>NC_053159.1:148586609-148924823 GCF_016835505.1 Polypterus senegalus | reverse complement strand
GGTATGTTTATGAATTATAAAGGTTAGGGTTAGGCAGCCTCAGCATTAAGAATACCAAAACAACTAACCCTGAATTTGGATATAACTTTTAATGCAGGGTTCAGCCATTTTCATTTACTCACACTGTATGTTTACTCATCAAGTAATTTACTGTTGTCAGTTAAGCTATGATAAAGTTGCCCCATATAGGATTGATCCTTCTCCTGCTGCAGGATAGTTCCCAACTCACCACAACCCTCACCTGGATTATGTGAGTCTATAAAATTATGGATGAAATTAAAATAATATGTCAACAAACTGGAGTTTGACCCCAGCTTCTACCAAGCAGCTTCAAAAACATTTTATTCAAATACTTTATTGTGTCATTGTCTTGTTGTCAAAGTTTGGGTATTACCTTTTAACTGTATAGCCTCATGCCCCTGTAAACCTGATTTAAGCAGAGTTTGATAATGGAGGTATGGACTTTAAAATGTGCTTTCAATGATTCATATATCTACTGTATTGCAAGTACATTAAAAAACAATTTAGCAAGTCAGATAGTAGAAGCAGAAACCTTGACACTTTTTAAAAGTATCTGGATGAGATATTGAAATTGCTTTAAAAAACTAGCTTTTTGTCCTGAAAAGAGTCATCTGTCAGACTTGTTATCATTCAATCAACTGACTGAGGATTCATCTGTTTTGTGATTCTGCTGAAAATGTTCATATTTCTTATTAATGTACATCCACTCTCTGTTTCACACCTGGCCTAGTAACACTTGCCAAGCATGCACCTCCTTCTCTTACATCTGTATATCATGAACAAATTCACATTACTGCACTTTCTTCCGTATCCTTTATTGTTGTTAGTTTTGATTCCAAAATAGATAAGATAGGTCAGCTAATTCTTGTCTTCTGTGGAGACTGCAGATATTATTAAAGGGCAGACGGCTACTATTTACTGTTTTATTTCTTTGATACTTATAAATAGTCATAAAATTAATAAATTACTTAGATAACATAGATTCCATTTACTGTCCGGTAACACATATTTTGTATATACACAGTGTATATGCTAATTTACTTGCTGTAAATCAAATTAGATCAACATCACGTGAGTCATTTCCTTTTTTAATGTATGCATCTACTTTGTAGGTTACAGGGGATCCAAAGCATTTCCAACGAGTAAGGAGTGTGCAAGACAAGCCCATCCTGTATGTTAGCCATACTCCTACCCGCTATATACAGAGGCCATCAGTGCCATCGCTTGTCCATGGACTGTGCAAAGAACCAAAGAGGTTGCTGAAAAACCTAAAGCCACAAATAGCTCCAACTTTGGTAAAAAAAAATTCAAATCCTGAAATTGTGAAGTACTTCCCCGATGCTAAGTTTGCCTTTTCACTTCTATTCAACAAGACTGGTAGAGTTGACATGAATGTTTTCAAACATAATCTTGTGAGTATCTCTATTAGTATTAATATTATTAATAATTATTAATATTAATAGTATTTCTACTGCCTTCAACAGTGAAAGAAGGATCAAACTCAAGCCTTGTTACTACCTATGAAATTTTCTCATTCTTCCCTGCAAGTCTCTGAATTAGCATCTCTTGTGCACACACGGAAACCAATCAAAGTTAATATTACTATATATCAAAGAAATTCAGAAGGCCAGTATTAAAGGCAGACAGACTTCCTTAAAACAGACACCTAAGTCCTGCATTCTTTTTCTTAAATTCCAAATGCAGGTCAATTGGAGTGAGTTGCTATGAGAATCTAAAAAGTCAACCCTAACCCTTCATGTTCTGTGAATTACAATTTTGTTGCTCTTTCCAATATATACATAATTTAGAGTATAAAACCAAACCAGAGCATAAGTTTGTTTCAAATTATCACCTTTGGCTACTTAAGAATCTTCTGGAAGTTCCCCAAAAATAGAAATAAACAAAATAAGGCCTAGGCCAAATCCCTTGTAATTATACGTGCTAAACTGGGGTAATAAAATGTGAATAAAATGTACAATAATAAATGGGATATTATGTATTATTATGACAATATTCAATTCTTATAAACCAAAAAAAAAAATAGCAAATAACTCAATGAGGCAAAGCACAAATATACACAATATACTTTAGCTATCTGTTTAAAAGCAATATAATCTATAAATCTAAACAGAATGCAGAACTAGAAATAGAAAAAATGTCTTATCTGTGCAACAGCGATCCTTGCCAAATAGCCACTACCTTTATTTTCTCTGTACCCTGTCCTGATAATGGTGGGTCTACATAAATGCTCTAAGGTTTCTGCTGCTCATCATCAAGAAAGGGGTGGTCTTCATCATCATTGTTTATGTTAGCCCCTTGCTTTGATGCAGTCGTGTTGCTTCCACTCCAGACTGCTATAACTTTAGCTTCCCCCTCAGACCTGGCCCAGCTAATATTAGCTTATTCCCTGCTAATGCTAAATCTTAAAGGTTGTGAGGCTTCATCATATATCAGAAAACTCTATTAATTATGGCACAGTTAATAATATAGCTGCATCTCTACACTTTTTTCCATTTTTTTTTATTTAGTGTACCCAATAATCCAAGGGCTTTTAATCTTTTTTACTGAGTGTTGCAGCTCCAGTTACAAACGAGCTGTCCTATGAGTCTGTATCTTTGTTTTTTTAGTCTCCTTCAGCTGTATGCATCTAAATTTGTATAATGGCAATTAAGGTAAACATATGTGACACAGGGCGGCACGGTGGCGCAGTGGTAGCGCTGCTGCCTTGCAGTTAGGAGACCCGGGTTCGCTTCCTGGGTCCTCCCTGCGTGGAGTTTGCATGTTCTCCCCATGTCTGCGTGGGTTTCCTCCGGGCGCTCCGGTTTCCTCCCACAATCCAAAGACATGCAGGTTAGGTGGATTGGCGATTCTAAATTGGCCCTAGTGTGTGCTTGGTGTGTTTGTGTGTGTCCTGCGGTGGGTTGGCACCCTGCCCAGGATTGGTTCCTGCCTTGTGCCCTGTGTTGGCTGGGATTGGCTCCAGCAGACCCCCGTGACCCTGTATTCGGATTCAGCGGGTTGGAAAATGGATGGATGGATATGTGACACAAACTTGTGGCACTATTTAAATGCCATGTCCTTATGCTTGCTTGTTTCTGTACAACACATGCCTCCAACAAAGTCAAACCTTTTGTTCAAGCTATGAAAGTAAATAACTATTAGCAAATTTTAAATCTTAAGCTGAGACAATTGCTTTAGCTTCTTTCATGTTTTCATCAGTATTTTATGTTGTACAATAACTGCTTGTTTCAACATGCTTGATGTAGTGTTTACTTGTGAACAGGAGAGAGATCTTCATCTACCATCCATCTATCTTCCAAACCAACTTATCTAGAGGAGGGTCACAGGGAAGCTGGAGTTTTAGTTTTCAGTATGTGAATTTCCCCTTGGGATTAATAAACTATCTATCTATCTATCTATCTATCTATCTATCTATCTATCTATCTATCTATCTATCTATCTATCTATCTATCTATCTATCTATCTATCTATCTATCTATCTATCTATCTATCTATCTATCTATCTATCTATCTAATTATCAGGCGCAAGGCAGGAAAAATCTATTGATGAAGTGCATGACAGGTTGAACACACATAAGCAGTACAAAATACTAGTAGCAGCATCGTATAAGTGGGGTACTGGAGACAGTAGTCATAAACCTAACGACAGTTTTGTCTTTTTAGTTGTGGGTGGTATACATGTGACTGATTGGGCTAACGTTACTTACCAAATAAGTGACAAGAAAGTGTGGCTGGGGCCCTTTTAGTCTATTGTGAAGGAGTATACACACAAAGAAACTTGTTTCATCAAAACTCTTTCCCACAACCATCCATTACCCTATGTACTGTACATGCGATGTAGTATGAGTTAATCACCCAGACCAGGTTAGAACTGACATACAGTATGACTTAATAATTACATTTATATAACTGCTGTGATACATTCAGATATATCTGTTAAGGATATGACTAACAAGATTCTAAAATTAAGACAAAATATATTTCAGTAAATGTTGTAGCAGTGCTACCGGGCAGTAAAAACTTCAGTTCCCAGCAGTCCCTGCAGTTGATCTGATTGGACGCCTACTAAGGGTGCAAGGGCTGCTGGGGACAAGAGGGCCAGCATGAGTTTTAAAGTAGCCCAGTTTTATAGAGAGAGGCTGTGTTGTGTCTGGAGTTACCCATCTGTTTTGTCTTCCCGTTCAATGCCTTTCGATTATTGTTCTTGTCCTGGATTATCTCCTGTTTGTGTTGTATGAACTGTCTGGTGTCTGCCTGCTGCGAGGGGATTGAACTGGATTGTTCATCGACCTTCGGAGAAGGTGTGCTTCCAATCTCATCACTCTTTGTCATCAGGATATACCGGTAGGACTGTTCTTTACATTTACATACAGCGAGCTGATCTCTGGATTATTCAGTTATCATCATCTCACTACATTGGTTGCCATTTCCTATGGACGTTGTTACGGACTTTATCGTGTCTAGTTTTTGTTAGTTATTTGTTGTTTCTGAATTCATGTTTATTGTGTATTCGCCGGAAATGGAACTGGGGTGGGTTTTTTTACTTTGTGTAGTAAGATTTCCTTTATTATTGTTTAATACATTCATGAATTTCTGTTTTAATTCAGTTTGTTTTTTGTCTCTAAGGGAGTGTGTGTGAGTCCGGCCAAGGCTGGCTGCGCTCCTGGGATCCCCACTGAAAGAATAAATAAATCACCGTCATCAGGCGGTGTGAATCTTAGCTGGGTTTTAGACCACTACAATGTATAGATAATGCCAACAGGCTAGTAAATTAACAAAATAATAATAATGAGGATAAAGAATAATGTGTGATACAATCACAACTGTTACTTTTTTCTGTGATGTTAATATCATGTTAAAGTCTAGAAATCAACCTAAGCCCTCCTATACGTCTTTCTTCCCATTTCACAGCTAAAAAGTACTAGGATTTCAATTGTTTTTGTTTTCTACTGTTTCACAAAATGATGGTCTGCCAAAAGTAAACTAAACTTACATTTAGGAATTAAAATTGTTCTTGATTTGTAATGTGTGATAAATGGAAGAGATTGCTGCAAGTTGCAGTATTTGAGTACATAAAATGAACTTGACCCAACGGAACTCGAGAGAAGTTTATCACACATCTTGTCATTGATACAACAGTAACAACACTTAGTAATTCGTTTTTTTTTTTTCATAAGAATCATCATTTTTCTTGTTTTTTTTTTGGAATTTCAATGTATATGCTATCAGGTGCACCTTTATAGATGGTCACAGTCTCTGCACACCTCTCCAGAAAACCCAAATTTAAACTCCCACACAGCTCTAGGTGCTGAATTACAAAAGGCTCCCTTCACCTCATTAGCCCACTTGGAATATGTATATACTAAAACATTATGAAAATGATACTGTTAGTATCAACCAGTATATAAATTGGGTACAGGGCTTGAAGAAGAAACAAAATATATAGATTTATATCAGGTCAACTTCACCTTCCTATTTTGTTCATTAGTGCATTGCAATAAAACTAAGAACTGAATTGATGAGTGCAACATCACATCTAAAGGAAATCAACTTTCTTCTGGAAGATCATGTGTAATTGACCATTTTGGGTTTGCATGTTTGCACCACATAAAATAAAAGATTGTTCATTCGGGTTTGGCATTGTTGGGTTTGTCTAATTTCCTACATTGGTCTCATTGTCCTCCACATTGTTGCTCCCCTCTGTGTTGATGTTATGGGATGCAACAGGATCAGACTGTGCATTGGTGTTAGAATTCTAGCTTGTAAAACCAATTTTATTAGTCTCAACTGCAGTATTTACAACTTGTTCAAAAAATTAATTTGGTTAATTCTTTGAAAATGTCGGGGTTTGCTGCACAACATGTGGACATTTCCTTTTGTGCAGCACAGTAACACATCAGATGAGTGATCTCATAAAACTGACCTGCTTTAATCATGCCCCACTAATATCAATCAACCAGGACTCATATTTTTTGTTTTGAAAACTTTTTATTTAGACCTGTAATTAGAAAAGATTTGTAATTGTCAGGACCGAAGTGAGGTTTTGGTGTGTACTGGATAGCGGATTGTTGTGGGTGCCTTACTGTTGGTGAAAATGTAGACTTCTACTATTATTAGGATTTTATTATTTTTTTTCTTTATGTAAGCAGGGGTCCAGGGAGTACACCTAGGTCATCCTGATGGTAGATCAAGCCATGCCCCCCAGTAATGGGCTTCCTGAGAAGTGCAGTGAGTTTGGCTCCACATTAAGCTTGTTAGGTAATCTGTGTCATTGTTGGAGTGCAGTTCTGGCATGACAAACTTGTAAAAAATTATGCTTATAAAAGTTCATAATTTAAAAATAAGGTCAAACAGACAGAAATAAAACATATCAAGACAAGAAAACCAGACTGAAGCATTTTATAGAAGCACAAACATTTCAGTTAGGGTATCTCTTTTTGCTTCCTTTCTGCATCATGATTAACACTATCTAGTTACAGGTAAAGACGGGATGGGCCAAAGGCTTAAAGGAGGTGCTAGGAGCAGAGGCCAAGCCAATTCCTGATAAAGATACAACTACTGTTTTCTTTTATTCTGGAAAAAACTTTATTTTTATTAGATGAGGGTGAACTGCAACCAGTTTTGTACATTTAGTAAAGACTGGATTCAGCTTTTCTCGTCTACCATAATTCCCATCTTTATTTAATGATTACATCATGGTGGAATCGTAAATAATAATTTTTCTGAGGTGTTAGTGGCCTGCAGACCACAGGATGTTATCCAGATACTCGTGATTTCTCACTTTACTCTTTGAGCTACTGTAGTACTATTAATCATTTCCTTTTAAAGACATATCTTTGACTACACTGGTACAATGTTGCATTTAAGGGGTTAATCTTTTTCTTTATTTTAATTTATACCTCAAGTAAAGAAAAATGCTACAATGACATGACACATTCTGTTAAAGATAGTTTTTTCATTGCCGGACTCTAGTGGCTTATATTTTCAAACTAGCATTTAATTATCTGAGTAGGTATATATTCGTTTAGTGTTTCTAAAGCCTATCTATACTACTAATCCTGATCCTTTGACTGAACAAGGGAATTTTATATTTTTGGTTAAGTCATGCTGCTCAAATTGACAGGCGCTCATGGCAACTTTTGTTAATAGAACTGTTGAAGAGCTTTGTTCATTTTGGTCCCTTGATGTTTTAAGTTTTCACAGAAAATTAAATTAAATCAATTAAAATAAAAGCTATATTACTTTATAAAACTGCAATTTGTTTATTTGTAACTCTGCAGTATTCTTTAATATTAAAGAAATGATTTTTAAAGGTCAACACTTCTTAAAATATTGGAATAGAAAATTTAAAACAAATAGTGATAAATAAACATAATGTAGTCACTGTTAATCTCTTTCAGAACTTTTCAGTTGTCATTTAATTTATTTTTAGTGAAGCTAAACCTTTTATTTGATGTGATGGAAAGCAGACCTGTTCTGGTGAGTGTCTTACCGCCTTCAAAGTGTTTGTCTAACTTTGTCTGATGTATGAAGTCAAGGAAACAAAGCAGACGAGTCAATGCTATCGCAAGAATAGCAAAACTAATCAGACTGACCCCTTGTCTTTCCTCAATGTAATGATGTCTGTGAAAAGATACATTTCTAAGTATAAAAAAGCTATTGAATATACAGATGAGGACTGCTGATTAATTTTACCTTTTCAAGCTGATTTACCCTAACAAAGAAGTAACAGTATAATATAAGACAGGGCACATGGCAGTTAGATTCAGGGTGCTAGAGCTACAGCAGTGGAGGAGATGACACAAATAAAAGGTGTCTCGTCCAGACCTGTTCAAAAAGGACTTCTCTGTGTGAATTGTGAAGGCTGCCTATTGTAAAACAATCAAGGTGACCTGTGTTAATAATTTTATAAAGAAAAATGTCCCAATTCCAGTAAAATCAATTTTGTAAAATAAACATAGTATTATCTTTTCAGTGCAGATATTCAATGTGTCCAAATATATAAGATGTGCACTGTAGACTTCTTATTAAATAATTTATGGCAGAAACCAGACCCACAATAAATTCATTCTGGGTGATGATTTGTGTAAATCTTTGCACTCTGTGACTCAAACATCTCTAGACATATTCACAGATGTGTATTTAAGACTGAATTTTAATGAAGAAAGTGTGCTTTGTTATTTCCAATGACTGGCGGGGTAGTCATATGACAAGGCAGAATAAGTCTAAAACAATATATCAGCATTCTGGGTCAGATTTTAAAGAGCCAATACCAGTTTATAAAATATCATTTTAATGACCTCTTAGGCACAGCCATCAGTTGTGTGTCAGTCTGCGGAGAGAGTATCAACCTTGTTGAGAGGTTTACTTACCTCAGCAGTGGTATTTATGTCTCTGGTGACAATTTCTATGTAGCCAGTAGACGGATTGGGAGAGCATGGTAGGTCACGAGGTTGCTGGAAAGGGGTGTGTGGTGCTTCCGATATCCATGCAAAAGTCCAAGTCTTTAGAGTCTTGGTGCTTCCTGTCTTGCTATATGGTTGCAAGACAAGGATTACTATCCAGTGACCTGAGACAACAACTGGACTCCTTTGGTACTGTGTCTCTTCGGAGAATCCTTGGCTAACGCTGGTTTGACTTTGTGTCGAATGAGTGGTTGCTCACAGAGTCTGAATGAGGGACATTACCTGCATTGTGTGGGAGTGTCAGTTACAGTACTACGGCTATGTGGCGTAATTCTATGTGGGTGATCCGGCTTGCAGGTGATCCGACCAGGCCAAGGGGACAACCACATAGCACCTTGCTGCTGCTGAGAAAGATGGTCATTTCTGGAGGGTGGGACTGGACTGCGTGTCTGCCTTGGTGGTTGCCAACCGGGATCCCAAGCTGTTTCATCATGTTATGGGTGCAGCAACAGGCTGTACCAGTGCATGTTCCCCAACCTGACCTGACCTATGTATGTTTGCTTATATTTAAACAGCTTACAGTAAAACACAAAAAAATAAATGAGGTGCTACAGTGGCCCATTTATTAGACCTACTTCTTCGCATTTGCAGGGATTTGGTATTAATACTTGATTCAGGAGCTGTCTGTATGCAGCCTACACAATCTTATCGTTCCTGCATGTTCTTCCAATTTTCCCCCATATGTGTCTATCGTGATGGGCGGCTGTAAATCTGCCTGTATGAGTGGCAGTGCATGGGATTCCCACCAACAGCTGGATTCTGTCTTGTGCCTTAAGCTGCCAGGATCTCCCCTTAATGCAATATGTTTCTTTCATAACTGCAGTGACAAATCTTAAAAATATGCATAATACTAACTCCTTATACAAAAAGATAAATAGTTACATGCAGATGCTATATTAAAGTGTTATGACAGCAAACAAAGGGATATTATAATTATCTTGGATCATATTGTTTCAAAGAAATAAAGTATGCATAAACTTTTTTAACATAGGTTATTGGCTATGAAGTTTACAAGTCCAATTCATAAAAAAGTATTTGTGTTTATGTCACCTTTGACTGACTTTTCCTGGCAACACAATGAAAATATGCTGAGGCCATCTTATCCTCAGCAATAGATAGCTACAGGAAGTTCTTAATTGTTCCTTGGCCAATCAAAAAATATAATCTCCCTAGCAAGTCCTGAACCTGCCCCTTGATCTTCTCTCAGTAGGCTGTCTATAAAAGTGCTGAATCCTAACTATATCCAAGCTCATCCGTCACTTCCCAGTTGAGTGAAACACAGTCCCTATTCCTGTGTTGCTGAACTCCTCACCTTATTACGGAGAACAAGCCCACCTAAACTGCCCAGGAACCACAGATATTTTAATGTCATTCTTTCAATGACTACTCAGAAATTGACAGACCAGTAAATTAACAGGTTGGTCCAAGGACTTCCTCCCTTGTTTAGCAGCACAGTCTGGTACAATGTCTGAAACGCTGCCATGTTGAACAAATTTCTCAATCACTTATTCACCAATACCTTCACTTGTAAACATCTCCTTAATTCTTATTTGAAGAAAAAAAGGCATTTTTCTATAAATCTATCATAACATCAAATTTGGATGTACAAATTCTCAACCCACCTGCATTGTTCTGCACTCCACACCACTGCTGTGCACTTCAGAGATTACAATGTGACAAGGCCAAGACGTTGACATCAGCTGCAAACAGCTGGGATTCAACCCTTAGGTTGCCAAGTTGGATACTTTCAAAACTTTGAGTGCACTTTGATATTCTCTCCATGATTAGCACAAATTCTTGGTGGAATATATTCAATGAATAGATTTGTTTCCAAACATGTAAACACAACTCTCACAAATAAGTGTCTTGTTACAGCACTATGCAGTAGACTTTCACAAGTTGGCAGTGAATAGAGATCCCAGGTTTCTTGTTCTGGGTCACAGGGTTATCATTTTAAGCAAAGATGCCCAGACATTCCATTTCCCTACCACCTCCTAGAATTCCACTGGAGGATACCATGGTGTCCCTAGGCCAGCTGAGAGATATGATCTCTCCAGCATGTCTTCGGTCTGACCCGAGGTCTCCTCCCAGTTGGACATGCCCAAAACTGCTCACCAGGGAGGCATCCTAATCAGATGATTGAAAAATGTCAACAGGCTCCTTTCAGTGTTGATGAACACAGGGTGTATGCTTTAAGCTCCTCCTGAATGTCTGTGCTCTCCACCCTCTCCCTAAGGCTGAGCCCAGACTTCCTGTGAAGGAAACCCATTTCTGAAACTTGTATCCATGACCTAGATATTTCGATCACTACCCAAAGCTTTGTGACCACCATTGAGGGTAGGTCAAGAGCTTCACCTTCAGGCTCAGCTCTCTCTTCAACATGACTGACTGGTTCAATGTCCACATGACTACAGATGCTACTCCAATTCGCTTGTCAATCCCACTCCCACCATCTCTCGCTCATGAACAAGATCCCTAAACTCCTCCACTTGAGGCAGCACCTTACCCCCAACCCATAGAGAGCACTCCATCCTTTTCCAGTTGTGAACTGTGAAATTGGACTTTGAAGTGGTGATCCTTATCACGGCAGCCTCACACTCAGCTGCAAACTGTCCCAGTGCATGTCTATGGTCACAGCCCGATGAAGCCAGCAAGACCACATCTTCCACAAAAAACAGAGATAAGATCCTGAGGTCACTGAACTGGATGCCAGCCTCCCCCTGGCTGTGACAATACAAAATTGTGAGCCGAGCTGGTGACAAAGGGCAGCCCTGGCAGAGTCCCACACCCACCAGGAATGTGTCTGACTTGCTCCCAGCAATGCAAACCAAGATTTCACTTCAATTCTACAGGGACTGCATATCCTGCATCAACAAGCCCGGTACCCCATACTCCTAAAGCACCACGCACAGAACATCCCAAGGGACATGGTTGTATGCCTTTTCCAAATCCACAATATACACATAAATTCGTTTTTATTAAATTATGGCTAAATTCAACCAGTTTTGATTGACACTATTATACTTATATACAGTGTGGTACTCATTGTTCCCAGACTGACCAGCCTCAAATCAACATAACATTACTGCCATGCACACTCATTAACACATTGACACAAATGGCAGCATATCAAGCCAAATAGTGATGCTACTATCATAGAACAACGCATGTAAATATAAAAAATGTAAATATATACAGGTATATATAATTATACTGTAGTTAGATATCCACAAAGGGAGAAAATGAGTCATGTATCTTAAAATAGCTTTTGATTCCCAAGCTTTCAACAACTTACCAGGTGTCAGGGAGCTCTCTAGTTACAAATATGCAAACTATATTACAGACTTTTGCTTCTATATACATACTGTGTATCTCTATATATATCTATATAGAATATATATATATTGTAAGAAGATGCTATATAGCACCTGACCCGACACAGATTGGACACTGGAGCCACGTGTAAAATAACCTGACTTTTATTTATCTTCAGCTGGAGGGTACGTCTTCCCCATAATCCCTCCAGCCACAACACAGTCCCAACACTATTACTCCCCAGTAAAGCACAAGCACTTTCTTCTCCTTGGCACCATCACTCCTCCCCGCAACCTTGTCCTCCTTCACCCGACTCTGGCCGATGAGTGGTTGTTGCTGGCTCCCTTTTATAGGTCACCTGGAAGTGCTCCAGGTGTTTGATCACCGAGATCCGGTGGCACTTCCAGGTGTGACAAATCTGTTGCCCACACGGGCTCAGGAGTCCAAAACACAGCACCCCCTGGCGGTACCTGCAGGACCCAACAGGGCTGCACACAACTTCAATTCCTAGGGAGCCCTGTGGGAAACCGAGGCACTACTCCAGCCATCTAGCGTCCAGGGGGAAGTATTACACTGTCCAGGGCTGCTCCCCCTGAATATAGTGTGCATGGATGCCAGCCGGCTGCCACTATATATATATATATATATATATATATATATATATATATATATATATATATATATATATAGGGGCAGCGCAGTGCGTAGCGTTGCTGCCTCGCATTTAGGAGACCCGGGTTCGCTCCACAGGTCCTCCCTGCATGGAGTTTGCATGTTCTCCCTGTGTCTGCGTGAGTTTCCTCCCACAGTACAAAGACATGCCAGTTAGGTGTATTGCCGATTCTAAATTGTCCCTAGTGTGTGCTTAGTGTGTGTGTGCGCGCCCTGCAGTGGGCTGGTACCCTGCCCAGGGTTTGTTTTCTGCCTTGCGCCATGTGTTGGCTGGGATTGGTTCTAGCAGACCCCCGTGACCCTGTAGATAGGATATAGCGGGATGGATGGATATATATATATATATATATATATATATATATATATATATATATATATTATACATAGTGGCCACTAGGGGTGCACCCTGAGCCCAAACACTGATAAACTTCCTTCTCCCTTTATGTCTCCTTTATGAGTGTAGTCCAACTTCCTGTCAACTCTGACTCCTCACATGAGGCCATATATATGTCATGGTGCTATATGGCGGAAGCACTTCTGGATCATACAGAAGCTCCTTGAAATAGGGAGGTCTGTTCTTCATGGTGACCCCCTGCTGCATCCAAGGATGCCAACAGGGTCACCCTTCTGTACTACAAGTCCCAGGCAACCCTGCAGGTGTTCAGACTGGGCTCCAGCTAGGGGAACCCTGTCATCTCTTGTGCTTGGAGACAAACTGTTCAAAATATCCTTTTGTCCTTCTTCCATTCATTATCCTGACTGGGACAGAATCTAAGGACACCACAACCGCAGACAGAATGTCCATCTATCCATTCTGGAACTGATGATTGACAATATGCTAAATGCATAAGTCTCTGTGCTCACCGCTTGCTGATGAATTTCATAGTGGGCATAGCTGATACTGTAACTTTCTTATTCCTAAGGTGACAACCGTCTCAAAGGTGAAAATTTAGCTGATGACACACTTCAAGTAGGCACTACATATATTTGTTTGTGTGTCTTGTTAATTCACAGTATACTGTACATACTTTGGGCATATAACTAGCAGTAATGCATGATGCTGGCAAGATGAGTTCAGGCTACTCAGGACCTTGTCTTGGATAAGATGATTCCACTAATCCAGAGAGACAGAGAAGAAAATCTCAAAGAGTGGTGAGGCAGCTGCAATATATTTTGCCGGAGACCTGCCCAATTAATTATTTCAACCACTAATTTTTATTAAAGTGTTGTGAGTAGCTGGAGTCTATCCTGGTAGTGCTGGGTGCAAGGGAAGAACCACCACTGGATAGAACACAAGTCTGTCGCAGAACACATTCAGTTACAGAATGACCATTTAAAGTCACTGAATAACATGTTGATCTTTTGGGTAAGTGAGGAAATTTGAACAAACATTAAAGAAAACATAAATACTTAAGACAGACAATACACGATCTTGAATTCAAACCCAGGCATCTTGTGATTCAAGAGAGTGGCATTTCCCATGATACTAACATAAATACTTTGCATCAGAGATTTACTGATTGTGATTTGCATGGTTAATTTATAGGAAATTCAATGCTTTATTAAAAACAATTTGCAAAATAAAGTCTGTATTAATATCACACTCATATGTGATATGAAAGTAACATCCTTTTACATCTTCCATTTTCATAATCAATGTTCATCAGGTCATCTGATGCTCCGGTCTCTACCATGTATATTCAACTGTTCCAGTACCCATTTATAACACAACACTTAAATAAATAAACCCCTTCATACTAAAGAAAACGGTAGCTGCCTACATTAACTGTGACCCATAATAACCTTACTAAGTTAAGCTATTTTCAAATTTAAGTGAATAGTTTTAATTTGACCAAATATTTAAGACTGAATCTTACAATGAATAACAAATGTAAGCTTGAATGTGTCATTTACATCCAATGAACAAAAGAAAAAAAATCTCTGCTCTTAGTGTGCACAGAAAAAGTCCATAAAATGTAACTTTTATTATGTGATTGAAAGTGTGTAGATTTTTCAGTTACGCCTGAGTTCAGAAATATGCCCCTGGCAGGCTTTATTGTGTTCTCCAGCTGTAATTTTCTGGCCAAATCCAATGCGAAACTGAAGTTGATTCATAGCCCTAATAAATTGCATGGTATTTCAATACATTATAAAATTATTAATCTATTTAATCTTTTGAATGCATACTAATGGAAATCAATTCTTGCTGGAAGTCACACAATTACCTTTTATCATCACAGGTCTATTTGTACCAAATAAAGCAAAGGAATATTAATGGAAGTTATGTCTAAGAGGTTTTTCAGATGTTTATTTAAAAGCAGACTATTACTCATGCTTTATATACTTTTCTAATAATCTTTAACAAATGAGCAGGCACTGCTGTGAGAGTGGGAATTCAAGAATAGCAACTAATTTTTTGAATTTTAATTTCCTACCACCAGCAGCAATGAAATGTTTGAATAATTACTTTTGAACTATTGTGGTGAAAAGTAATACAGTACCAGTTTCTTGTATTTAACACACCAAGGCTTCATTCCATAAAGCAGAGTCCACTATGTTAGGTTTATTACACATTTCACCATTACTTGTTTGATTTGCTTCATTCAGCCTGCTACTCTGTATTACAGGCTGATTGGAAATAACAGGCAGCTAGTAAGAGATCATGCCATGCTGCCATTACTGGATTTGCGACCACCATAACCTTGACTAAAATTAAACAAGTATTGAAAACAGATGCACAGTTAACAGATTTGTGAAGCACTGGCACAGTGGTCAGTGAAGTTGGCATGCAGTAAAAGTTCATGAGAATGGCTATCCAACCCAGTCCTCTCATTGTCTATATGAAGTCTGTCCATTTTCTTCATGCCTGCATGGGTTTTTCTCTGAAAACTCTGATTTTCCTTTCACATCCCAAAGTTAATTTGATAAATTAATTGGCAAAAATAAAATTCTCAGTATGAGTGTGAGTATGTGTGTGTGAGTGGGAGTGTGTATGTGTATTTATGCAGTGGACCAGCATCTCAACTCTGCTTGGTTTTTGCCTTCTACCTAACACTTAAATCATGAGCACTGTCTCCAAATGAGACACGTTTTTAAAGGATTGTTTAACCACTTGTGGCCACAAGATGTTGCTAACTCTGGGGGTCTGCGTCACTCTCTTTTCAAGTGGCTTTATTTATTAGAAAAACTTATAACTCAAGCCTTTTTATTTAAAGCAGTTATAATTATTTCATATTTTTACATTTTTCATTTTTTATATGTGTTTCATATACAGGAAGAATTTTATTCTGAAACATGATGTAACATTTTCATAACTAATTCAGGGTTGCTTTGGTATAATGAATCTCATTATGCAAGTGCAATAAATCTACTCTAAGAGACTGAAATACTGCAGGATGGTCTCCCATGTCAGGTCTCCTAGCTTATCTTCCTTACATTTTAATTGATTCTCGAAATTTTCCATTAAACTTGCAATTAATGATTCATCCATCCATCCATTATCCAACCTGCTATATCCTACCTACAGGGTCACAGAAGTCTGCTGGAGCCAATCCCAGCCAACACGGGGTGCAAGGCAGGAAACAAACCCTGGGCAGGGCGCCAGCCCACCACAGGGCGCACACACACACTAAGCACAATTTAGGATCGCCAATGCACCTAACCTGCATATTTTTGGACTGTGGGAAGAAACCGGAGAACCCGGAGGAAACCCACGCAGACACGGGAAGAACATGCAAACTCCACGCAGGGAGGACCTGGGAAGTCTCCTAACTGCGAGGCAGCAGCGCTACCCACTGCACCACCGTGCCGCCCATTAATGATTAAGTAACCATTGATATATAATCATACTGACATGGAACATTTCAAATGCAACAAATATGTAACTGATAAAGATATCAGTATTGTTTATTAAATTAAAACATACACATCATATCTTTCTTTGCTGTTAAATTAGACTCCTGTTTTCTGCCATAGTATTAACATATTAACACAGTATAACATAATCATTATAAGATTAAGCTGTTATTCAGGAAGTGACAGATGAACGGCTTGTTAAAACAACTGATGCAAATCAAGCAGTATTAAGCAATTATATAGGAATAGTCAAGGAAGTCACAGACTGTGTGGCATGTACTTCTTATACTGTACACTAAAATATTCAGGTAAGAGTGTTTAACTTATTTAAAGGATAAGTTTGTTATTTTTAAAGTTGAACTTATTTCTTTACAATCATGGTATATATTAATTTGCCACATAAAAGGTATTTTAAAGAATACTTTGCCTGTTTTGCACTGTAAATTGGAGATACATGGGGCAGGAGTCCACATTTGTGATTGCAAAAGCCTTAAAATGTACTGTTCACTATGTCCACTAGGAAGAAACAGAGGTTTTGTTTTAGGATTATGTGCCCTATGTGCTTCTGTGGCTATAGAATTTTTAGTTAATATATAATAATCTTTTACAATGCATTATACGTATGCATAAAAGTTATAACAGAATGAATTATTAAAAACTAGGAAAAGGACTGAGTTTAACTCAAGGGTTAATTAATTGTAACTTAAGGCTGAAAGTGTTAGAGGTCTCTGCCCCATCTTAGAGAAGCTAATAATGTAATTTTCCAAGGTTAGAATGAAGTAAATGAGTAAAGAAAGTGGGGACAAACTTATAGGAAATCCTGTACACCCCTGCAATGAAGCCGTGCTAAGATCAATAAGACAATCTGCAAAACACGACTCTTAAGAAAGCAGTGTTCAGATTAATGGAAGAATTGACTGTTGGTTTTAGTTAACTTGAATAATATTAAACTTCTGCGTTTTAAGAGTTAAATGACAATATATGTATTAGATAAGGTGATATAATTAGAAAAAGTATAAATCAGATGAATTGTTTAATTGATTGCTCACTCGATGTACATTTGTCCATAACTTTGTGCAAATAAAGAAATGTTTTGCTCGATTACTGACTTCTTTGAAGGTAGAGGAACATTTTTACCACAGCAAGGCATGGTTGTGGCAACAAAACTAAACTAGATATTACAAAGTTTATCACAGATTCTTGGTTTTTCTTTATGAAGGTAACAATAGGTTTTGTTATTGCTTGTCTACTTGCAGTGGCCATAATGGGTGAAATATTCAACAGGTATAATCCAAATTTGACAGATTTTCATAGCTTTAGACTACATTTTATCTTTCTTTTGTCTCTGTAGTTCTTTTTCTTCAATGAATATATTCTGCAATGACCTACAACCAATGATGCTCTGTACAGAACTATGCTGAGTGTCTGATATAGCTTCTTAGCTGTCAGTATGCCATGAAATCATCTGATCTGAGTATGTATTCAATATGCCATGATTCAAAATGGAGCCAATGGTAGCACTACTGGCACATACATACTCAAATCAAGTTACTTTCTTATACTTTGTGTACTTAAATCAGTTTTTTTTTGTAGGCAATGTTGATTCAATTAGATCAATTACACACTGACACAGTAGTTTATCAACAGAGGTACACTTAATTTATATGATGGCACCTACTACGTGCCTATTGCATTCTGTGTTGCTATTTTATATAGCCTGTGGAGCAAGATTCACACCAAGTGCAGTGCCGCCTTAAGGATACACAGTGACCCAAGATGGAGATCTGCACGGGACTGATTTTTTGAACCCACACCCTCATGCTCCAGCAGTTCTACATCCCACACCCTCCTGATCCTGCATACACTTGGCCTCATTTGTTCCTCTCCCACCTACACCTTAATGGTTTTCTCTCACTCCTGCCACAGAAACACATTGCTTCCATTAAGGAGAACAGTCATATATAGTTGGTAAGCATGTTTAACATGATCTTGTACAAGGAGATAGCTGGAGGTTTCCCCTCGTTGGCCCAGTTGTCCTTTTCACTTTTTTTTCTACTTAATCAGTATTGAATACAGATCTTCTGATGGGACTTAAATAATTTCCCAGTTCACCATCATGGGTCCGCTCAGATGGAGGCAATGCCAGCTGTGGCTATCTTCTCCTGACTGCCGACTCGTTTCCCCAGATCTGCCTTGACCGAGACACACCCAGCTGGCCCTTCATCTTCTTATAAACTCTAGTAGCGCCATCTAGATACTTGGGACGATTCATCTAGGTTCCTTCTCCAACCCAGTAAGTCAGTGTTGATACCCCTCGGAGAGCCATCAGTTACGCTTCCTAAAAGGGCCCAACAACACTGTTTCCTCTACTCTACTTCTCTCACTTGCTTTCCCAATTCTGCATTGGCATTACACTTTCAGTACTTGACCCCCATTCTCCCCCTATTTCCTGCTTGGACTCTCCTCTTTAAACTGTTGACTGGTGTAGGTGCCTAATTAATTACAAGTCAATCGGCTGGACCGGGAGTCACTATACATGAATACACAATTAGCAGATCAATTAATTAAATCCCAGAGACGTTCTGCTATGATGCCACTCACCTGTGCCCTGCACTCCAAGTTTAACAGCACTCTTTTTGTCTTTTTTTGCTTTGCGCCCTCTCCCACCATAACCTCTCATCTATGGGGAAGGAGTGAAAGCTTTAGATTCATCAAAAATTTCAGTGTCGAGGTTTTGATGAATCTCGACATTTTCGGGTCCCCTAATACTGAAAACATGGATATCTCGATGATGGGTGTTTGTCTGTCTGTGTGTCACAGTTTCATTTGGACTGTCTAGAGCTAAAATGGCTGGATGGAATAATACCAAACTTGAACGTTAAGCCTGTTATCAGATGACAATGTGCTGATTAGTTTTTGAGCTAAATGCAGGAGAAAGAGGCACTCTAGAGCAGTGGTCCTCAACTGGTATTGCTTTGGGACCCACCAACACCCCTTAATGACAAGCAGTGACCCAAAATTTTCAACTTGTCAAATTTATTGAATGAAAAGATGGTGCAGTTTGAATCTGAGATAGTAGAATCGAATATCACAGTATGCCAACACAAAAAAACTGATAAACCAAAATGACCAGCAGGTGGCTATGCCAGAGAGGGAAATATTCCCTTTTACTGTACATTCAATTAGCTGCATTTTAATTAAAACCAAAACTCTTCAGTACTACTGTTAAAAACTCTTCAGTAACTGTTTCAACAGACTCAACAATGCCTTCATGCACAAATAAGAAATAAAAACTACTGAGAAGTATTAAAAAAAAACTCAAATTATGTAGTTTTACCAGAGAATCCTCACTCATTTAATCTATGACAACCAACACTGCACTATGGGAAAAAAATCAGTTTCTTCATTAGCAGTTTTTTTTTAACAAAGATAAATAAATTAAACAAAGAGTGAAGTTGAAAAGGATTCAAGTATACTAAATTAAATTTTCTTCTGATTACCTTATAGTATGTAAATGGTGAAAACATTGTGCTTTGAAGAAAATTAAGCAACACTCACTTCAACGTTAGGTGTAACACTGACATTATAGACCTGAGTTTGGAGGAATTAATGGGAGAACTGGGCATGTTTTTTGCTCCTGACAAGAGTCTCAAAGTCTGGAGTTACAGTAGACAAAGCAACTCTGAGGTCATGCTCAATGTCCAGTCTGTTTCTGTGTTTTGTCTTCAGCTGAACCAGAGCTGAGAATCCACACTCACAGAGATAGGTAGTGCTGAATGGTATCAGGATTTTTACTGCTCAAGTGGCAAGACAAGGATACTCGCTCATCACAGTGCTGTGCCAGAACTGGGAGAGGCTTACCTCCATGAATTTCTTTTTCAGCGTGCAGTCACATGATAGCTCCACCAGCTGACTCTTTGTTGCTTGGGAATGTGACGCTTTCCATGTCGATTCCAAATGGGTCATGTATCCAGTCATCATCCCTCTGTTTCTCGGGAAAGTAGACATTAAACTGCTCAAGAAGTTTATTCAGATGTGTCATAAACGTTTTCCTTATTACATTTTTTCCTGCCACGTCCATTTGCTGTCCCTCATGACAGGCACTGGGGAACATGTCGAGTCGGTTTTTAGAAACATGACTTGCCCACAAGGAGAGCTTTTTTTTTTTAAGCATTGAATTTGTCATACTGTTCAAAAATGTTGTGCTCCCTCCCCTGCACAGACAAATTTAATGTGTTTAATTGTTCAAACACATCAGCGAGGTAAGAAACGTGTGCGAGCCACACACTGTTGCTAAACAGGTTAGCATATATAAACAAAGTTTGCGGGTCTTATTCTATGGTGTGAAATGGCGGTTGTCCACTAACATTACCGGGCATTATCACCACCTACTGTTAAGAAGTGTGAACAGACGGCACTCCATTTATTTTTTTCTTAACATTTTTTTCCCCAGGCAAAGGCCCATGACCCATTGAAAATGGGTTCGCGACCCTCCAGTTGAAAATCACTGCTCTAGAGGAACCCTCAAATACCATAATTCTGCAATTAATGATGAATTCCTCTAACCAATTGCTTTCATAATGACCTATTTTATTCTCAGAAAGATTAGCATCAGTGTGGTAAATAATTACTTAAATGTTATAGAATAACTTGGTTCCTAGGGCACACAGCCTACTGAGGCTCACATCTGAATTTTCTTTCTCTGTTAAAATTTGTGCTGCCATGGACCTCACTTTTGTGACAGATGCCGAGTCGGCCTTAGCATAGAGGTGGCCTTGGCCAAATGGCAGCATGGTATGTGTTGGAAAGGGGTACACGTAGTTTAATTTTACTTTGTGAACTGATTACAATGCATTGTATTTTTTTATAAAAATTTTAGATTTTTTGATCATCATGTCAATACTAAGTTCATAGTGCATATCAATATTTAGCATTTCACACTTTCTGAAAAAAATACTAAGAACATGAAATAGGAACCACAAACCAATTATTGAATTTTACAACACAAGCAGAAACCTTTTACAGCTTTTAAGTAGAATCTGGATGAGATACTGGGACAGCTTAGCTATTAGATAAACAGATGGGCTTGATGAACTGAATGGTCTCCTCTCATTTGTCAAATTTCTTATGACCTTATTATATGCTGAGTGATTGTATGTGTGATATTTTTTCACTGTTTACTTTCTAGCTGTCTACAGGACAGAGACAGGAATTCCCATCTGGGCACCAACATTTAATAATGTGAATTGTAACCGTGCTTGGAGATGACTGTTCGAGGTGAATCCACACCCCAGGACTGAAAGGTTGCCCTGGAGGAAGTTGAGCAAGGAGGTGATGCACATATCTGGCCTCCTTTTAAAATGGCTGAATCTCACAAAACTGTTTTCCTTTTAGCTGTTTTTTCTTTCCTAAAATGACAGGTTTAAGACTTTTGTTTTTACATTTTTACCCCTTCTCTTTCATCTTCATTTAAAAATTTAAGAAAGACTAATTATTGTTTTAGTTTATAGTATATTTATTAGTATTGTTTTAATTTATAATAACTTCTTCACTTTAGAACATAATTTACTGTGGCAAATTAGTTTATTGCCACCCTTGTGGTCATTGTCTCTGCTGTTAGCACTAAAACATATGTAATATGATAGTTATAGTTTGTTACTAACCCTCACCTATTCTGTTTCTCTTCTCGGTACTGAAATGTGGCATTTAGTGCCACTGCCCACCTGCCAAGTTGTTTTGCATGCCTTAGGAAAAGTCATCTCTGATGGAGGATTGCAGGAATCATCGGGTAGAGGGGTCCTTCCATTGGAATGGCTGGCCTAGCACCGACTCAACTGTGGAATGGCCAATTGGGGGACTCAGCTTAATGGCCGAGGTCTCCAGGACTCTAAACAAATCCAAATCTTATGTGATATTATGTGATATCATCTACTGTTGAATTCTGCTCTGTACTTGTAATATTTCTATTGCACTAATATATTGTATTGAGGATTACTTCTGATGTTCTGTTCTGCGTATTGTATTGTATTGTATTGTATTTACCCCCTTTTTTGATACCCACTGCATGCCCAACCTACCTGGAAAGGGGTCTCTCTTTGAACTGTCTTTCCCAAGGTTTCTTCCAATGTTTCCCTATAAAGGTGTTTTTGGGAGTTTTTCCTAGTCTTCTGAGAATGTCAAGGCTGGGGGGCTCTCAAAGGCAGGGCCTGTTAAAGCCCATTGTGGCACTTCTTGTGTGACTTTCGGCTATACAAAAATAAACTGTATTGTATTGTATTGTCAGGATGTAGCTTGAATTGCACCCCAAACCACTCCTCCCATTTTCTCCCTGACATTAAACACAGCCTTCTTGTACTCTTTATCTCTGATTTCACATATCTTATTGGAGTTCTTAGCAACTTATGTTATGATGCAATCATGTGATAGGGCAGGCTGGGATATCAAAGATGAGAGCCCCCCATGAATTGGTGTTGTAATATACTACTTTATTCTTACTTGACCTGCTTTGTATGTTTAAAGTTTTATCAGTTTTTGGTTTCTGCTTTTATTTTTTGTTTTCTGTCTCTGCTTCCTGACTTTGTGCTGCTTCATCCTTGAATATTGCCAGCCCATCCCATTTTGTAGATTTTGACTTTATTGCTTTCTGGACAATTAACCTTTTTACTTATTTCCTCTTTTCAGACCACTGCTCCTGTGCCTGCTAGTGCTGCTTCATGATGTGTCATTAGATTTTGCAACAACTGAGTTAGCCTTGTGCCACCTTATCTGCGGTCAGGATATATCAGATGTCTTCATGGTTAGAGAGCGTAACAACACCAAGCGTTATACATGTTAAAGGTGGATATGGATGAAAGATGCTTGGGCCAGTCAAAACAGGAGCCACAGTATATAGAGTTTAAAAAAGAAGACAAAAAGATTCATTGTCCACAGTGCAAAAATTCAAGTAAAAAATCAGGCAGATGGTTAGAGATAGGATTGGACAATCATCAGAAAATAAGATGATCAAAATTAGAAACTGTATAATGAACTTAAAATGACTGAAAAAAATATAAAGCCAGGATGTATAAGAGTTTTATTATAACTCTTCCTACAGCAACTCAAATTACTAAATTTGCCATTTTTATTTTATGTTCTTCTTTGTAAGAAGTTGCCATTTTTTTTCAGTTGTTTAACCTTTTTAATATGTACACCCTGGAGAAAAAGGAGGCCTGTTGCATTTTTTCTTTTGTTAGTTCTAACCACTTTCCTAATGAACTGCTCAAAATCTTCAGCCAGACAGATTAGTAGAAGCAACCGAGACATGCATCCAAAGAAAATATACACACGGGAAATACTGATTGGTTTCAGATTTCCAGTTTTGAGCATCTCTCATGAAGAAATTTTACAATTGCCATCAGAATACTGCAGAAACAAGGCAATCAAAGCAGAGATTTGGGTAAAAACAAAATACTGGATTAACAGCAAATCTTTTACATGAATATTCTCAAAATTTGCATTTGATAATACAAAGCATTAGGAATGATTTGTATACAGTATCTTATGTAGTAATTTTGTTTAATATAACTTTCAGAAATTGCATTAACAGTAATAATAGTAATAATAACAGTAATGAGCAATAACAAATCCAAATCATATTATGTGATATCATCTACTGTTAAATTCTGGTTCGTACTTGTAAAATTTTTATTTTTATTTTGTTACTGTATTGAGGATTTGTTCTGTTCTGTGTGTTGTATTGTATTGACCCCCTTCTTTTTGATACCCACTGCACGCCCAACCTACCTGGAAAGGAGTCTCTCTTTGAACTGCCTTTTCCAAGGTTTCTTCCATTTTTTCCCTACAAGATTTTTTTTGGGAGCAGTGGCGTAGTGTAGTGGGGGCGGCAGGGGCGGCCTAAGGCACTTTTACTGTATATTTTAGTCTTTTAAATTGAAATACCTAAATAAGGGGGCGGCAAAATTTTCCTCCACCCCGGGTGGCTGACACCCACGCTACGCCACTGTTTGGAAGTTTTTTTTTCTTGTCTTCTTAAGGAGTCAAAGCTGGGGTGCTGTCAAGAGGCAGGGCCTGTTAAAGCCCATTTTGGGCTATACAAAAATAAATTGTATTGTATTGTATTGTATTGTATTCAGATGCAGATTTTGACAGTTTTTTTTTTTTCTTGTGAGACTGGACCAAAGAACTAAAGAAAAACCTCAAGCAGAGGATTGTGTGTATTTATCATTAAAAATGTTAGAAACCATATCATATTAAAACAAAGACCAGGTCAATACGCCCAGAACTAGACAGTGCTTCATTTAAGGCCATTCACTTCGCCATGAGAAAGACATCACATCACTGTCATGATTCAAATTACATTTCTTTTTTTGCTCTTAATAAATTTTGCTTCAAGTTTAGAGAATGTCCATGGTCATTTGTATACTGTAAGTCATTATCTCTGGGCATTTGTTAATAACTATTATTGATACGTGTTTTAACACGGCCCCCATTTTGTTTATGCATTGGCGACACCAGTTGCAGAAGCTGTTGCTCCAAGTTGCCTTTTAGATGTCTGGTCAAGTGACATCATCTGTGTCACTTTAAAGTTCGGCACCGCATGCTCAGTGACATCTGAGATTGTTCTTAGTATTTTCTAGTGTGTGTTTTTTCTATTGACCTTCACTTTATAAAATACTAAGGGGTTCACCCCCTGCTTGTTTCGCTCGCCATCCCCCCTGGCCTGCGCTACACGCCAGCCACTTCGCGTCTCTGCCACTCTTGTTGTGAAGAGGGGGGCTGAACTCACCCCAGGGTGACGTGGTCGCTCCTCCGAAAACGCCCTCTTAAAAGGTGATACAATGGGAAACAAATACAGTTATTTTTTACCTCCTCTTTGCTCAATCAGCTGCTGGCTTGTTGCTTCTGCCATGCTGCATGATCTGCATCTCGAACATTTAAGAGCCTGTAAAGCAGCTGCCCCACTCTTTGTCTTTCATTTCCAGCCACAAGCATGGTTAAATCTCTTGGCACAAAGTCTTGTCTCATGGGATGTGAGTTCTTGATATTTTTTAGAGTATAATTTAAAAACGGAATCTGAAAATCTAACAATATCACATTAAAGTTCGATAAATTCTGAAAAGAATGATACCAAACATATATATGTAGGTTTTTAAAATAAGCCTGATTTCAAGCGTGACAATAAAATCGTCACATAAAATCGTTGCACTTTTAGGCATAGGATTTTATATATACTGTATATAGAGCAGATAGTTAGTCATTGATTACACATATTGCCTAGCATTTTTTGTGTTGGTGTCTAGTTCTTTTGATCTTTTGGTTTTGACCTTAGACAGGTTCAGTGTTACTGTCCATCTCCTAAATCCCTTTTTGCCATCTTCTTTTTGTAGTAGGTAAGCTTGGATGGCCTTTACCTATCCTGTGACCCAACTGAATAGCTAGCTCTTCTTTCTGGCAATCTGGCATTTTAGCTCTTCTTCCTCTGTGGATGTACAATCAGATTGTTTACATCTAGAAGTCCTAGATGCTGTCAAGTTAATCAAGGAGACTTTAATCTTTGCCCAAAGCAGGACCATTTGCCTGACTTTAATAAATATATCGAGAGTTACAACCAATACAAACACAGCCTTGATTGACTGATATGATAACATTGAGAGTGTTTATGTCTTAGAGGGTATTGCCAGGTCTGGGAAGCTCACACAAAAATACGATTAACCTTACAGTAACCTATCAGACATTACTGTGACAAAAAGGTGTAAGTTAGAAGCTGGTGTGCTGAGGAGACTGAGACCCCATTGAACTACCTTAAATGTACCAACTGGAATGCCATCTGTGATATAATACAGACCATCAAGAACTGCAGCTTCTGAAACAATGTCAACATTGCAAAAAGAAAACTTTAGTTCAACTATTAAAATGTAATCAAGAAATAAATTGTAAATGACCACTGAATTAAAAGATCTTTTATATCAGAAAAATGGTGACGGTTTTAAAATGTGATTTCAGCAGAAGGAATAAGTGCAAGACAATATTATGGAATACAGGGTAACATCCAAAGACAAGCTAGAATCATGATTTGAGAGTAATGCAAAGAAATTTGTCCACAGATAACAGACATTAGTGGTTATAAATTCAAAGGTCACTATATTAATATTTAAGATTAACTTTTTTTTCAAATAATGTGAATAATTTGTTTTACAGACTTGATAGCAAAGACTTGATTTTTAGACTCAAAAGAAATATTCCAGTTGCTATAGATACTGAAATAAACGTTATTGCTATTAGATCACAATTTAAATTTGTGAAACAAGGAAAATGTCAGGAACGTGACAGACCACTGAGACCTTATAAGAATGCAGAGTTCAGCCAGTGCACACTTTTTGCACGTTGGATTAATGGTCAATAGAGAGAATAGTTATTCCTGATCTTTTTAAAATGATTAGTGATTAGTGTCCAGCAATATTAGAGCAAAATATAGAAGATAAATGATAGATATACATTTGCTTTAATTTCAGTATCAAAAGAGTATTTTAACCAGACAAAGTTAAAACACCTCCTCCCAGAAGATACCCTGTATCAGATCCAAACCAGCATGCCAGATATTCAGCACAAGCTGCTGAGGATACCATGATAAAAATGCTAAACCACATCTTTATACATCTAGAGCAATACCAAATACTTACAAGATTAATGTAAAACTGCTATGTCTGACTTCACACAGGAAGACTTAAAGTTGGGACAAATGTACAAAAAAAAGAGAAGGCATAGATTTGGACAATTAAATGCTTAGGAGTTTGACATTTGAATCAGTCTGAAAATTCAATTTGGAACTTTTATACCCGTCCAAAATAAGCAAGACCTAAGTATGAAACACAGCAGGTATGTAAAAAACATATATATACATATATATATATATGAGAAACAATTAAGTCTGGAGATAAGATACAGCAAATTCTTGGGGCAGTGTGCACTCCCAGCTTGGCCCTTACCACATTAACATTAACTGACTATTGTAAACTTGTCCTACCCTGTGACTCTACATTCACCCATTTATCCATTCATTTTCAGGCCCACTTAAAGACAGTTATAGGGAAAGAAGTAGCTGTATTATATCAGTACAGGATCTCTGAATATTACAAACCCACGCACTAAGATAACCGACAAATGCCAATCAGTCTAATCTGCAAATCTTTTGAAAAGAAAAATGAGCAACCAGGCAAAAGTAAACGGAGGCAACATGCAAACTTCATGTAGACAGCATCCAAGCTGGAATTTCAGTTCACTTTCCAAGAAGTGTGAACAGGAATGCTAACCACTGTCATCAGCTGCCCTGTCACTTTAAATGGCACACAAAATGCTTCCCCACTTCTTATATTTAGTTAGATTAAACAGTCAAATTACTACTTGTGTCAGTAACTGTGCTTGTGCATACAGTAAGGATATATACTACACTGTGTTGACTTGTACCAAAAATGCATAAGGTAAGGATAAGATGTTTATTGATATCATTGTGGATTGTGTTGTAAGCCAAAGTAAATGAATTTCATTTATTCTTTCATTTAGAAGTGCTGTGAAATTCCAGATTTGTTATCTGAGTTGATAAAATACTTGTGTCAACTTATATTGCTTGCTCTTAAAGATCAAAACTTAATTTCCTAAAGATCAAACACATTCAGATCTGATAAGAAACCCATACACTGTGGTGGCTGAAGACAGAAGTGTTTAATGACCTACCTACCTTTAAAAAATAATTTACTTAGTACACAATAGTATATTAAAGTAAATTGCTCTGCAGTGGGCTGGCGCCCTGCCCAGGGTTTGTTTCCTGCCTTGCGCCCTGTGTAGGCTGGGATTGGCTCCAGCAGACCCCCATGACCCTGTAGTTAGGCTATAGTGAGTTGGATAATGGATGGATGGAGTAAATTGCTAAGTAATTTGCAGTTGTGTGTTAAATATGTTTTATGATTTTTAATTTTTTTCAGAATAAAAGTACCTTAATACATAGCAATTTAAAAGTACTACATCTTTAAGACTCCAATTATAAAAACACAAAGGCAATTTAAAACGAATGTTGTTTTCTTTGCAAATAAAAGAATTACACATTATTTATGCCAGCTTCATAAAACATGTCATAATTATGTGCATGTATTGTTTATATCAAACAGTTTCTCCTGTTATTTCACTGTAATTTCACTCTACTGTAACTATTTCTTACTAGCTGAATGAATAAGAGCACCACTGGGATATTATGATTTGAGGGCATGTCAAACAGATTAAAAAAGGTTACCACACTGGCAGTAGTAGGGGACATAAATGCTGGTAATTTGAGGAGACTAAATCTTTAGACCCTCTATGTGTCAATAATCCACCTTAGGGGTAACAGGCCTTGAATGAAGAAGCTATAGCCTGGTTTGAAGCCTGCAGTGCCCACCCATGACTCTGGAGAGCGGGTGACTCAGGAATGTCTGACCTTTTCTTCACCAAGAGAATGAGGCCATATTGCTTTGATATGTCAAAGCCACAACTAACTGAAGTAGTTGTTTAAGAGAGAAATCGAACAAAAGGCGAATGCTCTTCAAGACAACAGTTAGGAGGCACTGATGGCACCTAACTAAGCATAGGTTAACTATTTTGTTTTCATTCAAATATGAAAAGCTACCAAGCTGGACTGTAATCTCAACACTGAAAGGGCTTCTGAAGACTCAGAGGAAGAGACACCAGAGGATGCTAGAGGAAAATCAATCACAATGTCCCTATGGAAAATCTGGTTCTCCTCTGACTTGTAAAGTGATTTCCATTTTTTTCCTAGAAGTAACCCATACAGGGGATTTAATGTTGTTACCAAGCAGAATTAACAATGGATCAAGAATTGAGTGGAGAGTTTGGGGAAAACATTTTCTAGCCAGAAGAAGGAGCCTGGGTTGAGAGGGTATCTCTCATTATTACATTATATTGTACAATTCTACATTTATTTACTCAATTAGTTTAATTCCTCAAGTTCTTGATAAAAGTAGTAGGCAGGAAGATTTTTTTCTCAGGTTATGCCACACAGAGAAGCAGTATGGTAATGATGAGGGCATTTAAATGGGAAGTATGCTGGTTCTGTAAATGATAAGTTTGCTGTTTCTGTGTTCAGCATGCACGTGTGTGTGTGTGTGTGTGTGTGCGCATCCATGTAAGTCATGAAAAGAAATGCAACAAATTACAATGTAACCTAGCTTCAGATGGACTCAGCAGTGCATACCGATCCTTGCCACTAAACTATATGAGTTACACATCCATACTTTTGTGAATACATCTTCCTTACATATGTGCATATGCCAGGATTCAGCAATAGAACCTTGATATTAATTCTGACGTGTGTAGTTACTTTTCTTATTCAAGTATCCTGAGATTCAGAAAGAGCAATTTGGTTTTAATACAAGCTATGTTAACTGTGGACCACATCTTTGGCCTTTCACAGGTACAGTACTTTATATGATAGATGTGTCAGTATGAAAACACTGTCTGCATAAGTGGATGTGGAGATGGTTTATGATAAATTTTATCAGGATATCTTGGGCAAGGTGCATGAATGGATGGAGTTTCAGAGACCACTGCTGTCTGCCAATTCATGTGCTATACCTTTGTGTCAAGTGAGATTTACTTGTGTTTAAAATACACATTGGATTCCGCTAAGGGTGGGTCTGGCCTTTTCTACTTTTCCTTTCATAGATAACATATTCCAGCACACCCAAAACTTCCAAGACTTTCTAGTGTAGGGACCTAAGGATTGTATTTTTGATGATCTAGTTCTTCTGGAATCTTCTGACTGTTAATTACAGTCAGCATGCAAAATCCCACTTGATATTCATAAAGTGCTAAGACACTCCATTATTTAGTTGAATATTGTAATCTTACTCTGGTGCTTTGGATAACTATGGATATGCCTGTCGTAAGTAGATGAATCACATCATACACAGATACACACACTGCACTTGCACTTCAGAAACACTTTTCATGACACATTTGCACTTACATGCTGTGTGTTACAAACTCCTTCAGCTCCACACTAATCTGTTCCCTTAGTGCCAATTCTCTCTAAAGTGGGCATTGATCAATCATTTCTTTAATGTGGTGTGATGGACAGCCGGGTCCCATGCCCGGCCAGGATGCCCCTGCTGCATATGTTCCGGGGGGAGCCACCATGGACAGCTCAATACCTCGCCCGGGACGCTTGGGGACAGCCTCCCTGGCTGTTGTTCATTTCCCATTCTCCCACGTCGCTCCATGGGACACGGAGTCCTCCACAGCCTGGTTGAGAGATGGGGTGTCCGCTACGGGGTGCGGCCGAGAGCCAACAACCCAGATTGATGATTTATCAGCCCCACCCGGAGGTGCAATCAGGACCAGCTGGTCAAGCACCTGGAACACTTCCGGGTGGGCTATAAAACGGGCCAGCCTTCCTTCATTTGAGGCCAGAATCGGGAGGAAGAAGACGAGGTTGCCTGGGAGGAGTGGTGGTGCCAGGAAGGGTTGTTTGAGCTGTGTTTTGTGCTTTTGGGACTGTGTTGGGCCTGTAGGACACGGTGGAAGACGTGCCCCACGGCTGAAGAAAACTAATAAAAGCCTGTTTGTTTTACAGGTGCCTCTGTGTAAGTCTGTGCCAGGTCGGGCGCTATATAGCGCCTTTTACAGTGGGTAATGACACCCTGCACATCTTCTACATCACTACGCAATTTTCTACACTGTGTTGTGCTGGGCCAGTAACATCACTTAATAATAGGCCAACCGAATCAACAAATGAATTAAAAGGACAGACTCAGTTATGGAATACACCCTGGGCCTCCTGGAGGTTGTAGCACAGAAGAGAATTAAAAAAAAATGAGTGTCATTATGAACAATGTTGCACATCCTCTCCCCGACACACTAACACTGGGTACTGTCAGCCAAAGAATTATTCAGCAGAAGTGTGTTAAGAAACCTTACTGGGGCTCTTTCATACCAGCAACAATGTGCCTGCATAATGCCTCCTACCATCAGGTCCTGCACACAACTGACTGCTGGAAATGGATGTCCTCTCAGTAGCACTGTGACAGCTGCATCCTAAAAATAGGTTTGTTTATTGAGCAACACTAAACAGCAGTACTTTTCCTAAGGGCCTACTGAAAGTGATGAATTATTTCTAATTTTTCTTCTAAAGTATGTTTCTTTTTAAAGGCCTTGAGAAGCAACAAAACTAATATGAACTGTGACTACCCACATGCTGTTTCCAGTCAGAACACTGTTTGTATTACAATGAGAGCAATCGGTATCACCGTCTTCTTCATCGTTGAGGCGATGTCCTAAAAAGGCAAGCACTACTTTTAAGATTCCAGTTTATTTACCTGTTTTGAAAGTCTTTGTCATCTTTCTTGAGTCCTCCTTATTTAAAGAACATGCTGTCCATACTTATCAGATGGGCTCCTGCCACTCAATCATTTAGTCTTATCCTGCCTGTGAAGCACTCACAAATCTCTGCTTCCCAGTTATGCCTGTTAAGAGCTTTCTGTGCTTTACTATATCATATTTTTTAATTCAGCAATGGGCAGAAAGTGACTTTCAACATTAAAACACATTTTTAAAATGTCTTTTAGAGTCCCTCTACAATTTTGATTTTCAGGCCTTCTGGGGATCCACAGGCTTAATTAAGGGGTCCCAGGCTTTCCAGGAATTCTCTGTATTTTGCACCTTTATTCTTGTGTTTAATAGAGCAGTTAACAGTCAAGTGTGTGGAGGGCATGAACATCAGAACCTCTGCTTCCCATGTCATGCTTACGTCCATGAAGTACTGTATGTGGCCTCCTGTCAGCGGAAAGAGGAGGAAGAGACTATGAGATTGAGCAGAAGACTGGTGCATGTGCAAGTGTTTTACCAATCTACATTGTCATCATCCCCTATGGTCAAGAGCTGTACGTAGTATCCTCCCTGAAAAAGCAATGAGTGTGATAATCGTGCCAGACCTTAGAGGAGAGCTGTTGGTTCTCTAGATTGAAAGCAGCCCTTTCAGGTGGTTTGGGCAGCTGATGTTGATGATCACTAGGCACCCCAGCAGGAGAATTGTGCTGGGCAATGCCCACTCAAAAAATTGGGAGTGGTCTCCCCTAGACTTTCTTGTATACTTAGATTTGGGGATGGATATTTGAGGAGTAAACTGCAAGACAATGATTATATTCATATATTATCCATTGAAGAATCATCAACAACAAATCAAATCAAATTAATAATACATTAAACAATTATTATAAAAGTAAAGTTGAATAAATCAGACTCTGCATCTGCATGAATAAAAGGTAAAGTACCACTTCCAGTTATCAGAAATAGACCAAAAGTCGATAGAAATCTATATCTTGTACCTAAGATTTGTATGAAAAATTTGGTGGACCTAACTGAAATCATACTCAAGTTATTGTGTTTACATACACACACAGACACACAGACATAATTCCAAAAATGGTATTTTCTGACTCCGGGAGATCTGATTCATCAAAATCTTGAAATTGAATTTTTGGAAGATTCCAATTCTTTCCCTATGCTTTGTATACAAGGAAGTCAGGGAGATCTAAAACGTCGAGATTCATCAAAATCACGACATCGAATATTTGGACGATTACAGTACTTTCCCTGTACTTCGTATACAAGAAAGTAAAAAGACCAGGAGTGCATTGGGAAAGATGATATCTCCCAGTGGTTCTCATGGCACCAGACAATTCTTTAAGAGCAACAGGAGGCAACATCCTGGAGTTGGGCCTCTCACCAGGAATGTTACAGAAGATAAGATACATGATGAAATAAAATGTATAAGGTACCATATTATATACTGTATATACTTGCGTTTAAGTTCACCCGCGGATAAGTCGGGACTTGATTTTACCGTATAATTTCCGGTATTTTATAATGTCGGTTGTATAAGTCGAATGCGGAAAACTCATAAGAGATTATGATATGCTAACACAGCGTTTCTCAACTTTAAAGTATTTGCGACCCGAGTTTTCATAACAGTTTTAATCGCGCCCCCCTATCATTTTTTTGAAAGCAGCCCACTAATACCAATTTGTTCTTTTTTACTTAATGATATATCATAGATGCATATTTTATTATACCTACTTAACTTTTATCGACATTTATCTAACTCTATATTTATTTTTTTAGTAATCAGAATGTAGTTTAAGTTAATTTGTTTTTGGTTTCAATAGATGTATCTTTCATATTTTGAATTCTTGTTTTCTTTTTTAAACATCTTTGCGACCCCCTTTTTGTTACTTCGCACCCCCCTAGGGGGGCCCGCCCCACAGTTTGAGAACCACTGTGCTAACACCCACCTGAGTAACCACGAAGCACACTGCCTTTTTTTTTCCATGTATTGTGACTACGTGACCACACAGTAATATCTGAAATATTCCGAAGCGACGTTTGGACTGTTTTGTGTTTTTTTGTACCTCACACCCTCATACACATTTTATCATAAGAAGCATCCCTTATTTAAGATGGAGCATTCGATCAGAAGAAAATATGAAGCTGGTTTTAAATTAAAAGTCATTGAGGTGGCGAAATAAATTGGTAACTGCATTGATGTAACAAAATTCGATGTGTCTGAGAAACTGGTATGAGATTGGAGGAAGCAAGAAGATGTAAAAAAATAAAATTTAAGTGTCACATTTTTGAACGGGCATACAAGTCAAGTCCGATTTTATGATTGATTTTTTGGGTTTTAAGACCCAACTTATACGCGAGTATATATGGTATATTGAAATGCAGAGTTCTTTCCATGAAAAAATAGGCCAGTCCTTTAAAGATAGGAACAGTACAATAGTACAGTACTGTAAACTGCAGTAAATAAGCTCAAAGTACTACTTTACATCTAGACACTCATTCTTTCATAAAGTCATATACTAATAATGTACAGAGAATGCGTTTCACTTTCAAAAACTATAATTGTATAATACATAACCCTTAAGTCAGAAACAGCCTAGCGAAATAATTTAATATAGATTTAAAAAGTCATCTATGTCTGCCAATATGGAACACGGGGTTATATCAGCTGCATAAAAAAACTATATAGATAATAAAAAACACTTGCTAATGAAAAACGGTGCCTAATTATATATTTTGGTTTGGAAATATGGAATACCATTGCAATTTAAACTATATATTACATTCGGAATTATAAGTTACTCCTTTGCATTTTGTGACTTTGACTTCATATTCAGTATAAAAGTATCTGTGTTTCACTTGCATTTCACATGTTCTGTATCGTGTGAGCACTATAAAATACATTGGTTTAAACTATACTTTAATTGTGAGTTTATGAAGTGAAGGACAAGCACACCCACACGTACAGATCTGAGAACTTTTTTCTTATTCTTAGTCGATAGGCTTCATGGTTTTACCATGAAAATCAATAATTCACAAAAAAACAACATCAACGCAATGGCAGAATCTCCAAAATATCAATTTTATAACTAATCCCTTTGATTGTGTATAGACAATACAGATGTTGTAATATTTAGTATTTTCTTCTTCAGATTTTTTGAAGTGATGTATTATTTTATATATGTCTGTTAATCTAACTGACTGTTGTAACAACAACAACAACATTTATTTATATAGCACATTTTCATACAAAAAGTAGCTCAAAGTGCTTTACATAATAAAGAATAGAAAAATAAAAGACACAGTAAGAAAATAAAATAAGTCAACATTAATCAAAATAGAATAAGAGTAAGGTCCAATGGCCAGGGTAGACAGAAAAAACAAACAAACAAAAAAAAAAAACTCCAGACGGCTGGAGAAAGAAATAAAATCTGTAGGGATTTCAGACCATTAGACTGCCCAGTCCCCTCTGACCCTTTGTGTGTCACTCTGTGTGTGTGTGTGTGTATGTGTGTCCTGTGAAGGACTGGTGCTCAGACCAAGACATGTTGCTTCTTTCAGTCAGATCTACATGAGTAAATTACAACATGAATGGCTGTGTATGCATTATGTTTCCATGTATCCATGTTTTGAAACTCGCTGCTTAGAGTTTCAGTCTCTAAATCAAACAATACAGTACATATCAACTTTAACTGTGCAACCACTACAAAGTACTTTGTAAACTATAGGAGAACACAATTAAAAGCCACAAGGTAACACAAGTAATGCAATAAAATGTCAGTGTTTCAGATAAACTTTAAAAACCTTGTAAAAGCCCCTGACAGAAACTTCATTTGCTCCGCAGAGTGCTCTGTTATATGACAAACACTGACAGGCAACATAAGAAAAATAACTGATATTAAATACACCATGCTCTGATCGAATTACAAGACGATACGCGGCCTATAAACATTGAACTTAATCAGAAAATCGGTCCTCTCCCTGAGGATTAAATTGCATCGCCATAACAAATTAATCCTTTACATTAATTTACAAAAGAGCCTGCACTATGTTCTGGTTTGTTCTGCAGCTTTTGACACAAATAAAGTTTTTTACACTTTAGAAGGTGCACACATTTTGTTTCACACTCCGTATAATATTACCTAATTACTGAAGGTATATAACAATAATGCTTTATAGAAGAAAAGGAAAAGACACTGCGCCGAACTTCATCTTACCTAGTTGTGAAGCGCAAAAATTCATCACTGATATCCAAAGTAAAGAAAACGCTGTGAGATGCGAAGCACAATTAGCTAAGTGATCCATGGTGCAATTTATTTTTTCGGAACAACTGTTTAATTTTCTTTCTCGTCCGGCTCTTTAAGTAGAAATGAAAAAGACAGCGATCCCCATGTGTAAGTTAAGAAGAAACGTGCCACTAGAAGGCTGTCCCGTGTCGGACTTTATGCAAGCGCACTCTTGTTAACGGCGCTTTGGGAAATTAGCGACTCTTTGTCCGACCTCTTTGTCCGAGATACAGGAAAGAGTCATACGGGTGAAAGGCACAAAGTCAAAAGAAATCCCGAAGAAGGTGGGTCTGGGGGGGACACTAGTAGTGCAATGAGAGAGGATCGCGCGTGCAGAAGTTCGAAGTTCACATCACCTAAAGATTCGACTGTCATTTTTCATGTTCTCGGTATCCAGTCAGCGGGATGATTTCTGTACATCCCCTGTATATTATAAACTCTTAAATACAATTAACGATTTCGGCAGAACGGGTTGAAGAAATTATGCTTTGCTACCGTATACCTTCTGTACGCAGAACATGAAGATTTGTTTTATCCTACAGCAAAAGAGCGTGACAGTTTGTCGCCATCTGTTTTTAATTTCTGATAAAACAACCGTAAAGATGAGTTAGCCCCCTTTTCCCTTTGATATACATTAAACCTTTTTTCTGGATATAATGGTCCATAGTTTCACCAAACACATACAAGAGAGTTTTAAATTGATTCTTGGCTGCATGCAAAAAAAAAAAAAAAAATCAGAATGATGAATGATTTGCAGATACGTTTTGAAATACAGAAATCGTTTAATCCTTGTGTAAACCACTCTTCTTGTCATCGATCCAATAAACAGTCATTTCCATGCTTTAAGGAGCCTATGTAATTTGCTTTTCACACTTGACCTTTAAAAGAGCAATACAAAATTAAACATGCATTGGGCGCTCTCATTAGATTTGTATTTATTTTACTTTTACATTTCTCAATGTAAAATTTGTCTTATTTCATTTTGTCTCTGATTGCAACAACAAAAATTAACATTTAGAATGTGACAAATGAAAGGCTGAAAATACAGCTTAAAAAAATATGCTTCATACACAATCTGTATATATTTTTTAACTCGACAGACCAATGCAAAGCACAGTAAAGGATACAAAATGAATAATATAAGAGTTGTGTTAGCTTTAGCTTGGATACATTATGCTGCAGTTGTGCAGCGTGGTGGCACAGTGTTTAGCGCTGCTGCCTTGTAGTTATTGCATCCTTATTTAACAAACAACCACATACGTGTCTTTTAAATGTGGGTTGACATTTAGAGTATTAGTAAAGAAACCCATGCAGACAGAGCTAAAATGGGATCCCAGTCCATCATCATTACACCAAGTCAGTTGCCTCTAGTTAACCTACTTTAGCATGCATTGCATACGTGTTGAAGACAATATGACTACCAGGAGAAATCACATGTATATGAAGTTAAAATGACATGGCAAATTTTTGAACAACAGTTTACTTCCTATATGTCTTCTATGGAATTTGCATGCTTTCTGTGTTCTCATGGGTTATCTTTCATGGCACCTACAAACTGGGGCAAACTGGCCTGGTGCAATTGGATATAGGTGTGTGCATGATGAGTGTACCATGGGATAAGCTGGCATCCCATCCAGGACTGATTCATTGTGACTCTATTTATCTGTGACTGTATACTGGAAAAGCATGCTTAGAAAACAAGGGATTAGTGATAAAAGTACAGAAAATATTCAGACCTCTTAACTTTCTGCAGATTTTATTATAGAATGTAAATGTGCCATTTTTGCTCATCAGTCTACAGTTAATAATTCCATAATGACACATTGAGAACACATTTTTCACAAAGGTTTGCAAATTAATTAAAAATCAACACCTGAAATTGTAAAGTATAGAAGTTTTCAGACCCTTAATTCAGTACTTTGTAGAAGCCCCCTTGGCAGCAATTAAGTCTTTTGGGTAAGATTCTACAAGCTTTGCACATCTGGATTTGAGCCATTTATCCCATTATTCCAGACAAATACTCTGAAGCTCCATTAGAGTGGATGGGAAGCATCAGTAAACTGCCATTGTCAGGTCTCTCTGTGGGGTTTGAGTCTGGGTGTTGACTGAGCCACTTAGTTACAGTCAGAGACTTGTCCCTCTAGCATTGTCTTAGCTGCATGCTTCGGGTCATTGTTGTGCAGAAAGCTGAACCATCTCCCCAGTCTGAGATCACATACACTCTGGAGCAGCTTTTCTTTAAAAACAATCCTGTATTTGGCTGCATTCATCCTTCCCTCAATTCTGAACAGTCTCACCTGTCCCTGCCACTGAGTGTCACCCCCACAGCATGATGCTACCACCACCACGGTTCACTGTAGGAATAGTATTAGCTACCAACACCTGATCTTTGCCAGACATAGTGCTTGGAATTCCCCCCAGAGAAATGTTAGTCTTTGACTCGTCAGACCAATTGAACCTTTTTCTTATGTTCTCAGAGTCCTTTGAATGTCGTTAGCATACATTTAGGAGGCTGTCATATGCCTGTTACATCTAGCGACTGTACCATAAACGTCTGATCGATGGTGTGCTGCTGAGATGATCATCATTCCAACAGGTACTTTCATCTCAGCAGGGGATTTGTGAAGGTCTGTTATAGTGACCATTGGGTTCTTGGTCACCTCCCTGTCCAAGGTCCTTTGTGTCCGATTACTCAGCTTGTCTGGAAGAGTCCTCGTGGTTCCCAATGTCTGCTATTTCAGAATTATTTAGGTGGCTGTGTTCCTGGAAACACTCAAAGCTTTAGAAGCTCTTTTATACCCTCGCCTTAATCTATGTCTCACCAAAATGTGGTTCTACCGAGAGCATCTTTGACTTCATCGCTTGGTTTTTATCTTGTCGTGCAGTGTAAATTGTGGGACTGTATGCCTTTCTAAATGGTCCAAGCAATACATTTAGACACTGGTGGACTCCATTCAAGTTTTAGACACATCTCAAGGAGAATTAAAGCAACCGGGATGCACCTGACCATAATTTAGAGTGTCGCAGCAAAGTGTTTGAGTACTTATGTCAATGAGAGATTTCAGGCTTTGGTTTTTAATACATTTAGTATATTTGCAAACCTTTTTGTTTTCACTTTTTCATTATTGACATTTGAATGTAGTGTGGCCCCGGCCGGGGATGGAGCCCGGCCGGGACGCCCAGGAGGACGTGAGGAGGGCTTGTGCCTCCTCCAGACCCGAGGCGTCCGTCCTGGTTCTGTTGGGGCCACGGGTTGAGGGCATGGAAGCCCTTCCCTGTAGGGGCCCGTGGTCACCGCCAGGCGGCGCCCCGATGCCGGTTTATCCCGTGCGGTTGCCGGTCGGGGCGGGAGCCCGGCGGGGCGCTGGAGGACCGGAGGAGGCGAGTGCCTCCTCCAGACAGAGTGGGGCGTCCGTCCTGGTTAGGCAGGGGCCTCGGGTACAGGGCTTTGAAGCCCAGCCCTGTAGGGACCCGTGGCCACCGCCAGGCGGCGCCCCGGTGCCTAATTATCCCGGGAGCCGGCACTTCCGCCACACCAGGAAGTGCGGGGAAGACTTTGTGTGGCACCGGAGAGCTGCCAGGAAGGCGGCCGATACTTCCGCCACGCTTGGGCGGGCTAGGACGGAAACACCTGGGGCTCATCCGGGCATTATTTAGGCGCCTCCCTCCAGTCATTGGTGGAAGTCGGGAGGAAGCGGACTGAGCTGGAGAGCAAGGACAGGAGGCGGCCAGGAAGCAAGGCACAGAACTGTGGGCCCTGGACTTTGGGGAAATCGGTGCAGAGGCACTGGGGTTGCGTGAGTGCACTAAACTTGTAAATAGTGTAAATAAAGTGTGTTGGGTGCAAAACATGCTGTCCGTCTGTCTGTGTCCGGGCCAGGTTTCACAGTGGCATAGTCGGCAGGATACTCCGCCTGGTTCAAGGCGGGGACCTGTATTGTTAAAACAAAATATTTCTGTGAACGGCCCGGCGCAGCAGCGGACCCACACACTGGCAGCGGAGCGGCCATTACCTGACCCAGCGGAGCGTTCGCCCAGAAACCGCCTCCGGACAGCGGAATGGCTTTCCCAGTGCGGAGGAGAACCGGACATCGCCGGGCGCAGCGGGCTCAGTCGCGCTGTCGAGACGGACAGCCAGGCGGCGTGGCAGCACAGAAGGCCACACCGGCGGGGCCTCGGCATGGCGGGATCCGGGAGGTAAGTGCCCTGCCCTGCAATCGCCGGCCCGCCGGGTCGGTCTTACCTCTATTCTTACAGGGAGGGCGGGCGGATCGCGTCCGTGGCAGGAGCACGCGGGCCACGGGCTGTCGGCAGCGGCGATGGCGGCAGCAAAGAAGGCTGCGGAAACGGAGTCGCTGCGGCTCGAGGAATCGCCGCAGCCACAACGCGGCGAAGAGGCGCGTCTCCGCACTCGGAGCAGGGAAGGCAAGATGGCGCGGGCGGATGTCCCGCCGCTGACAGGCACGGGATTGGCGGTGTGTCTTGCGTGCCCGCCGATGATTGGATAGAGGCGGGTCCAAGGAATGCCAGTCTCGTGCCAAACCGAGACCCGATTGGGCCAGAGGGAATGGCCCAGAGGAGGCAGGCGTCGCGTGGAGCTGATGGACAGGTAAGCCCACCGACGTCTGTCTCTCTCTCCACCAGCGGCTCGGCGTGTGGCGGAGGAGTCCCTCCGCCCGCCAAGCCGTCCTTAGAGGAGCTGCTACGTGTTCTCGCCGCTCAGTGTGAGCAGCTGATGGAGATGGCGGTCGCGTCGAGAAAGACACCGAGGGAGGCGGAGGATTGGCGGCGCTGGAACCGAGGCAGGCAGAACACGGCGGGAGTGGTGAGTGTTGCCGTTCCGTAGAGCAAGGGGGTTCGCCGAACATGGCCGTGACCGATTACGGGACGACCGGCTCCGAGTAGGCGACCTCCCAACAGCGGATGCGGCGGGGCAGACAGCTAGCGAGGCGAGGAGCTCGAACACGCAAGGGCTGGTAGGATCGGGGCTGCTGAGTGCCCTGGGTCCTAGCGCCCTGCGCTTCAAGCCTGCAGCTGTCTCCTGTCGCTCTGCCTGGGCAGAGCGGGGCTGGATTTGAGCTTTTGCTGTGCTCAGACCCAGACCGTCAGCGCGTCCAAGAAAAGAAGGAGGAACCGAAGGGTGAATGCCGGTTCCTCCGATAGGAGAGGACGCGGCGCTGGGTGCGCGCGTCCGGAGAAGGGCCGTCCTCTGGATGGACAGAGGAGATCTCCTGGGCGGCTGGGCGAGCTGCCTGCGAGAGCGGTGCCGAGGCCGACGAGCGGACGGGCATGGAACCTGCGGCGGAGGACTTCAGCAGGCAAGTTGGGGGCTGTCGGAGGGGGGCAGGAGCACGGTCGATACGGAGACCGGCGGGCGCCGGGTGAGTGTCCTGGCTGTGCTTCTGGCCCTCTGTTCCTTTATTTTACAGGCCCGAAGCCCGGCGGCGCTGAGGCCGGCGTCAGCGGGACCTGCCCGCCTGGAGCGGGCGCTCGCGGAATGCTCCACGCCGGGAGGCCTACAGTGACCCGCTGGGGAACAGCAGGGCGAGGCGGCACAGACCACAGGGGCGTTTGCGCGGCGAGGGTGCGAAGACAGATGTCCCAGGGTGCCGTGTTGGACCCTGGGGACATAGTAGGACCCTCGCTGGGGGCGTGCTGCCCTTCGGGTTGTGCCGTTGGACCCACGTGTCCTCGCTAGCGGTGGGGCACTGTGGCCCCGGCGGGCTCCAGCCCGGAGGGCGTGAGGAGGGCTTGTGCCTCCTCCAGACCGCGAGGGGGCGTCCGTCCTGGTTCTGTTGGGGGCCACGGGTTGAGGGCATGGAAGCCCTTCCCTGTAGGGGCCCGTGGTCACCGCCAGGCGGCGCCCGATGCGGTTTATCCCGCGGTTGCCGGTCGGGCGGGAGCCCGGCGGGGCGCTTGGAGGACGGAGGAGGCGAGTGCCTCCTCCAGACAGAGTGGGGCGTCCGTCCTGGTTAGGCAGGGGCCTCGGGTACAGGGCTTTGAAGCCCAGCCCTGTAGGGACCCGTGGCCACCGCCAGGCGGCGCCCCGGTGCCTAATTATCCCGGGAGCCCGGCACTTCCGCCACACCAGGAAGTGCGGGGAAGGCTTTGTGTGGCACCGGAGAGCTGCCAGGAAGGCGGCCGATACTTCCACCACGCTTGGCGTGGCTAAGGACGGAAACACCTGGGGCTCATCCGGGGCATTATTTAAGGGGCCGCCTCCCTCCAGTCATTGGTGGAAGTCGGGAGGAAGCGGACTGAGCTGGAGAGCAAGGACAGGAGGCGGCCAGGAAGCAAGGCACAGAACTGTGGGCCCTGGACTTTGGGGAAATCGGTGCAGAGGCACTGGGGTTGCGTGAGTGCACTAAACTTGTAAATAGTGTAAATAAAGTGTGTTGGGTGCAAAACATGCTGTCCGTCTGTCTGTGTCCGGGCCAGGTTTCACAGTAGATTGCTGGATAAAAATTGCAAGTTTATCTATTTATAATTAATCTGCAACACAACAACATGTGCATAAAATGAAGGGGTTTGAATGGTTTCTAACTGCATTGTAGATTTAACCAGCAAACAAATCTAATAAGCATGAAGTGCTTATATGTCTATGTGAAATATTTGTTAACACTTCAGTTTAGGTATCTATTAGAAGTCTGCATGTTGTAAAACGTAATACCTTTTAAGATCATATAAAACATTGAAAAATGACAGAGATATAGTTCAGTAGTGATTTATTATCGTTAATATGATACCTAATTAAATATTTATAGACTAATAAAAGCTACTAGGCATCCATTACAAGCAGCTATTAACAGTATGCGTTTTTAACATCTTTGTTTTTCTCCAGGTATGCATGTTTTCCTCATTTATCCCAAAAACAACAATGTTAGGTTAGTTGTTTACTATAAATTGGCCAAGGATGACTGATTTTACCCTATGTTGGACTGACATCCACCATCCAAGGTGGGGTTTCTGCCTTGTGGGAAATGCTGTCAGGAAAAACTGCCATATTTGCCATCCTGCAGTTGGAAAAATGGATAGACAGTGAAAAAAACAGGACACGCTGCATAGAGAGTTCGTGAAAAGAATTGCTACCTTTGTCTTGTGAATTGTGTCCAGGTACAGTAGGCTGTAGTGTAGATGATGATACAGGAAATATATAAAGTACACTATGAGAGGAACAAATTCCGTCTAGATACAGTATGCTGCAGTTCATGTCTTTATGCATATGCATATCACATTTAAAACATAACATGTACATGATAGTACTGGAAAGGTATAAAGTACACTATCAGGAGAACAAACACGTTCTGGTTATTTCCCAGATGAAAATAGAAAAGAAGGTTCAAAAGACAGAATATCAGCTGCACCGACTTCATCAGGTGTATCAAAGACAAGAAGCTACATCTCTAACCTGCCTTTATATTTATTGCAGTACAGCAATAATTGTTACCCATTTTTCCTTTTGCAGATGCCTACTGATGCAGCCTTTCATTAAGTCTATTTAAAGTGTACCATTCTTTATCAAGTTACATATATCATAAGGAAAAACCTATTTGGAAAAAAGGCTTAAAATTTTATGGCACTTTTCTTGGCACTTTATGCAGACTCCATACAGCAATATACAAAAGATCAGTAAACAGTGGAGACCCAATGACTTTCTAACATAAGGGCTCCTTGCCCGATAATAATCTCTCTATTATATAAAAAAAAAAAATCTTGGAAGGAGACGAGACGTGATTTTCTCAGACACTTATATGTCTCGCGAGACGAGTCCACACCCGGGGCCAGAAATAAAGGACGAAGAGTAGATGATAAAGTAGAACATCGTAAAGAATTCAAAAATGTTGGTGCAATACTCATGCAGAGCAGGTTACAGATAATGGAAGTACAAAAATTCAAAAGTCTCAAAAAAAGAATAGGAAAGATTGCATTAGCACAAACAAATGGAAATTATTACTCAGTGAAATAACTGAACAGCAAAAAGAGATTAAATATATTGTTCGGATTTAATCTTTAAGTCAGAGACTTGTAGATCATCTAATTCATGTTGCCAGCAAGAATTAAAAGATTCCAAAAATGTTGGTGTGGTAAGATGTCCCGTGAGACAGAGACTTTTGACATGAGATTCTTTCAAGTCAGGCCCTATTTATAATTATTTTCAGACAAGACCACGGTCATCTAACCTCAGTCGTGTGAATGCTTTTGTCAGACCCAGTTCCTGTGCTCTCAGCTCATAAATTTTATCAGGACAATAATTTTATACGTTCTAGATGACACGTCAACAACTAAGTGAAGAAGAAAGAGCATGGACAAACATTCGAAAAAGTCATTTTATTTATTAGAGAGAAGGAAATGATATTCACTCACAGGCAGTTATACGTTGCGTTGTCACAATGTAAGTCCAAACATGGATTCAAAATTCAGTGCGATCTTGAAGAAAAGTTCATTCCAAATATTGTTTTAACTAAAGTTTTAAAGTAAAAGTGAAAATAATGCATATGAAACAATTCCCATGAAAATAGCAATCACTTAAAATTGTGTATCCGGTTAATCAAACCCGGGGGTGGGCAAGCGAAGCAAGCAGGGGGCAGAGCCCCCCGAGTAAATTATATTATCAATATCATGATATTTAAGAACTTAATTATAAACAAGATGACCAGTCTCACTCTCTTTCTGTTTCTCTCTCTGATTTTAGAATTGTTGCTTTTGCATTTTATTTTACTTATATTTTATATAAATGAATACAGGGCTCTGAAGTTATCAATTGCTATTGCATTATATAAAAATAAATTGAAACAAAGTGAATGCAATTGAATTTTCCACCTATTCCTTTTAACATTTAAAATCATCAAAGCCCCCTCTGTTCTGTTGCCTGATACACTTTTTGAATTGTCTGCCATTTCTAATAAGTCTCTGGACTGCGTTGTGTGACTCATAGTAGACCCTTAAAATGAGCTCCCAGAGGTTACCACAGTAGTGACAGGATAGCTAAGGAAATCATTTTATTTTTTTGTTTCCCTATCAAATCTGTCAAGCCAGCCTAAGGATTCTTGTGAGACCTCTTATTTCCCACTTCCCTAAACACCCTTAAAGAATGTCTACTAATAAAGTCACAACTGCACTGTAAAGTTTTTCCTTTTTCTTTCAGTGACTATGTAACTATGATAATTAGGGGGAACAGGACAGGGCATGTTACGTGGAGAGACAGGCTGCTGGAGGATATAAAATTAGAAGAAAATGTAAGGGAAACAGGAGGAGACCAAGAACTGTGATGACAGAGAAGATGAAAGACCAATTGCATGTGGGAATGAATGAAAAGAGTGGAAAAAAAGAGGCTTTGAGACTATGCATGTTGGGAACCTGTCATTAGATGCACACCAGAAAACCAGACTTTATTATTATTATTATTATTATTATTATAGCTCCCAGTGTCCAGTTTTAAAAATTGTAGTGCCCATTTATTGAAAAATTAACAAGCAGTTATTTTCAAAAATATCAAATGGTCTATAGTAAAATGTTCTGGAGTGTAGCATTGCTGTCTCACAGTTTAAGGTACAGTTGTGTAAAATTTTTTAGCATCCTACCTTGTTCTTTATAATCTGCATTTACTTAACAGGCCAAACGTACAGTACAGTATGCTGCCAATTAACTATTTTAAATGAACCCCCGTCTTCAGATTTTGCAGTACAGTCTCAGTTTAGCTGATATTATTATAAAGTTCATCCTCAGAACAATGGACTACATGGCAGGAGGCTGAGTCTGTTACTCCAAAAATCCAGAAGAGTTGTATTTTTTTTATACTATATGTGTTATATCTGTATACCGTATGTGAAGCTTTATGTCCTTGACTGACTAACCGACTGACTGACAAATAATCCTTGGCTATTCCTAAGGAAAGAAAAAACTACTAACTACTGATCCACCTCTTCTGTCTTACGTTTTCACTTAATTAGAGGAAACAGGAAGGATATTTCTTGAACAAAATAGAGGGACATACATGGCTGTTCAGTCGGGATATGGAGTGATGTACACATATCTGTGTGAATACATTTATGGATATACATTAATCAGCCACATCAACAGTCACCTTCCTAATATTGTGTAGGTCCCCCTCCTGTATTAATGCATAAATAGATTTCTTAATGCAAAGAATAAAGTAGTGATGGTGGTGCAGTGATAAGTTTGCAACATTGGTTGAAGACTAACTTAGAACTACAGTCTGGTTACTCTCTTCATATCCTTGTCAGTTTTACTGGTTTATCTCCTACATTTCAAATATTTCATGTCAGGTTAATTCATTTTAAATTGGCTTAATTTGTGCAAGCAATACTATGAGGCAATGTTATACTTTGAGCTGTGGTTGACTGGTGCCCCTTCTCCGGTTGTTCACTGCTTTACGTCTGGTTACACAAAGGCAGGCTCCAAATCCTGTGATCTGGCTATATATTTAAGCAGTTTTCTGAAAAAAGATGGATGTATGAATACTGAAGCCCCATATGTCTACTACAAATATCCAACTAGACCTTACTAGTCAGATGTTCTCTTCACCTGTTCTGCTGTCCCAGATGTGCCAGTCCAGAATTGTTATGCGATGGTTTTTGTTCATCTTTAAATGACTTCATTCTAAATCACTGGGTACAATATTCCTCTATACTTTTCTTTGACTTCTTTGACATTGTTGACCCCATTATCTAACCATGTGTGAATTATTACTCTGGTTTGCCTTTTTTAACTCTCTTAAATACCCATCTAAACTTTTTAATACACTGTAAATCTGTGAGACATAATTGTGCTTCTATCTCTGGCCTTCAATCTGTCAGATATGTTCTCCAAATTTCTGTATGGAACTCTAACTGAATGCTCCTTTAGATCTGTGAGGGACCATTTTTAGTAATTTTCCATTATGGGGTTTTGAAGTGTCAAATCAGATTTTTGCATTAAAATTATTGAAAATATTTTTTGTCATTTTCGTTGCCATTTTGTTTTTCCAGGGGAACCATTGTTTTGTGTAATCATTGCTATGGAATGCATTCCTGGAAGTTACATGGTGACGTCATCAACATGCTGCTATAACAAGTGGTGCATCACATGCGTCATGATCCAAATTTGCAGATATTCTAAGTAAATGACTATCATGCATGTGATGATATTGTTCTTAAGATATACTAGTTCTTGACTTTTGCTTTTGAATTCATACTATGATTTCTGGCTAGATTCTAGTTGAGAGTAACTTTTGGTTTCAACTCTCTAGCTTGTTTCCTGGTCATTCTCTTTAACTTTCATAGCCTTTCCTTGTTCAAGACTAACATAAACACACTTCATGGCAAGAAAATAACAGAGGTATCTAGAAGCAGTAATCTAGTGGGTATGAAAACTATCCCAAGAGATCAGCATAGTCTAGCATGTCATTAAATGTTGATGACATATGTTACAACGGTGATAGCCAATAAAATCCAATGCAATAAGCTAACCATGAAAACCAGAAGGGAATCATGGTCAGTCCCAGTTACTTTTAATACATTACTGCAGACAGAGAATATGTTTGTCATAAGAAAAAATAGGCCTGTTTGATAAGGGTCAAATTGTTGGCCTTCCTTAGACCAGACAGGTAACCTATCATATCACAAATGTGACAACAGGATGATGCTGGTGATGTTGATTGCAGGAAGGCTTTGAAATTCCTACAAATTGATGGATCATGTAACAATCTATCATACAGCCTTTAACAGTTTGAAATTTAATATGCTTCATGGGTCACTGAATAAGTTCTCAGACCATGGAGGGTACATCCACTCTTGATTGCTCATCTTTAACAACTGCATCTAGACCAGAGCCATGCTTGAGAAGCCTAAAAACAGCTGTTAACTAGCTTTCTGTCATCTTAATTTATGAGCACATGTAGAGAACACAGACCAAAGTGCAATCTGCATAGCTTTATGGAATACCTTGAATCCTGGTATGGAGCACCCTTGTCTCCAATAACTATTGACCTCTTCTCTTTGTTGGTTGGGCAGTGTGACCTTGTGACAATATGTTGAGGAGATACTGTCACCCTTCTTCTTTTTTTTTTTTTTTGTTTTGGATCATGCCAGCCTAGTGCCAAGTTTTTTGCAAGTTCTTAGTTAATGTTGGAAACATTTTTATTTGACTAGTTTTGGAACATTGAGAATTTATTTATATTGTTATTTTGTACTTTCATATTTTATTTTGTACTTTCATATTTGTGTTGGTTTAGTTTATTATGGAATCTACATTTTGTTTTTTTAGTTGACACCACCATTTTTTAACTTTTTTTATGCTTTAGTTGCTACTATAATACAATGGGAAGTGTGTAACACATGATGTGATTATTGCTAAGGTATAAAGGTTAACATCACAGACGTCCTGGTTAGCAACGTTTATGGGTATTCTCAGTTATGCTGAGATTAGGAATTTAAGTGTTTTGAGCAAAGACTTCTGCTTCATTATATCTAAATTACTGTATGTCTTTGGATTAGCTTTTATGATTAGATGCTTGTTAGTTTGTCTTTATGATATTTGAACCATGCTAAGATTTTTGACATTTATTTTATGCTGCTTTCATCTCCTGCTCATTCTTCATTTAAAAAAAAATCTTTTCTGCCTGGTTGATCACGGTAGAACAACAAGATGCAAAGTAGGGGAGGTCATGGGAAGTATGGAGCACCATAATAAACTCCATGGACTTTTGAAAATCAAAAGCGGATCAATCTTTGAAAAAAAAAAAAATAGAACATATCATAGTGTTATAAAGTACTCAATGCCCTTTACTGAGTTTGCTTGCTGGAGCTTCACAGGTGGAATGGGGAAAGATGTGTGTGGTAGCAGGCTGGATGGGTTGGATGTTTGACTGGTAGCAGTTCATCCTTCAAGAAAACGGTAATGAGACTTTCTTAAGAAATAAATAAATTGGAATCCCATGCCGGCATTAGAGCTAGCCTGTATGGGATGTCATGTCATTGATGATGAAGTGTATAACAGTAATTACTGATACCACGATACTAAACATGCTCAGTCCAAAGTTTGAAATGGACAGGTATGCACTGGTACTGGAACTTTTAAGTTTTTAGCAGGCGCACACCAGCAGTGTTTTCAAAAAACCCAGCTAGCTCACAAAATGCATATCCAAAAACTCACCCCCACTCTTTGAACAACTGACTGTGAATCATGGCTTTCAAAACTCCCCCTGCTCTTAAGTCTTGAAGGTCCTGCTACCCACTCTTTGTTTCTAAAAACACAGAGTACCAGAACTTATGTATATCTACTTCAGGCATTGGTACATGTTGAGAAGAGCGTAGACCAGTCACATCTTTTTACCAGTTTATATCAGTTTTGGATTCAGTTCCTGTGACCTGTAAAAATGGGGAAGTCTCATTGGGCTAGTAGAGAGCAGTGTTGCGTCATACTGTTGTTCAATAAAGAAGACCATCATTGGGATGAACCTATGGCAGTGCTAGCAAGGAGACTTCAGTTCCCAACAGTCAACAGCATCATGCAGGTGCCAACAGGAGATCAACACATACTCTAAAGGGAGTTAGCATTCAGATGGAAACAGTCAGAGCAGAACTTCAATGATTGTTGACAGCATGTTTGTATTTCACAAAAAGTGATGTTTCCATGTGTTATATATAAATAATGGGATTTGTCTATTTAATATGTGTATATCCTAATTAATAACATTTTCCATATGTCATTTATTCTATATTCCATCGTACCAGGATAAGATTTCAGTGTTCCTGCTTCCAGCAGGGCCTCCTGATTACCATGAAGTATTTTGCATACTAAGCCTGACCACATAGAAATGTCATCTTTTAGGAATGCCTACAAGCAAATGAGCACTTTCCCCAGGATAGCTGTTTCCCCACATTTGTTTTCTGCACAGCATGTATGGGACATCAATTGTAGCCCACTCTGCAGCACTACCTTATGTCAGAAGTGCTTGAATTAAACTTTTTCTAATTCGTTTTACACTCACCACCCCTCTAGACAATCTTGCTCAATTGAATGGTCTCCTCTCATTGCTAACACATTTTATTCACATAGGCTCAGAATGCTGTTTAAATTTAACAATTATACCCATAGTGTAGTATATCCTGTACATAGTTATATATACCATGACACTAAAACTAATGACAGGTGAAGTGAATAGTATTGATGATCTTGTTATAATGGTACCTTTCAAGGGGTGGGATATACAGTGTATTAAGAAGCAAGTGAACAGTCAGTTCTTGAAAGTGATGTTTTGAAAGTAGAAAAAATAGGCAAGCATAAGGAGCTGAGTGACTTTAACAAGGGCCAAACTGTGATGGCTAGACTATTGGGTCTCCAATATGGCAGTCCATGTGTGGTGTTTCCAGTATGCAGTGGTAAATAAATACCAAAAGTGGTTCAAGGAACATAAACCAGTGAACCGGCAACTGAAGAGGTGCTATACCCAAAATTGCTGAAAAATTAATGCTGGCCATGAGAGAAAGCTGCTTGCTTCATATGGGGATACATACAGTAGCTGTAGACCAGTCAGAGTGCCCATGCTGACCTCTGTCCATCACCGAAAGCACCTACGGTGTATTATGCCCACATCAGAAATGGACCATGAAGCAATGGAAAAAGGTGGTCTGGTCTTATGAATCATGTTTTCTTTTAGATCGTGTGGACGGCCGGGTGCGTGTGTGGTGTTTACCTGTGGAAGAGATGGCAGGACGCACTATGGAAAACAAGGTGAGCTGGAAGAGGCTGTGTGATTCTCTGTGCAATGTTCTGCTGGGAAATCTTGGGTTCTTGTCTTCATGTGAATGTTACTTTGACGCTTATTACCTACCTAAAGGTTGTTGCCGATCACGCACAACCCTTCATGACAACGGTATTGCCTGATGGCAGCAAGATAATGTACCCTGCCATACTGCAAAATTTGTTCAGGAATGGGTTAAGGGACATGATAAAGAGTTCAAGGTGTTTACTTGGCCTCCAAATTCCCCAGATCTCAATCTGGTTGAGCATCTGTGAAATGTGCTGCAAAAATAAGTCCAATCCATGGAGACCCCACTTCACTACTTTCAAGACTGCTGCTAACGTCTTGGCGTCAAATACCACAAGACACCTTCAGAGGTCTTGTGAAGTCCGTGCCTTGACTGGACAGGGCTGCTCTGGCGGCAGGAGGGGGACCTACACAATGTTAGGAAGGTGACTGTTGATGTGGCTGATTAATGTATATCCATAAATGTATTCACACAGATATGTGTACATCATGTTTTCTCATTTTTGCAGTTTTTTTGGTTTCTAATTTTTGTAATGAAGCAATATTAAATTATGCAAAGGAATGTAAGCAAAGTTAGAAGACAAAAATTTCAACTGGTATTCCAGAAAAAAACAAACCCTTTAGGATTCACTATTTCTTAGAAAAAGGCACTTTTATAAAAATACATTATAGAATAGAGCACACTATACAAAAACCTACAGTGTCCGTATACAGAAAGTACTCCACATGGGCCCTGTGCAGTGAAGAATTGGATGATGAATATTCATGTATTTGTAAATGTCTGATATACATATCAAACAATCACTGTGCTCTCATCTTAGCTGTCACAATTATAAACAGATGTCATTTAAATAAATAATGAAAGGCACTCGACATTTTAATAAACAAGGGAGGGTATGACAATCATGACATTCAAAGCAATTTCTCCAACACTGTAATAAACATTGAGACTCGTCACATCAAAATAATTGAACAGAATGCTCAACTTCTCAAAATAATTCACACAGCTGTGTAGCAAAATGTTTTTATTTGTTGGATACTTTACTGTTATCTGATTATTTAAATATTGAAAAACAATTTTAAAAATGGAAAATTACTTGCTTAAGACATACATTTTATAAGTAAAGACAATGGAATGCATTTTCAAAAGTAACAAATTGCTCTACCAGTACTGAATTTAATATGTCACCTTTAATGACAAAGTATGAAAAATAAAAATGGTTTCAAATAGTTTACATTGAAATAAGAATGCTGACTTGAAAGAAAGCTACAAACAAGTCCCATAAATTCACAGCCTAAAGCAGCCACAATAACTGCTTCTAGTATTTTTGAAAATTACAGGAAATCCTTAATTAAGTATCCACAGCGTTTGTAACAGTTGCACGTAAAGTTTGTGGTTCCAACTTTAAACTGCCCAAGTACAAAGTAGGAATTCACTCATAAAATAGACACTGAATTTATAAATATATTGTGCTTTTTTTCCTTAATCTTTGCAAGCACTACATTAGGATAGCTATATGCATGAGTACACACTTGAAGAGAAAAGATGAACATTAAAGCAGGAGAGGTCTGACGGCTCTTGATAAGGACGACCAGTAAATCCTGGATTACCAATGAAATCCATTAGTGTGCAGTGCTTGAATGTCTCTGTCATGTTAAATTACACACCTAAACATTGGATTAGTTAAACTAAACAAAACAGAATTGAAATGTCCACTGTTTTGATTGTTTCATTCTCGCTCAAATACACGACGGACATAATGACATGAAGCATTTGCCAGTTTGATCTTATTACTTTTACTCATATTACCACTTAAACCCTGCGCTCTGGGTAGAGCGGCAGTAGATCACATACAGAACAGTGAAACATTGGTTAAATCCAAAACATTACTCACATGTATTTCATTTCTGGAATAATTTTCACACCCTGAACCTCTGCTAAATATTTTATCTATATGACTGGTAAAATGAAGTCCGATGATGAATCAGTCACTCTCAGAAGGACCCCTGCAGCACTTACAAAACTGTTTGTAAAAACTGAATTTCTGTACATGCTGTCATTGTAAAAACTATTTTAAACAAAAGAATTGACGGACATTTCTTTTGTTTTTAATATGTTCCATTATGTTTATCTTAATGCAATTGTAGTTTTAACAGCAATGCTGAACAGAAACAAGTGAGTGCAAAAATGGATAGATTAATGGATGGCAGGTTTACTACAAAATTAACAGACAGAATACTGTAAGATCATTTTTATGCATTTCTTTTATATGTTGTTTATAAAATTTTGTAGTGTATTGTTATAGTATATGAAAATGAACTTTTATTGTGAAGTGCTGCAGAATGAGCTGCTTGTATGACAAATTATTTTTTTAAACCATAATATTAGTGTCATGAAAATGAAAATGTTGAGAACTAAAGGAATATCCAAAAATTCAAAAAGGAGTAATACGCAAGGGTCCTACCTGGGCTTCTGCAGGTCAGTAGTTTGGTAGATAATATTAATTTAATTTTAAAGGTTTACTGAATCATAGTCCGATTTTTATCCAAGGCCAATAATTTTTATACTAATTCTGAAATGTAATCTACAACATATAAACATATTTTATACAGGATTTTTAAATAAATTGGAATGTGTCACTACAGTTAATTAATTAGACTTCTGTTGTTTAGGGCAATTGATAGCTTTCGTTTTATATTTTGTTAAAGAAGAAAATATAGAAAAATGGAAGTACAAACACCTGGTGAATATGATAAAATGAATTAAAAAAGTGAGACTTTTCACTAAATAAATGAATGGTGTTGTTCAGTTGGACATGTTTTCATTACTAATTTTGTTCTCTGTAATTTTCCAGAAAAAAATACATTAAAAAATACATTCAAACACAGTTATTTAGCATTTATTAGAATAAAAGAAAAATTGTGCCATTAAATTGCTTGATTCTAATTAATTTCCATATTGTGTAGATATGAACATTGAATGTATATTCTTCTACGATTCTTTATTTACTTTATATAGTGGGCCCTGTGTTCATTGCCGGCACCGTGGAGCTCGATTGACATTTGCCATAGAATGCCAGAATTGGCAGGTCGACCACAGGCACCCTGTGTTTTTCACAGATGAGAGCAGGTTCACCCTGAGCACATGTGACAGACATGAAAGGGTCTGCAGAAGCCGTGGAGAATGTTACGCTGCCTGTAACATCACTCAGCATGACCGGTTTGGTGGTGGGTCAGTGATGGTCTGGGGAGGCATATCCATGGTGGAACGCACAGACCTCTACAGGCTAGACAACGACACTTTGACTGCCATTAGGTACCATTGTCAGACCCTATGCTGGTGCAGTGGGTCCTAGGTTCTTCCTGATGCATGACAATGCCCGGCCTCTTGTGGTGAGAGTATGCAGGCAGTTCCTGGAGGATGAAGGAATTAATACCATTGAATGGCCCCCACGCTTGCCTGACCTAAATCCAACAGAACACCTCTGGTACATTATGTTTCGGTTCATCCGATGCCACCAGGTTGAAACTCAAACTGTCCAGGAGCTCAGTGATGCCCTGGTCCAGATCTGGGAGGAGATCCCCCAGGACACCATCCGTTGTTGTTGTCAGGCATGCATAAAAGCATGTGGGGTCCATACAGACTACTGAGTATGATTTGGAGTTGCTGCAATGAAATTTTGGGAAATGGACTAGCCTGCCTCATCATTTTTTCAGGGTGTCTTTGAATTCAGCCCTCTGTAGGTTGATAATTTTCATTTCCATTAAATGATGTGGCATCCTTTGTTCCTAACACATTACCCAGTCCATATCAGTATAGATATCCAGCAGGATTTTTTTTCCCATTGAGATCTGAAGTGTTTTCAAAGTGTTCCTTTCATTTTTTTGAGCAGCTTATACACAGTACAGTATATATATATATAGAGTCATAGAAGAAATGGGTAGGCTGCATCACGGCTGGGAGGCCTTAATAATGGAAGGTTGGAACAAGTTTGCCTTCTGAGGCCATGTGTTCTTTCTGCCATGTTTTCCATATGCACACCCGCAAGGCTGCATAGCAGTTGTAGTTCCAAGAGGCAGTCCTGCTGCATTGCATTGGAGCCACAAGGTGGCACTCATGGTAAAAGCTCTCTCCAGTGTCAGGAGGTTCTGCCTGACCCAGAAGTACTTTCTGGATGCAGTGTGGTGGCACAAGTACTCCTGGGTCAAGTATGAAGGAGACTACTCAGCTGCACCTGGGGTAGCTGGTGTCGGTTGCAATGGAAAGAAAACGTTTTTTGAGTGGAGGGGAAATGTTTGAAGATAAAGTTTATTACAACACAGTGGAGAAGAAAGAAACTTTGTAAAGGTAATCATGTTAACGAGAAGACTTTACTTGTACACAAAATTGTTTCTCTGCCATTAAGTCAGGAGTTTGGGTTGCTGCTACACTGTCTACTGACCACAATATATATTATATATATAAACATAGAACATATATAGGAGAAGGGATGTTTCACTACATTAGTACACATCTGCATAAAGAAAAATAGGTAAACATCATTTGTGCACTATTTTTATTTTATATGATACATATTAATAAATATTCACATTTATTTTCCTCAAAAATGTAATATATACTGTATTCATATATATGGACACCAGGGAGCACATCACCTACCTAAACCCGACACAGACAGACACCAAGCACAGGTTCAGCAACACACTCAGGTTTTATTCAGTGGGAAACACTTCCCAAATTGTTTCCCACCAATGCACAGTGCAATAAGCAGAATATTCACAGCACACAGCACTTTTCTTCTCTTCCTCTCTCTATCTCCTTCTGCCTCCACTCCTCCTCCAGCCAGCTTCATCCTCCTCCTCCTCCTCCTCATCATCATCATCATCCTCCTCCTCCTCCTTATCATCATCATCATCACTCTCCTCTACCTTCTGACTCTGACTCCCTGAATGAAGTGAGGTGTTCCCTTTTATGCTGCACCTGGGAGCACTTCAGGTGGTCCATCAGCATGATCTGAAAGTACTCCCAGGTGTGGTGGAAGCCTGATGAAGTAGGGCTCTGTCGCTTCTGCAGCACCCCCTATTGGCACCCACGGAACCCAACATAGCTTTGTAAAATTACAACTCCCATGTAGCCCTGTGGGAATCCGTGGCACTGCTGCAACACAGGGTGGCTGTCATCTAGTGCTCCAGAGGAGGAAGTGCCCTGTGCTTGTCCATTTTGCCAGTTCTTCCATTATGGAGGCCTCCTGACTGGGAAAGGGCCCCAGACATCCGTCACAATGTATTATTTTTATAACTCAGAGGAAGTGCCAAGAGGTAGAGGTCTCAAACATGGTAAACATTTTTAATAAACATTTAATATGCCTTCAATGAAAGTATTTTAAATCCTCTGCCTTGAAATCGGGGCAATCAATGTTGAATAGAATGAAAAAAGCAAAGCTAAGAGTTTTACTTTTTTTTCCAGTAAGTACCATAATTAAAAGGCGAGATAATGCTTTTTTAAATCAATGCTTTTGTAGGTCAATACTGGCAGGGGGTCAGTGTTAAGAAGCTAATATCTGATCCTTTCAGATCCAGGGGAGGAAATAATCTGCTGTTTCCTCAGCTAAAAGGCAATTAAAATCTTTTACACTTCTAAGTGCAAGGGTCTTCAACACAGCAGGTTTTTTTTATGTAGCCACCACTTTGAAAGGGAAGAGAAAAAAACAAAACTTTTTTTTTGTAAAAGATTTATTTTGTAAAAAAATTTCTCATTATTTTATTTATATTTGAGAATGCCTTTGTGCTCATAATTATTGTGTATAAATTATGCAGATTTGCCTGACATCCTCTAATAATTCTCTTTATTGGGAAACTACAGAGCAATGTAAGACATTTGACTGATCTCTCCATTCATCTGTTTTCAAAGGTGCTTCATTTCGGGGTCACAGGAAGTTTGAGCCTCTCTTTCACAGAACACCCACAATTTCTGTCACATTCAGATCATGACTTGCTTTAAAGCCATAAGCTTCTTATATAATCCTTCCAAGCCAGAAGTCGATCCGTTTGTGTTTCACTACTGCCCAGCATAGTTTTATTGTACTACATGTTCATGAATTGTTAAATTATATTGATTATTGCAACCATTCTGTTTATACATAATAATTTTTGGCTTGCAAAATTATATGCTTCTATTATTCAGTAGTTTGTTTTTCATTATGAGGGAGGCTGGTGACCATGTCACTAAGCCATTTATGTTAGTAAGTGAATAATGCTTGGCAAATGTGACACACTTTCTTACCTTAAAGCCAGTGTTGCCTAGTGAATACAATGGTGGACGGTAAAACCATAAGTTTGGTCATGTAATCATAACTACTGAGTCCTTCTGCTCTTAGGATGTCAGTTACCCTGCCGTTATTTGAATGCAGAGATAGTTAAACAATTTTACTTACAATTTGCTCTGTAAGATGCTTTAAATAAAAGATATACACTAAATTTTGCAATTCTAAAAGTTCTAGTTGTGTTATGCAGCCTCGATAAGTATTGCATCATTTATTAGCTAGCGGTGCTACCTGTCTAAGATGGGTTGAAATCTAAGTAATTAACATAGATCTCAGCATTAATGTTTGCAGGACAGAATCTATTAGAATATACTTTGTAATGCATGTGGTAAAAAAAATTGCATTTGTTATTTCAACAGATGGCACATCATAATATGCATTACCACAAATGTTTGTGATGCACCATCTGTTGGGAAATGCCTTGCACCCTATGCTACACTGGATAGGCTCCAGCACCACCCCACAACCTTGGTCTTAAATAAGCAGGTTAAAAAAATGACATGCAATCTGTTGAGATGATAAATGTAATGAACATGTCTCTGTTATATGCCACTTGGAATTCTTTAAAGCAGTGTTAATGTTTGGGATGTGCTCTCTGTTGGAATGATGAAGGAATGCATTTTAATACTATAAAATGTTTGTGTTGCGCCATCTGTTGGAATGGCAGAGGCACAGGAACAGATGATCAGACATGTGCTTCTATTAAGGTGGATAAGCATTGCTTAAACTGAAGCTAGAATGCCAACATAGCTTCATTGATGCCTGTAACGAACACAGCAGAGAGTAGACATGTTTTATTAAACAAATAAAATGCATATTTCATTACAGACAAAAATATATTATCCCTTAAATTTCCATGTAGAACATCTGGTGCAATAATAACTTTGATTGGCCAAAGAATAGGAGTCTGAAGAATTCCTTATATTGTTTTGAAAGTTTTAATTACATCTTGAATATAATGGAGCAAATGCAGGTTAAGTGACTTGCTTAGGGTCACAAAGTGAATTAAAAGCAGTGTGTGAACCATTAGTCTTTTGGTTTAAAGTCCAGCACTTCAGCCACAAGAAACACCTGCAATACTCCATAAAGTATGACATACAAAAATCAAACAATTATAAAACTCTTACAAGAAAAATAATGGCTGGCAGTAGCTAGCATAAGTGGAATCTTTAGTCTGATAGTTTTGACTGTCAAGAATGCAGTCTTCCTACTATACCAGGTGTAAATGTTTTTGAATTGCATTCTAGTATGTAATCAGTAAATGGTTTGGATACTTAGGGTGTAATTGCACTGTCTGTCTGACAGATTTTGAAATTAGTACTGTTCTGTCCTGACCTTTAATTAGGACATGCACATGTTTATAGTGAATGGGAAACCAACTATTAAAGCAAACAGCAAGAAGGACAAAAATGTCTGTTCAGTTCCTGTGTATGGTAAAGTCAGATGATTGGGTTTTTTTTAGTACATATATAATATAGTATATTTTCTGCATCCTGACAATGTATTTAACCACATATATACCAAAATATAAAATATCAACCTGGTTGGCAATTGATGTGGTTATGGTGGCGGTGTAAATAGATCCAGCCCAATAACAGTTTTCATCCCCAATAACAGTCTTCATCTTCTCCAAGAAATAAAACCCCTCCAATATGTTATTTCCCAGTGGGCCTTACCTAGTACACCTCCTGTAAAAGAAGTCGTCACATGTACTCTGGATTCAGAAATTCTTCCAACCCCTTACTTTCTGCACACTTTTTTGCATTTTGCTAACCTTTCTGAAAACATATTATTGGTTATTGAATGAACATTGATGTTCAAAATGGAAACTTTATCCATTTAAAATGAAATGAATGAGATAGCTCCAATTTTTAAGAGATTTCAATACCATTTAGGCCATACTTTTCAAAAAAGCCCATGCCAACTTAAGTGGAAAAGTACTTTACCTTTAGGAAATAAAAAATATAGTTCATTAAAAAGACAGGCATGATTGAAAACAGTAGATTGTTGTATATTAACTGGATATAGAACTAAAATGTAGTAAAATATAATGTCCCCCCATTAAAACATATGCTTTTAAATACCCTAACAACAATGAAAAATTAAGCAGTGAGCTCCACTATTGAAGCTATTTTGTAATTTTAAATGTACATAAAGCAAACAGAATTTGGTACATTCATACAAATACCCACAATAACCTCTTGAACCATTCTTATTTTGTTAGTATTCCTGTGATTTCTGTTCTTTACATAAGTACCTTGAATGTGTACTAAAATGGTCATTCTTTGCCAACTTTACATTTACTGGATACCCTTAATCGAGTTTTGAGATTGTGGGAAGTGAAGCCCAAGTGATTCTGATGCAATACAAGAACCATCCCTGGATGGGGCACCAGACCACCACAAAGTATACTCATGACAACAGTCTGAGAGCTAAGCTCGCATACATGGCACTGAGTTAACTCTCTTCAGTGTTAGAACTGGAAAGTATCCAGTTTGGGAGCCTAAAGATTACATCTTTCATGTCTGCAAATGATTCATTTAGATTAGGTTAGATTAGTTAAACTTAATCCCGTGGGGATTTCAGATGCATACATCAGTAGACACATAAAAAAACAAAGATAAAGATGCACAGGAGAAATAATACATCCAATTGATCAATCAGTTATTAAAATAAACTTAACGCATGCATCAGGTGGAAGCACTGAATTGACTTTTAGCAGTGGTCAAGAAGACCCCCAAAGGCACGTCTTAGCACACTGAGGTGTAATGAGCCTGTGGCTAAAAGTGCTGCAAGAGAGCACCACTTGGAAGGGATTGACGGGATTTTTCATAAGGACATTCAATTTTGCCATCATCCTCTTGCCCTCAATAGCTTCCAGTGTGTCCAGGGTTCACCCTGTGATACAGCAGGATTTTGTGATAAGTTTGTTCATGCATTATGCTTCTTTTGAGGTCAGGTTGCTTCCGCAGGAGACTGCAGCACAGAACATCATACTGGTTACTATGGACCGGTAGAACATTTCCAGAGACCTGAGTCTCCTTAGAAGGTACAGTGTACTCTTGCCCTTCTTGTCCAGTGTCACTGTGTTGTCAGACAAGTCCAGTTTGTTGTTTATGTGAACCCCCAGGTGCTTGTAGCTCTGCACCACTTCCATGTCCTCCCCTGAATAGTGACTGGTTTCAGAGGCTTCCTGGCATTAGCTCTTTTGTTTTGCTGATGTTAAGTTGCAAGTTGCTTTCCCTGCACCACAAGATGTAGTCCACCACAAATTTCCCATACTCTGACTTGTCTACATTACTAATACAGCCTATGATGGATGTGTCATCTGAACATTTCTGTAGGAGGCAAGCACTGGTGTTGTGCTGGAAGTCTATTTTGAAGAGGGCAAACAGGAAGGGAGACAGGATATTTCCCTAAGGTACTCCAGCATTACACACCACTATTTCTGACACACAGTCCCTCAGCCTCACAATCTGCTGTCTGTTGGTCAGGTAATCCATGATCCAGGAGATTGTGGGAGCATCAGGATTCAAACACTCAAGCTCTTTCCCCAGTCAATGAGGTAGAATGGTGTTACAAGCACTGGGAAAGTCAAAGAACATGATCCTGACTGTGGTACCATTTTTTTCCAATGGGAAGTAGGCACTGTGTAGTAAGATGTTGTCCTCTTGATTTCATCAGACTGTGACTTTTGTTATGCATTGAATGAACAATTTGCAGCTGACTGTGGCATAGCTAGGATGAGAGACAACACCTTCAAATCTGAGTTTAAGGTCCTCACCCAGAAAAGTGTGGCTCGTCCTCTTCAGGTAAGGTCTGAGCTGCTGCCCCACACGGAAACGTTCAAGTAACTCATTGTCATGTTTACTAGTTAGGGAAGAGGTGATTGCAAGATTGATCACCAGTGGTACTGCTGGACCAAATTCTGGCCTGGTCACTCTCTGTGTTGTGTGTACATATTTGCTGCATGTACTCCTGTTTTCCATCCCACACACCAAAAATACCAGGCTAAGTCAACATTCAAAATTAGCCCTGTGTACGTGTGAAAGATTGCATGAGTGGGCCCTACGATGAAGTAGCATCCTGTTCAGGAGGATTCCTGTCATTTGTCTGGTAAGGCTGAGAATGGCTGTAGCCCACTTGAACCATGAATTGGATCAAGTTTAAAAATAATGGATGCATGGATGGATAATTGTGTTGTATAAGAATTTTGTAAGGTAAATATGTCTTTCATACATATACACATATATATATATATACTGTATATGTATATATATATATATATATATATATATATATATATATATATATATATATATATATATATATATATATATATATATATATTGTGGAGAATGGCCAGCCGTTTATCCCGGCCAATACCCCCAAGCCGCCAGGTGGAGCCCTCCTTGCAGCATGGAGGTCCCCAGAAGACCAGCAGGGCATCATGGACAATGGAGTTTTTATGCACAGCCCTGCTGGATGCCATGGGGGCAACAAGGGGACGCTGCAGGGAGGAGTAATGGATATTTTCCCTATGCCCCGGAAGCACACATGGACAATAAATCAATCAATCAATCAACATTTATTTATATAGCACATTTTCATACAAAAAAAATGTAGCTCAAAGTGCTTTACAAAATGAAGAATAGAAAAATAGAAGACACAATAAAAATAAACATAAGTCAACATTAATTAACATAGAATAAGTAAGGTCCGATGGCCAGGGTGGACAGAAAAAAAAAAAAACTCCAAAGGCTGGAGAAAAAAATAAAATCTGTAGGGATTCCAGACCGAGACCGCCCAGTCCCCTCTGGGCAATCTACCTAACATAAATCAAACAGTCCTCTTTGTATTTAGGGTTTTCATGGAAGGACTTGATGATGATGGTCACGTAGACTTCTGGCTTTCAGTCCATCAATGTTAGTGCATCATGATGCTTTGAGTAGGTGGTGGTGGCGCAGAGAAACCGGAAAAAGAAACAGAAGAGAGAGTAGGGGTCAGCATGGATTTTAGAGCCACTATGAATAGTTATTATGATGAATTGAACATACAGAGTATCAGTATTAAGTTAAAGTGAAGTTATAAAAAGGCCATGTTAAAGTAATGTGTTTTCAGCAGTGTTTTAAAGTGCTCTACTGTATTTGCCTGGCAAATTCCTATTGGCAGGCTATTCCAGATTTTAGGTGCATAACAGCAGAAGGCCGCCTCACCACTTCTTTTAAGTTTAGCTTTTGGAATTATAAGGAGACACTCATTTGAAGATCTAAGGTTACGATTTGGAATATAACGTGTCAGGCATTCCGATATATAAGATGGAGCGAGATTATTTAAGGCTTTATAAACCATAAGCAGTATTTTAAAGTCAATCCTGAATGACACAGGCAACCAGTGTAGTGACATCAAAACTGGAGAAATGTGTTCGGATTTTCTTTTCCTAGTTAGGATTCTAGCAGCTGCATTCTGCACTCATTGCAAGTGATTTATGTCTTTTTTGGGTAGTCCTGAGAGGAGTGCGTTACAGTAATCTAGTCTACTGAAAACAAAAGCGTGAATTAATTTCTCAGCATCTTTCAATGATATAAGAGGTCTAACCTTTGCTATGTTTCTTAAGTGAAAAATGCTGTCCTAGTGGTCTGATGAATATGCGATTTAAAATTCAGATTACAGTCAACAGTTACCCCTAAGTTTTTTACTTCCGTCTTAACTTTTAATCCTAATGCATCAAGTTTATTTCTGATAACCTCATTGAATCCATTATTGCCAATTACTAAAATTTCAGTTTTCTCTTTATTTAGTTTGAGAAAATTACTATTCATCCATTCAGAAATACCAGTAAGACATTGTGTTAGTGAATCGAGAGAATCGGAGTCATCAGGTGCTATTGATAAGTACAGCTGTGTGTCATCGGCATAGCTGTGGTAACTCACGTTGTAACCTGAGATAATCTGACCTAACTGAAGCATGTAGATTGAGAAGAGCAACAGACCCAGGATAGAGCCTTGTGGAACACCATATAGGATATCATGTGTCTTTGAGTTGTGATTACCACAACTAACAAAGAATTTTCTACCTGCCAGGTAGGATTCAAACCAATTTAAGACACTGCCAGAGAGGCCCACCCATTGACTAAGGCGATTTCTAAGAATATTGTGATCAATGGTGTCAAATGCAGCACTCAGATCTAAGAGGATGAGAACAGATAAATGGCCTCTGTCTGCATTTACCCGCAAGTCATTTACTACTTTAACGAGTGCAGTTTCTGTGCTGTGATTTGTTCTAAAACCTGACTGAAATTTATCAAGAATAGCATGTTTATTGAGGTGGTCATTTAACTGCATAATGACTGCCTTCTCTAGAATTTTACTTAAGAAGGGCAGGTTAGAGATGGGTCTAAAATTTTCAAAGGCAGAGGGGTCAAGATTATTTTTCTTGAGCAGGGGTTTAACTACAGCAGTCTTAAGACAGTCTGGGAAGACCCCCGTATCTAATGACGAATTAACTATATCAAGAATATTATCAATTAGCACGCCTGATATTTCTTTGAAAAACCTTGTTGGTATTGGGTCAAGGACGCAGGTGGAGGGTTTCAGTTGAGAGATTATACTATGTAATTCAGGTAAATCTATCCTGGTGAAAGCATTTAATTTGTTTATAATGGAGTACCGGGGCTTTGGAGGTTCTGCAGTGTTGGGGAGATATACTATGTTATCTCTAATATCATTAATTTTTTGATTGAAAAATACAGCAATGTTCTCACAGGTTTCACTGGAAGTATTCTGGGGGCATTCCTTTGTGTTACCTGGGTTTAACAGACGATCAATTGTAGAAAATAAGACTCTGGGATTACTAGCATTGTTATTTATAATCTTGGAGAAATAGCAGCGTCTCTCAAGACGGACAGTGTTATTGTATTCTGTTATTTTAACCTTCAATATCTCATAATGGATAGTTAGTTTAGTTTTCCTCCATTTACAGCTCTCCGACATGTTCTTTTTAAATCAGACACTCTTTGGATCTTCCATAGAATAACAATACTAGAAGATTTTTTAACTGTCTGATTAACGAGCTACCTCAAATTAAAAGAGTCCAGGAGGTTCATGAATTCTTTTACTTTTTGGTCACACTGATTGTCAATAAGAAAGTTAAAGTCGCTGACTATTAAGAGTGTGTCATAGTTTGTAATTAAAATTGACATTAAGTCAGAGAATTCCTCAAAGAAAGACACGTTATATTTTGGAGGTCTATACATGGATAATACTAGAACGTGAGAATCTCCATGAATAACAACGGCGAGATACTCAAAGGTCTTAAATTTACCAAAACTAACATCTTTACATTTTAATCAGCTCGAGTAAATGTTTGCCAATCTGCCTCCCTTTTTCCCCTGGCGGTCTGCACGAGTAACACTGTAATCCGGAGGTGCAGATTCGATTAAAACAGCCGCGCCATCTGAGTTAAGCCACGTTTCACTTAGTGCAATAAAATCAATATTTCTATCACTAATAAGATCGTTTATAAAAAATGTCTTGTTAGTTAAAGCTCTAACATTTACTAGTGCCATATTTAATGTTTCTGAAGGGCAGAGCTGAATTTTATGCGTGTTATTGGTATTCGGAACAAAAATTAAGTTATTTTTGTTAACGCCGCTGTGTGTGTATTTTTTATGTAATCTACAATCCGTTTTTATAGTTTTAATGCATTGTTGATCTGAAGTAGTAATTGCAATTAAATTATTGGTGTTTATGCCGCACTGTCTAGATTTTTTACATCCATTAAGATTTGTTATTAGATTATTAATGTTGTGCACTTTAACGGAAGACTGTGTTAAGCCATTATGTCCTATCAAAGCAGTAGCATTACGGAAGGGGTTAAAAGTAGAAGTAGACAGTCAAGATAGACGAATTACCTTAGCGATGTTTTCGGCGGGGACCCGGGCGCCAAATCTATTCAGATGCAGTCCATCTCGCTTGAACAAGCGTGGCCTTTCCCAAAATAAGATCCCAGTTGTCAATAAACCCGATGTCTTGAGTCTCTCAGAAGCCTCTCAGCCAGTTGTTTAAACCCAGCAGACGACTGTAGTATTCATTTGATCGTCTGACGACAGGTAGTGGACCCGAGATGAAGATTTTTGCAGATGGGGTCCTCTCCTTCGTGTCCTTAACTAGTGCTGCGAAGTCAGCCTTGAGAACCTTAGACTCTCAGTGCCTTATGTCGTTTACGCCGGCGTGTAAAATAATGGATCCAATTGCCCTCTTGTGCTTCTCGTAGAAGGTCGGCGCCCGCCTCATCACATCTCGGACTCGAGCACTGGGAAAACAAGAAACAAAGGATTTTCGATTAGGGCATATGATATTCAGGTTTCGTACAATCGAATCAACTACCACGATTACATCACCCGGGGTTGAAGGCAGACTGGGGGCGCGGAGAGGGTCGAATCGGTTCTGGATTGGGATGCTTGCCTGTGCCGATGGAGGTGTTCTAGCCTTGAACCCCCGCCTGCAAAGCTGAAACCCGTCGAGTTCTTCATCTGCGTTGTCGTTGCTTCTACGAGGCGCGGGGGTGAAGCTTACTTGCCCTTGGAATTGAGCGGCACGAGGTGGGGTTGATGTTACGTCAACTTCAGTTGTTGAGTGTGGTTTGTCCAGCAGCCGAGCCTTCAAGTCTCTGAGGTACCTTCGTCTGGACAGGAGTTTCTGAATCTGTTTGTCGAGTGCCTGGAGTTCTTCAACGACGACGGCAATGCGATTCATCTCACTGTCGGCCATTGTCTGCTTCCACTTCTGGTTCCGCTTCGTCACCTAGGAAAGAAAGAGAGAAAGTTAGGATCAGTTCAGTTCAAGAGGAATGACATGCTTCCGGGGTGAAGAAAAGAACTTGTACCTGACCCGGAAGTGATTGAGAGCCAAATGGACTGGGGATCAGGAACACTTCCGGGTCAGGAGATATAAAAGACTGTGGGAGCTCCCAGACGGTGAGCTGAGTGGGGAGGCAGGGTGGCTAAGCATCTGGGAGTGGAGGATTGGTTTATTGGATTATTGTATTGTTCATTTGAGAATTGTGGAGTGGAACGTGCTTTGTGCACTTTATTATTATAACTAGCAAAATACCCGCGCTTCGCAGCGGAGAAGTACTGTGTTAAAGAAGCAATGAAAAAGAAAAGGAAACATTTTGAAAATAACGTAACATGATTGTCAATGTAATTGTTTTGTCACTGTTGTGAGTGATGAGTGTTGTGTCATATATATATATATATATATATATATATATATATATATATATATATATATATATATATATATATATATATATATATATATAAATATAAATATATATATATTTACACACACACACAAACATATATATATACATATCTATACATATACACATATATATACACACACACATATATACATACATATATATATCTACATATATATATACATACATATACATACACACATACATACATACACACATATATACACACAAATACATATATATATATATATACATACACACACATATATAAACATATATATACATATACATACATATCTACATATATACACACACAGCTATTTCAGATCAGTGCAATACGCTGTTTGTTAAAACGGATGACACCCTCTTACGTGCAAGTCTGCGTGGATATTATGAACTATCAGATTTGTTCAAGTTCTATTTAAATTTTAAATAGAAGGAATTTTTATTTAGTCGACAGAAATATCTTTGGTAGGAATGGTAAAAACAGACAGGAATATTATTCCTGAATAAATCAACTCAAACCTTAAACAACTTATAATATTTTGCTCTCCATAAAAATATATCCTGTCTAAATTATACAAGTTAGAAATAAAGTAAACATTAAAAGAACAAACATTCAAATTTCTTTACTCTTATGTAATTTTATATATAAAAATAAACTTAGATTTTAAATATCCCAAAAGATTTTGCTCTCCATAAAAATATATCCTGTCAAAATTATACAAATTCAAATATGAACATGCTGCATAACAAAACCTGGAAATATAAATAAAATGTGTTCCTTTCAGCAATAACAAATCAAATCATTCAGTTGTCTTTGCTCATATGTCATTTTAGAGCTGGACGCCTGGCATCTTTTTTGGCAACAGGTTCGTTTCTGTTTGGTGTGAGGTTCTGTGTTGTGGAGATTCTCAGGATGGATTGCAGGTGCTCATCAGTGAGGCGACTCCTGTGTGCTGTTTTGTTAGTCTTTATCACTGAGAAGAGCTTCTCACACAGATATGTGCTACCAAACATGCACAAGGTTCGAGCCGCATGTAGACGGACTTTTTTTGTTCTTCAAAGTCACCAAAGCGCCGTGCAAACTCAGTGCGCTCAGTTTATCAGCAAAGTGCGATTTGGGAACACCGTAGTGGACTTGGTTTAACATTACTTGGCAACAGGGAAAGTGGGGCAAGTGGTTGTGTCTCCCATAAAAGCAGCTCAATTGAAATCACTTTGTGATTGTGCACGGGTAAAACGTCCGCTGAAGTGTCAGATTCTTATTTAATTCTTCTGCTTTCTGTATCTTCTGCATTGCATTCAGGTTACCCTGATGTTTTGTCTCATAGTGCCGTCTTAGATTAAATTCTGTAATTACAGCCACATTAGCTCCACAAATGAGACACACGGGTTCAGTAAACATATACTCAGCCTCCCATCGGTTTTAAAGGCTCTATTTTCAGAATCAACTTTTCTCTTCAGCATCGTGTGAGCTAGCTTCGCAATAACTTGCAGCATCATAAGGTAGACTTGATTAACGCGGTAAGTGTTGGCAAGGCAGCTGAAGCGCTGCATTATGGGATCTGTAGTTTATTGTGTTACCAGCGCTTCATATACCCGGCTTTAATAACAATAATACAGTATATAAAATGATCTCGGGCGGATATAATTACGCCGGGCGGATGTGGCCCGCTGCCCTTGAGTTTGACACATATGGACTAAATAGAACTTGAAAAGATATATTTTTCAAATGTGATCGCGCAATTCAGATAGAGTTGGCGCACTACAGCCTGCATGCCTCAATAAGTCATCCTCCCTCGCCTTACTTTTTACCGCTCATCTAATGAATACACTGAGTATGGCTTTACCAAAACAATCATTGATGGCGAATAAAGTATCCATTATTCGAGTATGTAGATCGGGTTATATATATATACATATATATATACCAGCGTATCGCAGCGGAGAAGTAGTGTGTTAAAAAAGCTAGAAAAAGAAAAGGGAACATTTTAAAAATAACGTAACATGACTGTCAATATACAGTATTTGTTTTGTGAGTGTTACTGAGTGTTGCTGTCATCAAGGATTTGATTATCATTATTTCTTTCAATCAGGTTCGTATTTGTAGGATGTGTTGTGTTCAAGTTACATTCCGTGTTTGTCAATCGCTGTAAAGATGACAGGTTTCATTCATCGATTCGTTTCTTACTGCATCAATAAACAGCTCGTCTTCTTCTTTATCTGAGACCTGACACACTGCATGCACGGGTTTTTTTTACACTGTCTTCCTTTAGCGGGACATTGACTTTTTCCAACGTGTGCTTTGTTTCCGCAGTAGTTGGATTTATGAATATGCTTGTATGTATGAGACGCTTCATATTTTTGCTGCCTTTTCAATTGTGTAATTCGGTTTTGTTCAGCTCTTTGGAACTGTTGCTTTTATCTGTGCACTGCGCCAGTTCACGTGAGCCACTCGGTGTACATGCATCGAAGGTTCCCAGCTGTGCTGGTGCCATCTCTGCTATGTCCATGGCTGTATTTAATGTTACCTTAGTCCTGGCACTTAAAACTTTCTCTCGCAGTTTCGCTGAGTTTGTGTCAAACACCACCCTGACCATCTCATCTTCCTCTCCATAAGCACAGTCCTTCACCCGTGAATATTTACCCGTGGCAGTTTGCTATTGGATTGCCGCTGACGGACGGCCTTATATGGGCAGGCACTAAATTACAAACGCCAGCGCAGCCTGTCTATGAACTTAATTTAAAGTGTAGGTTTACATCGTGCTTTGTTTCAAGTAGCAGAACTCATGAATATGGTTGTATATGTCACTCGCCGCTTCTTATTGTTTCGCTGCCTTCTCAATTATATAATGCATGTTTTCTTCAGCGCTTTTTTGAGGTCTTCCTGGTTTTCTATGTACTGCGTGATTACGTGGGAGGCGTGATGATGTCACACGAAACTCCCCACGGCGTTGAAGCTCATCTCCATTACAGTAAATGGAGAAAACTGCTTCCAGTTATGACCATTACGCGTAGAATTTCGATATAAAACCTGCCCAACTTTTGTAAGGAAGCTGTAAGGAATGAACCTGCCAAATTTCAGCCTTCCACCCACACGGGAAGTTGGAGAATTAGTGATGAGTCAGTGAGTGAGTGAGTGAGTGAGTGAGGGCTTTGCCTTTTATTAGTATAGATAAATAACTATTTGGACTTTTATCTGGTGTCTGACGTGTGGTCCGAGGGTACAAGGGTGCAAGAAAACCATGATTCTGTCACAATATATATATATATATATATATATATATATACTATATATATATATATATATATATATATATATATATATATATATATATATATATATATATATATATATAAACTGCTCAAAAAAATTAAAGGAACACTTTGAAAACACATCAGATCTCAATGGGAAAAAGAAATCCTCCTGGATATCTATACTTATATAGACTGGATAATGTGTTAGGAACGAAAGGATGCCACATCGTCTGATGGAAATGAAAATGATCAACCTACAGAGCCCTGAATTCAAAGACGCCCCAAAAATCAGAGTGAAAAAATTATGTGGCAGGCTAGTCCATTTTGCCAAAATTTAATTGCAGCAACTCAAAATTGTACGCAGCACTTTGTATGGCCCCTGTGTTCTTGTATACATGCCTGACAACATCGGTGCATGCTTCTAATGAGATGACAGATGGTGTTGTGGGGGATCTCCTCCCAGATCTGGACCAGGGCATCACTGAGCTCCTGGACAGTCTGAGGTGCAACCTGGTGGCATTGGATGGACCAAAACATAATGTCCCAGAGGTGTTCTATTGGACTTAGGTCAGGAAAGTGTGGTGGCCAGTCAATGGTATCAATTCCCTCATCCTCCAGGAACTGCCTGCATACTCTCACCACATAAGGCCAGGAACTGGCGTGCACCAGGAGCCACTGTACCAGCATAGGGTCTGACAATGGGTCCAAGGATTTCATCCCGATACCTAATGGAAGCCAAGGTGCCTTTGTCAAGCCTGTAGCGGTCTGTGTGACCCTCCATGGATATGCCTCCCCAGACAATCATTAACCCACCACCAAACTGCTCATGCTGAATGATGTTACAGGCAGCATAATGTTCTCCATGGCTTCTCCAGACCCTTTCACTTCTGTCACGTGCTTAGGGTGAACCTGCTCTCATCTGTAAAAAGCACAGAGCACCAGTGGTGCATCAGCCAATTCTGGTGTTCTATGGCGAATGCCAATTGAGCTGCATACTGCTGGGCAGTGAGCTCAGGGCCCATTAGAGGACATGGGGCCCTTGGGTCACCCTCATGAAGTCTTTCTGATTGTTTGGTCAGAGACATTCACACCAGTGGCCTGCTGGAGGTCATTTTGTAGGGCTCTGGCAGTGCTCATCCTGTTCTTCCTTGTCCAAAGGAGCACATACTGGTCCTGCTGATGGGTTATGGACCTTCTATGGCCCTCTCCAGCTCTCCTAGAGTAACTGCTTGTCTCCTAGAATCTCCTCCATGCCCTTGAGACTGTGCAGGGAGACACAGCAAACCTTCTGGCAGTGACACGTATTGATGTGCCATCCTGGAGAAGTTGGACTACCTGTGCAACCTCTGTAGGGTCCAGGTATCACCTCGTGCTAGCAGTAGTGACACTGACTGTAGCCAAATGCAAAACTAGTGAAGAAACAGTCAGAAAAGATGGAGGAGGGAAAAATGGCAGTAGCCTCCACCTGTTAAACCGTTCCTGTTTTGGGGGTCATCTCATTGTTGCCCCTCTAGTGCATCTGTTGTTAATTTCATTAACACCACAGCAGCTGAAACTGATTAACAACCCCCTCTGCTACTTAACTGACCAGATTAATATCCCATAAGTTTCATTGACTTTATGCTATACTCTGATTAAAAAGTGTTTAATTCTTTTGAGCAGATATATATATATATATATATATATATATATATATATATATATATATATATATATATATATATATATATATATATATATATATATATATATATATAATATGGCTATTGTCAATACATGGACAAATACGTGTGACTAATTTAAATTGTACATATAAGGAAACTGTAAAATGGCAAACCAAACTCACAGGGACACTCAACAGAGAGATGACCTCACTGAGAACTAATCCCAGGTTCTGTCACCTCATGGTTCTAGTACTAATGGCTTTACCATTGTGTCACCTTTGTTAACAATAGGCATTTTGAAAGCTTTTTGTCAATTTTTCTTTTCCAAATAGTTTAATAGCCTGATGTAAATCTTTAAACATACAACAAAACAATGCATTTCTCATCTATATGAATGTTTTCAAACTTTCTGCCCTTGTAAAACTTACAGCAACCCAGCAGTGTGCTGAAACACAACAGTGCATTATAATGCCATAAGTGTTCTGGAAACTCACTTCCATCAGACGTTGGAGCACTTTGCATTTTAACAGGCTCAGCATTCCTGTTTTATGGCTGGGTAACTCAGACGTCATGCTGTCAAAATTAAGCCCCAACTGAATATTATCTACAATAGCACTCTCACAGCCTGGCATGAGAGTGACAATCAGACACACATGATGTGATGGCCTCTGGATATAAAAGGAGTGCCCATAAAATATAGAGATAAATGCTTTAATCACAAAACTATAACAATCCAAGACATAAGATCAGGAAACCAAAACAAATAATAAGTCACTAACCTCGCGGTCATCTCTTTATTGTTATACATAAAGTGTTTCATTTGGCTGACAGAAAACAAGGAATCTCATTGAAATACACTTATTTTGTCACAGAATATTGCCAACATGGAAATCAGCCTTTAGCACACAGACAGGATGTTTTTATTTTTATTTTGTATTTATGGATACTGTATGAGCATCAAACAACCCTTTTATCGTAACAACATAAAAAACAGAAGTAAATGACCCAGTCACTTCCAAAAAGCATAACTTGCAATTCTGTAATCAAGCTGAACCAAGTCAAGACCTGAAGACCCCAGGGTGAGTTACTTTACTTGGCAAGTGTTTCACAGTTTAACAATGTGCTGTATTTAAAATCATTTTCATATCAGCTGTGCAAAATCTGTGCTTATCCAACTCCTAATTTGTCCCACAATACGGTACAAAGTTTATGCATGACTTCATCTGAATTACATTAAATGTAATTTAATAATAAAACACGGTATGGCTCTCTTAAAATATTTTTATATACAAAATGTTTTATTTATATATTTAAAATGTAAATTGGACTATACATCTCATGGTAGGAAATTGGGCCAATGGTCTGAGGCATTAATATTCGTCACAAGGCAGATAGGCCAGTCTGCAGCACTGCCTCCTTGTGTGACCCTGATCAAGTCACATGACCTGTGCATACTTCAGGTACAGTGCCATAAAATGTTTTCACATTTTACAATACATCTTTGAATTAAAGTGGATTATTTTGGCTTTTTGATCAACATCAACAAAAAAAGAGACAAACAGATCTCTGTAAAGTGATTGAAATGAATTATAAGAATGAAACATTAAATCATTCATTTCAGTTTCCAAGTCAGTATTTAGTAAATGCATTTTTAACAACAATTTCAGCCATGAGTCTGTGTGCACAGATCTCTGTTAACTTTGCACATCTTGACGATGACATTTCTCTCCATTGTACTTTGTATAACTGCTCAGACTCTGTCAAGTTGCATGCTGATCGTGAATAAAAAGGCCTTTTTCAAGTCCAGCCACCAATTCTCCATTGAACTGAGATCTGGCCTCTGACCCAGCCACTCCAGGCCATTAGAATTGATGTTTGTAGCTGCGTTTACCCAAATTTACCAAAGTTCTGCAGCTTCAGTATGCTTCATGGATTCTGGCAAAAGCTTGACGCATTGAAATGATTCCACGGACCAAATATCATCGTTTAAAAACATTTAGTAAAAATTCAAAGTAAAACAGTTCACACAAAAATAGAAAAAGACTGGTATTGCAAGAAAACGAAAGTTCTATTTAAGGCTTACATATCTGTTTTGTTTCTTTAAGTTCTCTCATACTGTTGAACCATTTGTAAATGGTCAGAAAACTGTATGCCTATGCCATTTTCATGCTGTAAATGGGTCTTTCAGTCCCTGCTAGCACTGGGACCTATTCTACAAAACGACACACTGTATGTTAGTTATAGCAAGAAAGTTCTATCTCTTATTAACTTACAGGATGTAAAAGACTATACTGTTGTCTATGGTAATGAAAGAAAATGATATTCTATTCAAAATAAGCAAACACTAGTATGAGTTTAACTTAAAGCATTAAGTTTCTAAGTTTGGCTCTTACAATGTTTTTAAACTGTTCCATTGGCTGTATGCTTGGGGTTGTTGCCATGTTTGAAAACTTCTCCCAAGGTGCAGGTTTGTTGCAAACTGCTTCAAGTTTTTCTCCAGAAGTTTATTTTTAATTTTACCTTTACCCACACATGTCTTCCAGGGTCTTTTGCAGAGAAACATCCCCACAGCATGATGCTGCCATCCCCATGCTACACGGTAAAGATGGTATGTATTTAATAATGTGCAGTGTTTGTCTTGTGCCAAACATGGCATTTTGTCTTATGACAAAAAAGTTAAACTTTAGTCTCATCAGGCCATATTCTACCAGCTGATTTCAAAGTCGCCATGTGCTTTTTTTTTTTTTTAAACAGTGGCCTTCTCTTTGCCAGTATCCCATAATGCTGTGAGTGATGAAGTACATGTGCAACAGTTGTTGTAAGCAAAGTCTCTCCATTCCTCTCCACTGTAGCTTGTAACCACTTCAGAGTTATCACAGGTCTCACTGTGACCTCCCTAAATAGCCTTCTTCTTGCACAGTCACACAGTTTTTGTGGATGGCCTGCTATAGGTAGATTTACAGTAGTGCCATACTCTTTTATATATTATATATATTCTTATATAATACACTACCGTGGCTATCCGTTTGTCTGTTCAGGACTTTAAATCACCTGGTACCTCTCAAACCATTTGACTTATTGACCTGAAATTTGGTACACATATACTACGTGATGTCTACTATACACTTTCAGGGTGATGATTGACCTCCAAGGTTATTCCTCTTTTTATTTTTATTTTATTTTACTGTGGAATCAACTCTCGGCAGCTGGCGAGCAGGGTGGTCGTGTGGCACATGTGTACGGGCACCGTTCTCATTCCCTACCACCTTTGCCATCACTTCCCCTGCCTCTTCATATCTTAACTCATTCTTGAGGCAGATTGAAGACTTAAGTGAAAAATGAATGAAAACATAGTAAGTAATTGCAACACAAAACTGACTTAATCAGTTAACGATGCAGACGAAAGAAGAGAAAAAACGGGCTACTAGAGTTGACAAAAGAAGAGCTGCTCAGGAAGCAGCAAGTGCATCAACCTCTGAGCAAATGAATGATAATCGTACAGAGAAAACAATGAATGGTATAGTCAAGTGTATTCACTGCACATTATCATACAGTGTGCCGTTACTGGTTTCTTAATAATTGATTTAATTGGATATTCAGAGGCTTGCATATTTTCTTGTCTCTATCCTCTGACTTGTGCTTTTTCGCCCCCTTTTCATGGAGTTGCTTGGAGTGTTATTTTGTTCTTCATTGTGTATGTTAGACCACAATACTGACTCCTCACAAGATGGACCTTCCAGATAAGGTACATTTATACTTCAATCATTTGATACCCCTTGATACAGACAGGTGATCTCCATTAAACTAATTCTGGGATTTCTAAAACCAGTTGGCTGCACCAGTAATGATTCAGATGTGTCATATAAAAGAGGGAAAATGCTCAAGTGATCAGTTATTTTCTGTTATATTTTGAATGAATTTAGATGACTTTGCAGAGATCTGTTTTTACTTTAACTTTAAAGAGTCATTTACTGCTGATCAGTTCAAACAATCCTAATTAAAATCCCATGTGGTTCAATTTTGTATAATAATAAAATGTGGAAACTTCCTAGAGGGTTGAATACTATTTTATAGCCCTTGTATATGTATATATACAGATGTCCTACAGCTTTTTGCTCAAAGCATGTATTGATACAGCATTAATTAGAGAAAGGTGTTATATAAAATGCATTTTGCTCGCTGGCTGGGATAAAAGGTATGTTCATGTGGGATATGTAAACAAGTCAAAGGTTTCTTTTACACAACATATTTGTACACATTTTGTTTTATAAGAGCATCTGCTCTGGAGCTTAGGGGCTTGCCAGCTTCACACAGTCTCACTTGAACTTATTTCTCTTCTGAAGTAGCTGTGTGTTACACCTTCACAGAAAGGTGAAATTCGAATCAGCATGAAATGTTGCTATAAATGGGAGTTGACTCAAGGGTAAGGTTTTCTTCTTCTTCTTCATGTCTAGAATTCTTCATCTTAATCCTGACCCAGTCAATGTCAATATGGAGTTGGTAAGTTCTGCTAAAGTTTGGGTTTCTCTCACATCCTAATGTCCAGCATGTTTGATAAAACAGTCATGGTGAGTGAATATGGATGTGTGTGTATTTCATGCCACCGACTCTGCTCTCCATTACCATATTTTTGAATAAACAGGTTCAGAAAATTAATGAATACAGTAAATCACATTCACATACAAATCTTTCTGATACTAGTGTTACTTTAGGATCAGCTTAATATCCGCTTATCTTGAATTTGGTATACTTATGCTTATGATGAATTTTACATACAAGGAATAAAACAGTTTTTACATTTCTTATTCTTATTAATTATTAGGTAATACTATATACATCTGTATTATGTATCGTTGTGTTTAATGAAGAGCAAAATATGGATTAAATTCCACATCCAAAATAACAATGCTGTCAAAACCACTTAATCCAGTTCAAGGACACTTGGAGGATGGAGCCTATCCTGGTGCAGAGGCTATAAGACAGGAATCAGCCCTGGACATGCTGCTGGTCCAGCACAGACCCCATTCAAGCACGGACACTTTAGAATCACCAATCAAACTGGAATATAGGAAGAAAACTGAAATACTTGAAAAAAAAAGGAAGCAGACCTAGACAAATATATATATATAGAGAGAGAGACAACAGCCAGGTACTGCACCACCATTAAAAATTAGTCTTTTCACAAATTATTACAAATAGCCTGTCACCTTTTAAAACATCAGTGTTCTAAAATCCCAGTACAGGATCAGTGTGGCCCAGTGCACTATAGGAGCAATGGCTTTAGGGTAGGAACCATCCAGGAGTGAGTCAAGCTGCAGTGTCAATGTCAATGTCGATGTCAATCTATACTAATAAAAGGCAAAGCCCTCACTGACTGACTGACTGACTGACTCACTGACTGACTGACTCACTGACTGACTCACTGACTCATCACTAATTCTCCAACTTCCCGTGTAGGTAGAAGACTGAAATTTGGCAGGCTCATTCCTTACAGCTTACTTACAAAAGTTGGGCAGGTTTCATTTCGAAATTCTATGTGTAATGGTCATAACTGGAAGCTATTTTTCTGCATATACTGTAATGGAGTTGAGCTCGAAAGCCGTGGGGGGGAGGAGTTTCGTGTGACATCATCACGCCTCCCACGTAATCACGCAGTACGTAGAAAACCAGGAAGAGCTCCAAAAACTGCTGAAGAAAACATACATTATATAATTAAGAAGGCAGCGAAACAATTAGAAGCGAGCGAGTGACATATAAAACCATATTCAACGGCTCACGTGAACTGACGCAGAGCGCAGACAAAAAGCAACAGTTCCAAAGAGTGCTGAACAAAAACCGAATTACACTGCTACACTCAAATAGACAAACCGCAGGCTGTGGCGCAATAATAGAGGCTTCGCCTCTAGTGCCGGTGTCCGAGGTTCGATTCCCGAGAGGGGATGCACTGAGTATGTACGCGTGCTTCCCGATTTATTTTAGCCTCGCATCCCCTTGGTTTGAGACGTATGAAAAAATATGCGGTTGACGCAGAAAGACAGATCACCAATTGAAGCTTTATGAATAATGCATACTTTATTCGCGATCAATGATTGTTTTGGTAAAGCCATACTCAGTGTATTCATCAGATGAACGGTAAAAAAGTAAGAGCAAGGGGAGGGTAACTTATTGAGGCACGCAGGCAAAACCACAATAGCACGCGGGCTCGATGTACTGTAGTGCGCGTCAACTTGATCTGAATTGCGCAATCACATTTGAAAAAATATATCTTTTCAAGTTCTATTCAGTCCATATGTGTCAAACTCAAGGCCCACAGGCCACATCCGGCCCGCCGTGCAATTATATCCGGCCCGCAAGATCATTTTATATTATTATTATTATTATATATTATTAATATTATTGTTATTAATGGCCCGGAGATATGAAGCCCTGGTAACACAATAAACTACAGATCCCATAATGCAGCGCTTCAGCTGCCTTGCCAACACTTACCGCGTTAATCAAGTCTAGCTTATGATGCTGCAAGTTATTGTGAAGCTAGCCCACACGATGCGAAGAGAAAAGGTGATTCTGAACATAGAGCCTTTAAAAACCGATGGGAGGCTGAGTGTATGTTTACTGACATTGCCGGTAAACCCGTGTGTCTCATTTGTGGAGCTAATGTGGCTGTAATTACAGAATTTAATCTAAGACGGCACTATGAGACAAAACATCAAGATAACCTGAAAGACATGAATGCAATGCACAAGATACAGAAAGCAGAAGAGTTAAAGAAGAATCTGACACCTCGGCAGACGTTTTTACCTGTGCAAAATCACAAAGTGATTTCAAGTGAAGCTACTTTTATGGGAGACACAAATCTTGCCCCACTTTCAGCACAACAGTGTTCCCAAATACGCACTTTGCTGATAAACTGAGCGCACTGCGCACTGAGTTCGCATGGCGCTTTGGTGGCTTTGAAGAACAAAAAAAGAATTTTGAGTTGTTTCGCAAACCCTTTTGCCGTCGATGTGGAAACTGCATCTGTGCAGATTCAGATGGAGTTGATTGAGTTGCAGTGTAATGGCACACTGAAGGCAAAGTACGATACTGCACGGCCCGCACAGTTTATTCACTCCATTCCGCAGATATGCTCCAGCTCCGTCTACATGCGGCTCGAACCTTGTGCATGTTTGGTAGCACATATCTGTGTGAGAAGCTCTTCTCAGTCATGAAGACTAACAAAACAGCCCACAAGAGTCGCCTCACTGATGAGCACCTGCAGTCCATCCTGAGAATCTCCACAACACAGAACCTCACACCAAACATAAACGAACTTGTTGCCAAAAAAAGATGCCAGGCGTCCAAATCTGATAAAATGACATATGAGCAAAGACAACTGAATGATTTGATTTGTTATTGCTGAAAAGAACAAATTTTATTTATATTTCCAAGTTTTGTTATGCACCATGTTCATATTTGAATTTGTATAATTTTGACAGGATATATTTTTATGGAGAGCAAAATCTTTTGGGATATTTAAAATTTAAGTTTATTTTTATATAAAATTACATAAGAGTAAAGAAATTTGAATGTTTGTTCTTTTAACGTTTACTTTATTTCTAACTTGTATAATTTAGACAGGATATATTTTTATGGAGAGCAAAATATTATAAGTTATTTGAATAATATTCTGTCGACTAAATAAAAATTCCTTCTATTTAAAATTGAAATAGAACGTGAACAGATATTATAGTTCATAATATCCAGGCAGACTTGCACGTAAGAGCGGGAGTCATCCGTTTTAACAAACAGCGTATTACACTGATACGAAATAGCCTGCCCGTTTAATTATTTAGGAATGGATAAATAAATTAAGATTTTGTACAAATAATGTTTTTCATTTTCTTCCTTCATGGATTCTGGCACCCCCAGCAACAGTTGCTCGCACCCCAAAGACTATATATATATATATATATATATGCCTCCTCCAGACCGCGAGGGGGCGTCCGTCCTGGTTCTGTTGGGAGCCACGGGTCAAGGGCATGGAAGCCCAGCCCTGTAGGGGCCCGTGGCCACCGGCAGGCGGCGCCCCAATGCCAGTTTATCCCATGGGGTCCCCGGCCGGGGCAGGAGCCTGGCCGGGACGCCCAGAAGGACGAGAGGAGGGCTTGTGCCTCCTCCAGACCGCGAGGGGGCGTCCGTCCTGGTTCTGTTGGGGACCACGGGTGGAGGGCTTGGAAGCCCAACCCTGTAGGGGCCCGTGGTCACCGCCAGGCGGCGCTCCGATGCCGGTTTATCTCGTACGGTCCTCGGCTGGGGCTGGAGCCCAGCCGGGACACTTTGGAGGACCAGAGGAGGGCGAGTGCCTCCTCCAGACAGAGTGGGGGCATCCGTCCTGGTTAGGCAGGGGGCCTCAGGTACAGGGCATGGAAGCCCAGCCCTGTAGGGACCCGTGGCCACCGCCAGGCGGCGCCCCAGTGCCTAATTATCCCGGGAGCCCGGCACTTTCGCCACACCAGGAAGTGCTGGGGGGAAGACTTTATGTGGCGCCCGGAGAGCTGCCAGGAAGGCAGCCGACACTTCCGCCACGCTGGGGCGTGGCTAAGGAGCAGATGCCGGAAACACCTGGGGCTCATCCGGGGGCATTATATAAGGGGCCGCCTCCCTCCAGTGATGGGTGGAAGTCGGGAGGAAGTGGACTGAGCGAGAGGAAGGACTGGAGGCGGCCAGGAAGGCACAAAGGACTGTGGGCCTGGACTTTGGGGAAATCGGTGCACAGTGGCGTAGCCGGCAGGATGCTCCGCCTGGTTCAAGGCGGGGACCTGCGTTATTAGAACAAATGTCTGTGAACGGCCCGGCGCAGCAGCGGACCCCACACACTGGCCGCAGGAGCGGCCCGTGCATAGCCCCGCGGGAGCGTTTTACCCCGGAAACCGCCGCCGGACCACAGAGAGGCCATCCCCGGGTGCGGAGGAGGAACGGACCTCGCTGGAGCGCAGCGGGCTCCGAGAGCGCTGTTGCGACGGACAGCCAGGCCGGCGTTGCTTCGCTGAAGGCCACACCGAGGCAGGGGCCTCGGCACGACGGGATTCGGGAGGTGAGTACCCTGCCCTGCGGGGTTGGATGTACCTTGTTCTCCACAGGGAGGGACGAACTGGATCCGCGTCGGTGGCAGGAGCACGCTGGGCCACGGGCTATCGGCAGCGTGGCGACGGCTGCTGAGGAGGCCGCAAAATCTAAGCTGCAGCTGCGGTGCGACGAAGAGGCACGTCTCCGCAGCCAGAACAGGGGAGACAAGATGGCCGCGGGCCGGAGGTCCCGCCCGCTGACAGGCACGGGATTGGTTGGTGTGTCTGGTGTGCCCGCCGAGGATTGGATGGAGGCGGGACCTAGGAACGCCAGTCTCGTGCCAAACCGAGACCCGATTGGGCCAGAGGGACTGGCCCAGAGGAGGCAGGCGTCACGTGGAGCTGATTGACAGGTAAGCTCACCGACGTCTGTCTTTCTCTCTCCACCAGCGGCTCGGCCGTGTCGGAGGAATCCCTTCAGCCCGCCAAGCCGTCCTTAGAAGAGTTGCTGCATGTTCTCGCCGCTCAGTGTGAGCAGCTGACGGGGAAGGCGGTCGCGTCGGGAGAGACGCCTCGTGAGACGGAGGATCGGCGCGGCGCTGGAACCGGAGGCAGGCAGAACACAGCGGGAGTGGTGAGTGTTGCCGTTCCCGTAAAGCAAGTGGGGGGGGTTCGCCGAACATGGTCGTGACCGTTTACGGGATGACCGGCTCCAAGTAGGCAACTTCCCAACAGCGGACGCGGCGGTGCAGACGGCTAGCGAGGCTGGGAGATCAAACACGCAGGAGCTGGTAGGATCGGGGCTGCTGAGTGCCCTGGGTCCTAGCGCCCTGCGCTTCAAGCCCGCAGCTGTCTCCTGTCGCTCTGCCTGGACGCAGACGGGGCTGGATTTGAGCTTTTGCTGTGCTCAGACCCAGACCGTCGGGGCGTCCAAGAGAAGAAGGAGGAACCGAAGGGTGAATGCCGGTTCCTCCGATAGGAGAGGACGCGGCGCTGGGTGCGCGCGTCCGGAGAAAGGCTGTCCTCTGTGCGGGCAGAGGAAGTCCCCTGGGCGGCTGGGCGAGCTGCCTGTGAGAGCGGTGCCGCGGACAAGGAGCGGATGGGCACGGAACCTGCGGCGGAGGACTTCGGCAGGCAAGTCAGGGGCTGTCGGAAGGGGGCAGGAGCACTGCGGGTACGGAGACCGGCAGGGCGCTCGGGGTGAGTGTCCTGGCAGTGCTTCTGGCCCTCTTTTTCCTTTTCCACAGGCCGAAGCCCGGAGCGCTGAGGGCGGCGTCGTCAGGGACCTGCCCTCCTGAAGCGGCCCGCTCGCTGGAGAGCTCCACGCCGGGAGGCCAATAGTGTCCCAGCTGGGGGGGACAACGGGGGCGAGAGCGGCGCGGACCAGAGGGGCACGTTTGCGTCGGCGGGGTGCGAAGAAGATGTCCCAGGGTGCGTGATGGACCCTGGGGACATAGTAGGACCCTCTCCGGGGACGTGCTGCCCTTTCGGGTTGTGCCGTTCGGATCCACGTGTCCTCGCTAGCGGAGGACGAGAGGAGGGCTTGTGCCTCCTCCAGACCGCGAGGGGGCGTCCGTCCTGGTTCTGTTGGGAGCCACGGGTCAAGGGCATGGAAGCCCAGCCCTGTAGGGGCCCGTGGCCACCCCGATGCCGCTTTATCCCATGGGGTCCCCGGCCGGGGCGGAGCCTGTCCGGGACGCCCAGAAGGACGAGAGGAGGACTTGTGCCTCCTCCAGACCGCGAGGGGGCGTCCGTCCTGGTTCTGTTGGGGACCACGGGTGGAGGGCTTGGAAGCCCAACCCTGTAGGGGCCCGTAAGTCACCGCCAGGCGGCGCTCCGATGCCGGTTTATCCCATACGGTCCTCGGCTGGGGCTGGAGCAGACAGAGTGGGGGCGTCCGTCCTGGTTAGGCAGGGGGCCTCGGGTACAGGGCATGGAAGCCCAGCCCTGTAGGGATCCGTGGCCACCGCCAGGCGGCGCCCCATTGCCTAATTATCCCGGAGCCCGGCACTTCCGCCACACCAGGAAGTGCCGGGGGGAAGACTTTATGTGGCGCCCGGAGAGCTGCCAGGAAGGCAGCCGACACTTCCGCCACGCTGGGGCGTGGCTAAGGAGCAGATGCCGGAAACACCTGGGGCTCATCCGGGGGCATTATATAAGGGGCCGCCTCCCTCCAGTGATGGGTGGAAGTCGGGAGGAAGTGGACTGAGCGAGAGGAAGGACTGGAGGCGGCCAGGAAGGCACAAAGGACTGTGGGCCTGGACTTTGGGGAAATCGGTGCGAGAAGGCACTGGGGGTGCACGTGAGCACGAACTTGTAAATAGTGTACATAATAAACAGTGTGTGGATTGAAAATATGCTGTCCGTCTGTCTGTGCCGGGGCCAGCGTTCACAATATATATAATATATGTGTGTGTATATGTATATATGTAGATATGTATGTATATATATATATGTTTATATATATGTGTGTGTATGTATATATATATGTATTTGTGTGTATATATGTGTGTGTATGTATATGTATGTGTGTATATGTAGATATATATATATATGTATTGTCACACACGTGCGCATGGGAGGCAGCTAAAGGCAGCTAAAGGGCTCGAGTGAGTGCACTAACTCTCTTTCTCACTTCCCTGTAGACCAAACCCGGGAGGCTCCACCTGGCTCTCTTGACATCACTTCTGGGACCGAACCAATGGAAACAGACCTTACCAGCTCATGCCCCCCTGATGTCACATCCGGGCCTGATCCAATGAATAATGAACACGTGCCCAATCCTTATGACCTCACTTCCTATCTTCCCCTTTAAAAGCCTACCCTTTTCCCTTCTCCCGCAGTCTGGTTTTGGACTCCATTGTAGTTGCTTTAAAAAAATTACTTTTGCAGCCAGGATACCAAATTATATGGGTGGCTGCCCCAAACCTTTATCTGTCTTTGTCTCGTTTTGTGACAGTATATATATGTGGATGTATGTGTATATATGCATGTATATATATATATATATATATATATATATATATATATATATATGTTTATATGTGTGTGTATATATATATATATGTATGTATATATATATATATATATATATATATGACAGCAACACTCATCACTCACAACAGTGACAAAACAATTACATTGACAATCATGTTACGTTATTTTAAAAATGTTTCCTTTTCTTTTCATTACTTCTTTAACACACTATCTTCTCAGTAAGCTGGTATTTTGCTAGTATATATATATATATATATGTGTGTGTGTATCTGTATATATGTAGATATGTATGTATATGTATATATATGTTTATATATGTGTGTGTGTATATATATGTATGTGTATACAGTATATATATATATACAGTATATATATATATACAGTATATATATATATATATATATATATATATATATATTGTGAACGATAGGGGCACTCTCGCTCCCTTGAACCCCTGTCCACGACTCCAGACACCAGGTAAAAGTCCTCAGGTTGACTTTATTTTTCTCCCACAGTGCACAAAGCACACTCTTCTCCACAATACTCATATAATTACAGTACTACACAATAATAAACAATAAATCAATCCTCCAGCTCCCAGACGCGTTGCCACCCTTCCACCCAGCTCAGCTCGTTGTCTGGGAGTTTCCATAGTCCTTTTATACTCCCTGACCCGGAAGTGTTTCTGCCCAATAGTCCACAAGTCCTTTTCCCTTCCGGGTCAGGGTAAATAGTCCCTTTCTTCAACCCGAAGTCCGCCGCTCTTCCTGTGACGAACCTCCAGGTCACAGGGCACGAAGAAGCCCTCGATCCTCCCTGCAGCTCCCTCCTGTGGCCCCCACGGCATCCAGCAGGGCTTTGCATAAAAGCTCCAATGTCCATGATGCCCTGCTGGTCTTCTGGGGACCTCCTCGCTGCAAGGAGGGCTCCACCTGGCGGCTTGGGGGTATTGGCGATAAATGGTCGCCATCCATTATATATATATATATATATATATATATATATATATATATATATATATATATATATATATATATATATATATATATATATATTGTGAACGCCACCCGGGCACAGACAGGCGGACATCTTGTTTTGTAACACCACACGTTTATTATACAAATTATTTACAGTACTTAGGTCACCAAGACCCCCAAATAATGGTCACAAAGACCCAGTCACGTGCACAAACCCCAAATAGTCCTCAAAATCCTGGCCACAATGCCTTTCTTCGGCCGCCTCCACACTCCTCTTGCTTCGTCCTACTTCCACCCACTCCAGCCCCGAATGAATGGAGACGGCCCCTTTATAGACGACCGGATGAGCACCTGGTGTTCCCGGCATTCCTTTCTGACCACGCCCCAGCGTGGCGGAAGTGTCGGCTGTCCTCCCGGCTGCTCTCCGGCATCCTCCAAAGTCTTCCCCAGCACTTCCTGGTGTGGCGGGAGTGCTGGGAAACAAATCCCAAGGCATTGGGCGCCTCCTGGCGGTGACCACGGCTCCTACAGGGAAGGGCTTCCATGCCCTTGACCCGTGGCCCCAAAGCAACCCGGAAGGCAAACCCCACGTGATCCAGGCAGGGCTCTGACCCTCTTCCGGTCCCTCCTGGCGCCCCGCCGGTCATGGCCCCTGGCATCCCTGACAATATATATATATATATATATATATATATATATATATATATATATATATATATATATATATATATATATATATATATATACATATATGACAGCAACACTCATCACTCACAACAGTGACAAAACAATTACATTGACAATCATTTTACGTTATTTTCAAAATGTTTCCTTTTCTTTTTCATTACTTCTTTAACACACTACTTCTCCACTGCGAAGCGCGGGGATTTTGCTAGTTTATTTATATAGCATATTTAAAACAACATAGTAATGCTGCGGCCAAAGTGCTTTACAATAATAGAATAAAGAAAAAACAAAAACAATAAACAATAAAACATAAATAGTAATAAAATATGTGAACATAAAATAAGATAGAAAAATAGAAATAATGTTAATGTTGATCACAAAGAGGAAACAATCAGTATTACTGAAGGTCACTGAATGCAAGTGAAAAGAAGTGAGTTTTTAATCTTGTTTTGAACAGTTCAATTGTAGACGACTCCTTAATATGATGAGGTAAAGAGTTCCACAGGCGAGGGGCAGCAGCCACAAAGACCCTGTCCCCCTTGATTTTACATTTGGTACGAAGGACAACAAGAGACAACTGACCAGAAGATCTAAGCACTCTGGATGGCTGGTGTAAAACACACAATTCAGATAAATAGTTAGGAGCAAGCCCATGTTAAGATTTAAAAACTAGCAGCAAGATTTTAAAACCAATTCAAAAACTGACAGGCAGCCAGTATAAAGAAGCTAAAATAGGAGAAACAGAGTCATATTTCCTTGCCCCAACCAGAAAGCGAGCGACAGCATTCTGTAACCTGTGTATCAGAGATTTGTTAATCCCAGAATATAGCGAATTACAATAATCGAGGCAAGAAAAAATAAAAGCATGAGTAGCTTTCTCAAGATCTTTAGAAGATAAAAAAGGCTTTATCTTACCTAATAGACGAAGTTGGAAAAAGCAACTCTTGACTACAGAATTTACTTGAGGTTACTATCAAAGGTAACACCAAGATTGCAGACTTGAGGTTTGGAAAAGACAGAGAAAGAGCCGAGAAGTCCAAGACCAATTTGGGCTTTAGCTGGTGGACCCACTATAAACACCTCCGTTTTATTTTGATTTAGATCAAGAAAATTATTAGCCATCCAGGATCTTAGTTCAGACAGACAGTTGTGGAGTTGATTTGTTGCAGAGTTGCAGATGGGAATATAAACCTGAGTAACATCAGCATAGCAGTGAAAAAAAATGTTAAATTTCCTAAAAATTGCTCCAATAAGGTGAAGGTATATAGAGAATAAAATAGGACCCAAAATGGATCCCTGAGGAAAACCATATTTAAGAGGAGCAGTAGATGAAAAAGAGGAATTTAAAGTCACTGAAAAGTGTCTACCAGTTAAATATGACCTGAACCAGTTAAGAGCATCCCCTTTAATCCCAACAAGATGTTCAAGCTGCATCAGCAATATTTCATGGTCAATGGTGTCAAAGGCAGTGGACAGGTCAAGGAGGAGAAGGACTGTCGCATCACCTGAGTCAGTAATAAGAGAGATGTCGTTGAACACTTTCAGGAGTGCTGTTTCAACACCACAATAAAGCTTAAAACCAGATTGGTAGGTCTCAAATAAATTATTGGAGTTAAGGTGATCGACCAATTGATTATAAATAATTTTTTCTAGAATTTTAGCCAGAAATGGCGGCTGGGAAATTGGACGAAACTTAGTTAAAACTCTAGGATCTAATCCTGCTTTTTTTAGATGGGGACTGACTGCAGCATGTTTAAAAAATGAGGGCACAACCCCTGAACAAATAGAATCATCTATAATGGCTAGTAAAGATGGGTCCAACACATCAAAGGCTTCCGCTGAGAGACATGGTGGTATAATATCGAGGGGGCTGGAAGCTGGTTTAAGGGTGTCAATAGTTCTTTTTAGCACTGAAAGTGAGACTTGATCAAAGGAATCTAAAACAATGTCATGATTAACAGTAGGAAGTTCATAGCCAGTTTAAACAATGCCACAGCGGATAGTATCAATTTTTCTGACAAAGAATGATAGAAACTGCTCACATGAATGAACAGTGCTATTTAATCCCATCATAGAATGAGGGTGAATGGCCGCATTAATTGGATTAAATAGAACCCTAGGATTGTTTGAATGGCGGGATACTAAATCGGCAAAGAAGTCATGTTTCGATTTCTTAACTTCAGCCTGGAAATTGAAAAGAGAAGTCCTGAAAATCTATTTAGAGATAGTCAGTCCATCTTTTTTCCAGCAGTTCGACAGGCGTGGCGCAGTGATCGCATAGTTTCATTTAGCCAGGAAGCAGGTCTTACCTTATTACTGCGTATCTTGGGCGGAGCAATTGCGTCTAAAACCGTTTCACAGGAGGAATTAAATTTTACGACAGAGTCATCGATATCATTATTTTGGTTGTGCATGTAAAGACAAGAGAAAATGGTTTTAAAATCAGATATAATGGAAGAATTTAAAAAGCGTGAGCAGCGTGGTGGACGGCTATTAGTCGGGAGATCAACAGTAATATGCAGATCCATCATTACAGAAAAGTGATCAGTGAAAGAAAAATCACATAAATCAATACTATTCAATGAAATATCACGAGTAAGAACAAGATCAATGGTGTGATCGAGATAGTGAGTTGGCGTATTAATATGCTGTATAAAATCAAATGAGTCCAATAGAGATAAAAAGTCTTTGACCAAAGGTTTCGATTGACAATAAACGTGAATGTTGAAATCACCAACAATAAATATTTTGTCATGGGAGAGGGTGATATCAGCCAGGAGATCAGAGAATTCAGAAATGAAAGTATCATTAATTATAGGAGGTCTATAAACCACGGCAAACAACAAAGAAGGGGAGCTGCACATTTCGAAAAGTTGAAGTTCAAAGCTGCTTAACAGATCCCTTGTAAGGCTCCGACACAAGAACATTCTTTTAAAAACAGTGGCAATGCCCCCATGACGAGTCAAATGAGGAGAGTTTAAAAATGAATAACCTGATGTCACCAATTACCTGAATACATTAACTGAATATGATTAAATATTTTAGGGATGAAAGAAAAGTACATTAAAAAAACATGTAGAAATGGAGAAAATGTTCAAATGCCACAGATAGTGACTGATCCTTAACTAACTGGACTAACTAACTGAGCAGCCTATATGCTTATATAAGACACCATTCACTTTAAATGGGTCTTTATAAATCCTCTTAAATAAAGATAAATGAGACAAGTCAGTACAAAAGAGAATACGAGTACCAGCCAGTTGCCCTGTGTAATACAGATGGGTGAAAAAGGCAAAAGAAAAGTGCACTTGTGGGTGCAAAAAATATGGTGTGCTGCTGTCAAAGGAAAAATGCTCCTGAAGATGAGCTCTGTTTTCCTTGGCTGCAGGCTCTGAATGAACACCAACTTCTGTTGGCTGTTGGCTGATCAGTAAAGGGCAGAGCTTCATGGGTAGAAGCAGAAATGTGGTCTCTCCTCATTGGGCCAGCAAACCTCTGAACTACATGTGAAAAAGGAGATGATGTTAATGACAGCACCCCATCTGTACTCGCTGTAGTATTGCCTAACCTTTCAGACCAATGAAGATGTCCCATAAGCATTCAGACTTGACACTGTGTTATACTTCATAACTAAAAAAATATACAGTTTTCAAGCTGAATTTGAATTTCTACCTGATAAAACTTCTTTAATTTGTTCAATTCTGCAAAGATAAAAGCACTACAGACAAATGTAACCAGGGAGCAACTTTTGGGGATCTACACGTGAAGGAAAAGATGAGAAGGAGAACGGTGCAACACTGGAGTTCCCTTTCCCTTTGCTCCCTTAAAACAAATTAAGAAGACCACGAGGAACCATGAAGTCACTTCTGCTGCCTCACCCAACGTCCCATCTCTTTTAATCCATCTGGCATTTAAAATCACCTGGGCCGATAAATGGTAATACGTAGTGAACCAGCATCCAACTGTGACACATCAACATCCCGGAAAGTTCATTGCCAGGCCAAGAAGGCCGCTACTGTGACCTTATGGCTTCTTTCCTATTCCTGTTTTTCAAATCTTGAGATTAAATGGAGTGTGGCCATGGACTCCAACACTTAACCTTTGTTCTGCTGTTGTGTTTTCACAGTGGAAAACTTGCGCCTTTATTTTTTTTATATAAGCAAAGTCTCAAATGACTTGTTTTAAAAAACACTCATTCAAAAGGCTGGTCAACCACTCAGATGACAGATAGATAGATAGATAGATAGATAGATAGATAGATAGATAGATAGATAGATAGATCTATTTATTTTTACTTTAAATTGTTGCTAGATTGACTGTGAGTGAGTGAGTGTGCCCATGAAGGACTGGCACCCCATCTACATTTCATTTTTTCCTTGTAGGTTTGGGATAGGTTACACATTCTCATGACACTATATTTTAATTGTTCTAAAAATAAACTCATTAATTAACCTTGCTTAAGTATTATTTTGAACATTTCATAAATTACATTATTATGACTTTTCTTCTATTAAATTGACACTTTATGTAAAAAAAAAACCAAATATTTAATGGTATGGATTTGAAGAAATGCTTTTTGATTTTAATTGGTGTTACTGAAACAAAAATCAATTAGGATATACACTGTACTCTAGCCTAAATTTATACAAAAACTAATATTTTAGGTGAATTATATTGATAGCATTGAATGCATTAACATACTCTAAGTAATGAGTTGTTAGTATGCCCTCTTGTAAAGAGTGTTATACAATATTAATTTGAATCAACCCCATTTGCTAATCCAAGTTACAAGCCTAGAACCTGTCCTGACCATGTTACACTCATTAGATTGGAGGGCAGTGCAGCACAGAGCACACTCATGCACACACCCATAGTCACATCAATGCCATTTAGAGGTGTCAGTTAACCCAACATGCATATCTTTGGGATAAGAGAGAGAACTAAAGTATTTGAAGACAGTGGCCAAGCTGAGATTCAGACCCAGTTCTCTAAACATGTGAGGCAGGAGTACTAATTGCTGTACCAGTGTCCTCCACAATGTAAATTAAGATAGAATTTAAAGTAATTCCAGAAAGGAGGGACCATTCAGTTGCTGCAGGGTAAAAATAGTTCCTTCCAGTTAAATGTGACTGTGAAGGGCAAAGACAATCTTAATAGAGTACATGTCTAGTATTACATCTCCTTTTGGTTGGAAAGTAAAGTCTACTTTGTCTTAAACAGTTTCATTGTATCTTCTTCCACATCATGACCTAAAAAAGGAATAATAAGGCTCATAAGAGATCTGTTAGAGACAACAGTTCACATCTTGGGATCCATACAGTAAATCAGTCTTCTGTGAATCACCATTGTCAGTCCTAACTTGGATTCGAAGACTCCACAGTTATCAGATATTGAAGGACTTTTGTTTGTTTTCTACAGTGTCTTGCACTTAGTAGCAAGATAAAAAAAGTGTTGTAAAATGAAATACTCCAACATTATCAAGTTTGTACTGCGTGAAAATGTACTTGCTATTAATATACTCAGTGTTCTGAAAAAGGCAGACTGTCCTAACTTCTATCATTCTTTCCCAGTGCACTCATGTTCCTTACACTACTATGTTTACTCCATTTCTATGTTTATCTGTCCATGATAGGAGCAAAGCTAGTGATATCTGCAAAACATCTGGGGCTGGCAGGCAGTCTTAAGCTTCAACATACAGTATGAGCTTAGCTTCAGTCTTTTAAGTAGAGATAATTCAAGAACGCATTTGAGATTCCTACCTTTCTATTTTCAAAACTGGATTTCAGTACTTTGTACGTAAACATCACTGCAACAGTTCACAAGGGAGGAAAGGACTAAGTCAATATTTGAGTATAAATTTAGTTCAACGTTTTTGTCATTATACGTAATAATGCAATGGAAATAAACTGTTTAAAGTCATACAGGTACAGAAACATGAAAATTCTGTGACAATACAGGACATTGTGCAACAGACAGAGAACACTAAATAAACCAGTGACAATCAGCAGCAATAAGTATCATAACAGCAGCAGCCCATCGTAGCAAACTCAGAAAGTATTCTGATCCCTCCACTTCTTCACACATTGCTATACATTAAAGTATTTTTTTTCCCAAATTATCAACACTCAGAAACTCAGACTGAAAAATAAAAAACAGGATTTTAGAATCTTTTACAAATCTATTAAAAATAAAAAAAACATGAAATATCACGTAAACAAAAGTATTGCCCATTACTCAGTATTTTGTTGAAACACATTTGGCACGCTCTCCAGCTCTGTCATGGGAGACCATTGGTGGATGGCTATTTTCAGGTCTCTCCAGAAATGTTCAATTGGGTTCAAGTCCATGTAACTCAATGGGATTCCCAATAACTGTACCTTCATTTTTGGTTATCTCCTATAATTATTGGGACTAAAGTTTTGGTTTGTCAGAACACTGAACCATGCAATGAAGCTAAAAGTAATGACAGACTAAATCTCACAGTGATTAAAGGACAATATGAGGTCCTTGTCCATTTTAAATGGATCTCTGTTTATGGAGGAGAAATAAGCACCATTTGTATTCAGAGTTCATGTTTTTTTTTTATTAATATTCCAGTTAAGATTTGTATCAAGGACAGTCCCCAAGTTTTTAAATTCAGTCACTGTTACTACCTACTCCCTAGAACAGTGATGGGTGAATGTGGGTGAACATGCAGTTTTCTGCCTCTGAAACTCAAACCTCATTTCTTTGGTCTCTTTGACATTCAGAGCAAGATGGTTCTTATTATTGGTTCTTTGTTGACTAATGTTCTGGGTTACTCAAAACCAGTCTATCCCAGAAGCATTAGACATATGGAAGGAATCAAGTCTGGGTTGACTCTAGTCCATCAGATAGCACACTCACTAACATATCCACACAGACATGCAGAAATTTCAGAGTCACCAGTTAACTCAACCAACATATTTTATACAGTAAATGTGAAAATATGAAAATGCAATACATTCTTCAAGTTTCTTTTTTACTTTAAATATTAAGCACATGTGGAAAGGCAAAACTGTGAAAGTAGTTAAAGATTATATAAAGTATTGCCAAACTTTATAACACTCAGACTTGTTACATAACTGTTGTTAGTACTAGAAAGTTTCTTTGTATATAATATTCTTGTTTTTCCTTCTGGTGCAAAGAACTCCATTCTTTAATAAATAACTCTGATGATAATATTACCCCAACTGGTATGACTGGGAGCCATGACTAAAATAGTGAGGAAAGTCTTTGGAATTCAAGTCAGATTTCTTGGGTAAAAGGCAAACACACTAACAAACAAACCAAGTGTGGTGCATCTTGCCCGCTAGATCAGAATTTATTATTTCATACCACTTACTATTTTGAAACTATAGTTCTGCTTCCTGGCTTTCATGATATCACATAATACAAGCCAATTGTGAACAATGCTGTCAAACAATTTTTTATTTCCATTCTCCATGCAAACATGAGATTAAAAAATTTTCCCAGTTGTCACTACAAAACACATGGAATAATTAACATATAAAAAGATCTCCCTTTTGGATGGAGTACTTTTTTACAGTCCATGGAGGTTCGGCCACCTGATTAAGCACCTGGTGGACTGTCCCAGCAGTAGAGCCATGCTGCTTTTTTTAGTGTAGCTTTGTCATTCTGGTTTTGACTCCTGAATTTTTAGATTAACAATCTTGTTTGGATTTCCAAGTTACTGACTTCTATTGTCATATAAGGTAGTGATTCTGCGTTTATTTCTATTGGATTTGTTTGGTTTAGTTTTTTGGTCTTTAAGGCAAAATCTACTATGCTTCTTTGACACCTTCCTAGCATTTTTGTGCCCTTTTTGAATTCTTAAATTTTTTAAAGTTTGTTTTTGCTTGTTCTGGGCTTTGAGGTTTTACGGTTTCCCTCTTCATTATTGCACAGTTTGTGATTTTCAAAGCCAACCCCATTTTGGACCTAATTAGGTTGATGCCTGCCTGTTAAAAATTGAGGCTTGGCTGCCTGGGGTAAGGCCTGTTCCTGAAACATGCCTCAAAGTTTGCCTGGCTTTTTTCTGTCAAATTTTTGTACGGTCTGCTCTCTTTTTGTGCTTCTTTATGGCAGGACCCAGTAGATTCATACATCAGAAAAACTGACTTATGCATTTTCACACACAACAGAGAAACTATGCTGGCCAGGATATAATAACGGTATGCTGGTGAAAGATTACATTTGCATCTACAACAGTATAAGTAACTCTGGAAATAATATGGCCCCACAATATAGATTTGCTAGACAAGAATAGATTACATCAGATTAGATAGGTTCTAAAGGACTGGGATAAATGGATGGGAAATATAAGAAGTGGACAGACGATTACAGAGGACAGAGTGACAAGAGCAAGATGAGCAACTACTAATACAGAAACATAACTCCAAGAATATTAAGCAAGGTTGTGCAACATTCAAAGCCATACTTTCAGCAAATTGTGATCATTGAACATTTCACAACACTGACAGACTGGTTTAAATACCAGCGCACTTGCTGACATCATAAGGAAGACGTATATCGACCAGTGACAATAAACTGACAGTTATAAATAGGATCCATAACATACTACCTTAAAATAGAATACACAACACAAAGAATACGTAAGAAATTAAAATGATCCCGGAGAAAAATGTATTGAACGAGGGGGCTCAGCCCCCTGCTTGCTTCGCTCGCCCACCCCAGTGTTTGGTTTACTGGATATACAATTTAAATTAAAAGATTGTTAATGTTACCTATGCATTATTTTCACTTTTACTTTAAAAACATTTGTAAAAACAATACTTGTCCTTCATTTCCGGCCCTGTGCATGGTTACATCTCTTTCTCACCAGATGTATAATGCTGCACGCGTTTTGGGTTGGACGGCTGAATGCATGCTAAGGATATGGTGTCAGATCATCTGCTGTCTTTTTACTGCTTGCGAGCTGCCTGTTCTGCTTGTCAAATGTCATTGTTTAAAGAGCTGGGAGTGCATGATGCTTGTTTGCCAAATGCAATCCAACAACTACTAGGTTAGATGTCTGTGGACTTGTTTTAAATGATGGCTCACTGCCTTGTCTCGCATGACATTGTATAAACAATAATTGTCCTTTATTTCCTGCCCTGGGCATAGTTAAATCTCTTTCTTGCAGGACGTATAATGTTGATCGCATTGTGAAGGGGCCGGGGGGGCAGCTGCTCTCGCGCTGCCCTTCAATCATTTTAAAGCCTGTCCAGCCGCTGTCCTTTTTGTCACTTCGTGTTTCTGCTGCTCGCATTGTGCACGCTTCTCCGTGATCATAAATATACACCTGACAGAATTGTGTTTTCTTTCGTTGCTTTAACTGTTGCAGGACCACAGATTCTCATAGCATATGTTCCATTATTGTGTAAATCTATGTTTTGTGCATTGAATGATACAAATACGAAAAGACTTTGTTTTCTGCTCTTTGCCTTTTATTTCTGACCTCGCTAGGTCCTGATATTTTTTCAATTACACCTGGTCATGATGATTTATTTCCTTTTATTTGCGTTAATGCGATCTTTTAATCGTCGACGTTTCATTTATAACGTATTGTCCTTTGTACATTTTATATTCCCTGAGACACCTTTATCTGTGTGTGCTGTTTCCCTTTACACTACTGATTTTTTTTGCTGGCCGTGCTATGATATTGCTTGTAAGTAGGGTGTGTCTTGCAAGAATCTCATGTTCCATAACCCCGCGATCTTTCGTCTCGCTGGTCTTTTATTTGTCTTCCGTAATCTAAACGTGAAGATCACATATCATCTCCGGGTTATTCCCTCAGGATTTTTTTTTTATAATAAAGATTAGCAAATTCTAATTGGCAACTTGGGATTATATCATAAATAATAAGTGCAATGTTTGATTGGGGCAGCATGGTGGCGCAGTGGTAGCGCTGCTGCCTCGCAGTTAGGAGGCCCGGGTTCACTTCCCGGGTCCTCCCTGTGTGGAGTTTGCATGTTCTCCCCATGTCTGCGTGGGTTTCCTCCGGGCGCTCCAGTTTCCTCCCACAGTCCAAAGACATGCAGGTTAGGTGGATTGGCAATTCTAAATTGGCCCGTTTGTGTGTGTCCTGTGTTGGGTTGGCACCCTGCCTGGGATTGGTTCCTGCCCTGTGTTGGCTGGGGTATTCCAGCAGACCCCTGTGTTCGGTTTCAGCGGGTTGGAAAATGGATGGATGGATATTTGATTAACAAAAATGCTAAATGTAAAAAGTGTGAATCAACCCTAGATTTCATGATTGAAAAGCAAGTCTGCCAACCATCACAACCTCCATGCACAGTGTTATTTCTTGTCACTTGTTCTGGTTGGGGGGGCAAAGCCAAAGTCTATATGTTAAAAGTTTGATTATGGTGTGGAGTACCTGTGTGCCAAAGTCTATGGCTTGAAAAAGAAAGTTGAATGTAAGGATTATATAATAAAAGAGGTCATGATTTAGAGATGTATAGTATACAGTATCTGTCAAAATATATACATGTACATTTTTCTGTAAGAGATGCTTATTTTAATTCTCCTACAGTTCTCACTTTGTTTTCATCCACAGTGTTCTCTTCCCAGAACAATGTAGCCATCATACCCACAGATATGGGTGTGAATAATCTCTATCTTAAAGCAACTTCTGCCACCAAAATCTGTTGACAAGGGACATTTCTTGTTTTTGTTTTCTGCTCCACCATCTGTAACTTCAGAAGGAAAACATTCTCAGCAGGTGATGAGAGAGAAATGTCTGCTTGTGAAATGTTATCTGTTTTCTGATAGCTTTTGACAAGTATGAACTATTAAGATAACGACTTGCAATACATCATTTCATGGTGAATAGGATTGAGTTACCAGATTGATGTATCTCAATACGCTGTTATTTACATGAGTACAATAACTTTGAAATGTTCTGGGTTTTACATTTATTTTTAAAAAGATAACCATTTGTTATCATTTGAAATTATTATTTTGTCTATAATGTTTGTGTATTTTTCTAAGTGAGAATGTAAGCCAAATCTCACTCTCTTTATTTAGAAATGCAATATAATTTTATTTGGTTCAGTTATTAGATTTGTTTTCTTTTGTCAAAAAGGAGATAAAATATCAGAGTAAGGCACACTATAAAAAACATAGCAAAGTAGTATGCAGGGTTCACCAAACTTTGTCTATCAAGGAAACTGAATGCAAATTATGTATCATCTATTTCTCAATGCATATTTTTTTCCAAGCTAGAATTAACCAGAAAACACAAAGCATATTTTGGTAGGATTAAGCACAAAGTGTGCAAGCAGTCCTTCTGAGGACACACTCATCTTACACAACCACCAACCATTATCACAAATTTAGAATCACCAGTCAGAGTAACCTACACATGTTTAGATGTGTATCTGGAGAAAAGTCTTGCAGAAATAGGAGACCATGTCAACACCAGAGATAACGGACTAGCAGGAAGCAAACTCAAATCTTTGGAGCTGTGACATGGTAACATAAACTACTGTCTAAGGCTACATTCACATTATGGTAATTTTAAAAAAGCATTTTATTAAAACAAGAAAATCTCTATCCATACTATAATTTTTACTTTGTTTATAAAGCTCTAAAATTAACAAAAACACATATGATGTACACATTCGCCTACACTGGGAATGTATTACATCAGCCAAAAAAATCCTTAAGGAGACAGTAGCACTGATGGCCATAAGATTTATTTTAAAACTATAACAACCAGTAAGTCATTTACCTTGAACATGTATGCAGCATTCAAACTATAGAAAACACAATTTAGATGCATACAGGTAAGCAACACAACAAGCATCATAAAAAGTAACTCATCTCGGCACACTTTGTTGGAATATGGTTTAAGTCTGTGAAGGGCGACTACCGTATATACTCACAAATAAGTCAGGTCTTGAAACCCAAAAATCAATCATAAAACAGACCCGACTTATACACCTGTTCAAAAATGCGAACTTACATTTTTTTTTTTACATCTTCTCACTTCCTCCTATCTCGCACCAGTTTCTCAGATGCATCAAATTTTGTTGTAGCAGCGCAGTTACCAATTTCTTTCACCACTTCAACAACTTTTAATTTAAAACCAGCTTCATATTTTCTTCTGATCGAACGCTCCATCATAGTTGAGGGATGCTCTTATGATAAAGGCCTATGAGAATATGAGATACAAAAAAACAAATCAGTGCAAACGTTGCTTTGGAATAGTTCGGTTATTACCGTATGGTCACGGAGGCACAATACATATCTATCTATCTATCTATCTATCTATCTATCTATCTATCTATCTATCTATCTATCTACATAGAAAAAAAAGGCAGTGTGCTCCAAGGTTGCTCTCTCAGGTGGGTGTTAGCATATCATAATCTCTTGGACCAATAGCGTGAGTTTTCCGCATTTGACTTATACAACCAATATTATAAAAAAACAGAAATTATATGGTAAAATCAAGTTCCGAATTATCTGCAGGAGAACTTATACAGTAATCAGAGAGTGCAACTTTGTAATGAACAGGATCCAATCAGGGTAGGGCCACATACTAATCTGAGTGTGATTAGGGTCACACATTAAAATGATGAGGCTACATTTTCAGAAGTATACAGATCTGAACAGAGTTTTCAGAATTCTCCATTTTTGTTGGTTGAAAACGACAGGGTAGCAGTGCTGTGCAAGTTCACACCTCACAAGAACTAGCTCAAACTTCAGTTAAGACAGATTCAAATGAATAAATTCATGTTCATAGTTCACCATTTCAGTTTTGAACTAGTTCATATTTAGTTCATTTTGTATTATTAAGTATTGATAATAAATGGCCCATGAGTTTACTTTTTTCAATTTTGCATGCCTTATATTACGCTATTAGAGTGTTCTTGAACAAAATACAACACACTTTATTGAGTTATACCCAGCATCAAACACGTATAACCACATATTCTAATATCCTCCTGGTCAAAAAATAAATTAAATAGATGTAAGTATACATATAAATTACTGCTCTGTTTCCAACCATGTGACACAAATAGTGACTGTGGAACAAGTGTGTAGGTGAACTAACCTATTATGCTGCCGGTTAAAATTCTCGTCACATATTGCATATCCAACGGGGAAAAATATAAAGTAGCCTCGCAAAATACATTTTCCTAAAAACGAAAGCGGAGCTTCACCAGGTGCTTGTGTCAGCAGGAGTGCAGCTTAAGCACAAGCAGGCAAACACAGACAGTGACAATTTGATTTTACGTTATTTTTCCTGAGTACAAATAAATGGTAATTACTTGTAAAATTCCACTATTTGTGCTTATCCGAATACCGTATTCGGATTTGGCTCAATCAACAAATTTTAGGGTAGGGCAAAACGTTTAATCTGGATTTAAACTGGATCCAGAATATCACATAAAACTGAACTAACTCACGTTCAATTTCTTCACTCGCAAATACATTACATTAAGTTCACCATTCTTAGGAAAATAAGCTTGATCAATGAACGCGCTCTTTTGAACTAGTTCATGCACAAAACTGCAGGGTAGTGTGGGCAAAAGGTGAAAATGGAGACTAATGTATGTGCTTTTGAACAAAAATATGGATGGGGTCTAACTCTGAGGCAGTAGTGCCAACACATTTGACTCATTAAGTGAAAATAAATAAGAAATATCTTGGTCAAATTTTCAAAAAAAATGAAAATTATTTATAAATCTGTGAAAAATACACTTTTTTTTAGAAGAATGCATGTAGTGTCTAATCCAGGGGTGGGCAAAGTCAGTGCTGGAGGGTCACAGTGGCTACAGGTTTTTGTTCCAATACAGTTGCTTAATTAGGAAACAATCCTGGCCTATAATTTAATTTCATGGCTTGTTAATACTTTATCTCTGCCATGTCAGGTCATTCTCATATCCTAGATTTTTTTATTCCTTTCTAAGGATATCATTCAAATGATTTGAAATAAAATAGATGAGTAATTCTCAGTCCTTCACTTTTTTCTCTTCACCTTCCCTTCAAGTATTTAATTAAACCAAATAGTATGCAATAAATACAAACAAGTGTAAATGGAAACAAGCTAAATAGAGAAATGCTGGTTTCTTTTGTCATTTGCACCTTATTGCTAATAAGGAGCCATTGAAAACCAAGACTTAAATAAGCAATAAGGGCTCATAATCTGAGTGAGACAACTAAAATGAAGCAGAAGTGTTACTTAAGCAGTAAGTACTTCTTATTAAGCAGTTGGGATGGAGCAAAAACCTGCAGCCATTGCGGCCTTCCAGGACTGACTTTGCCCACCCCTGATCTAATCCATCTAAATGTAGTTATTGTTGTTAATAGAAGTACTAGTGAACAATGTTCAAAGAAAAAGAGTAAGATGTCATTTCTCAAAGAAAGAAAATGAAGCATTTAACACTTCATCCTAATCACTCTCTCTCTTATTCTAAAAAAAAAACTCTAATGTGTTAAAGATTATGGACTTATTATGGACAGTCTGATAGAAATGTTCATAAAATCCTCAGAAGAGTTTTGAGCAGCCTGGCGAGTAGTCATATGGAGTTAAAGCATTGTTATCATTAGGCATACATTTCTTCAATAAAGTAACCTCAGAAAAATACTGTAAACAACACACAGGGGTTAGATCATACAAAATTAAACTTGTTTTGAGAGCAAATATTAACACCTGTTGCAGTGTGCAACAAAGATAACCAACATTTAGTTAGTCATGGTTGTTTAGGCTTTAAATGGTCATGCAGAAGTGTGTCAATTTTTTAAACTCTATTTAAATAGTTACCCACAGGTTTATTATTGTTTTTCAAATGTACAGTATAAGAGCCATGAAAAATTAGGACTTTTTGAAATATAAATATCCAGAGATAGATTAGAAAATGATTAGATCAGGCACAAAAGTTTCTGTATAGCCAACAAATTGGGTGAAATATTCTCGTGACAAAAGAGTGAGAAGAAGGGGCATATATGGAATTGTATAGTATTATATTGTTTACTTTTTATTGAGCTAATTTTGTAAAATAATATTTAAATATGATGAAAAAGGGAACAAATTCCACATCCAACCGCTGCTACAATTTACTTTTTTGCTCAATTTTGTCTTGTGATGGTAATGTGTGGCCTTCACAGTGGTTTGTTTCAAGAAGGTTAGTCAAGTCAGTTTAGTCCTTAAAAGTCAAGCTAAATGTCACATTTTTTTATAATATTTAAGATTTCCTTCTTTACCTGTTTTGTTACTGCTACCTAACAAGGCCAGGCTTTAATTGTGTTATACACTATAGCAATGAGAGTCTATTAGATGGAATATTGCAAGCCCTTGAGGCCCATATTATATAGCGGTACATACAGATTTTCTTTTTGCCTGTATTTATTATATTTTGCCAACAAGCTACTCTGTGCATAAAAGTGGAAGGTCACTACTTTTGGGTTTTGTTTATAAATTTTTAATATACCATGTAATATTAATCAAACACAATCTTAATCCATTTTGTACAATAATAGGACTTAAACTCGAGGTGGTGTACAAAGTCATCCTCCTTCAAAGGTTGATACTCTTCTAGTATAATAGGTGCTCATAAAAGAATTCTATAATACACAGAGTGATGACACTTGTCAGTCCCAACAAAAGAACTCAACAGGTTTGCTTTTTCTTTCAGATTTATCCTTAAAAAAGAAACCAAGCAATCATGTTTTGTAAAATTACAGATGGAACACAAAACACCTTAGTAAGAAAGAAAGAAAGAAAGAAAGAAAGAAAGAACATGAGACTATAAAATGTACAGATGGAGCAAAGTTTGGAATACAAAAACATCCATACTCGTCTAGCACTTGTATTTTAAACTGCCAGTCAGCCATGCAACATGTTCGCAGTCAAATAGAGGGAAACTTCATTCCAGATTCCACTTAGGTTATTAATTTGTTTATTTTTTTATTGTTCTCTTTTTCTTTGATTTCCCATGTTTTCATTGTACCTTCCACTACAGGGCTATCTTTGTTCATATAAGGCCAGGGGGTTTTATGCCATGGGGTGAGTGTTCTATTGCTATATTATAATGTACTTTTCTGTGAGCTGTTATAATTATCTATGATTTATACTTTATTAATAAAACTTTGATCAGAAAAAGCATACATACATAAATAATTTTTAAAAGTTCAAAAATTGTGTGGTACATTATTTAGCACTCTAGTCTCACTGATCCAATGTCCTGGGTTTGACTCACACGCCCTTTCACTGCCCCAATGTGGTTTCTCCTCCCCAATCCCCAAAGATGAGGGTTAAGTTAATTGGTGATTTCAAATTGCCACTGTATATGTGACAGACTGGCACACTGCTCACAAATGATTCCTACCTTGTGCCAAATTCTGCCAAAACAAGCTCCTACCCTCATGGCTCAGCATTGGATTTAGTAGGTTAGAGCATGATGACATGCTAAGTTAAAATATTGCTCTTTTGACTTGTGAAATATTGCTAAACCTTTTATGCAACTTGAATATAGTGTCTATTTCTGTTATATTCAGTTTATAACCTAATGAATGATTGGCATTATTTTGTGTTGTAAAGTTAAAACAGCTACAATGTTGGCCACGATAATACTAACAATGAGTAGATCTTGGAAGGAATATATACTCTCAGCAAGTCTGAATAACACATATGCATAAATTTAGATATAATTTCCATTGTAATCAAATCATACACTTGGTAAGGTGGCAGCTTCGAAAATCTTTAACACAGTAAACCTATTAATCAAGCTGTAATGATAAAATAATGGGACACTGCAATGGAGGTCATAGGAAGGTTAATGCAATGGCTTAGAACAATCAAAGATCTTGCTCTATATTTTAGACTGTCTCAAGCCTGAAACGCATATACTTGTTTGGCTGTTAAATATAGCAAACTTTGATATAATTCACTGGAGTTGTACTCATAGTTTTGAGGTTAAACAAGATTAAATAAACAGGCCTATACACTTTCTGCACATGCTCCAGTTGGCCTTCTTGAACATCTGACTCTATAAGGTCACATTCTGCACTACCTCCTCATGCTAAAACTTCTTGCAGCACTGCACCACACCATGCACTATTTGAATCACTTCTGTAGGACACAAATCCATAATTTAACATACTGTTGTCATTTAGCCCAACAAGCTCATCTGTCCTATTTCATTTAGATTACACCAAAAATATATTATTATTATTATATGTGCACTATGTGGTGCCAAACAGGCAGATTTATTAAAATTACAGTACATATCAAAGGTAGTTCCTCAGAATCGTGACTATTTAGATAAACTTTCATTATGGACTTATTTCTATATCATTGCTAACTTAAGCAGCTGTTAAACAACTGTTATTAGTGTTATCACATAATAACAATACAATGTACCTTGAGATGTCAAACATGGTAATTAATCCAATTGTTTTACACTTTAGAATAGTAAATATATAAATAGTCTCTTTACTGTACTTCTTAAGTAATATTGGTGTACTATTGGCCCCTAAAACCTGATTTATCCAGTTCAATGGATACCTTACATTTACATGAGGAAATAATAAATTACCTGACAATGCAGTCACTATTTTGAGAAATTTACCCATATAAATTGCTTTTGGGTTAACTGTCACAATTTATAATTGGTAAATGTTTGAATCAGCAAGAATACAGAGTAAGGATGAAAATAAAGGGAAAAGTACTGAGACCTGCCCTGTCTCCAGAAATGAGGAAAGTTCGGTTGCTTTTTCATAAGTTGGACGAACTTGTCATGGTGAGTCTCTGCACTGTTGTATTTCCTTATCGTGGAGAACAAACTTAAACTTCTCATTCCAAATGCTATTATAATGCTGGACGGTTTCCCTGGAACAATCAGAAAAAGGCAGGAGGGGGACTGGAAATGAGTAATGATAAAAAGCAAGCACATTAAAATTAAAACTAAAATGTGTTATCCGGTCCTTGAAATGCTGACTGAATTTGTCCAGGTTACTGCCAAAGGAGATAGATTGCATCATTCTGATTAATGTTTATTAACTCAGGAACAGGAATGATTCACTCTGTACTAATATTGTAATGAACAAATCATTCTTAGTCTAGAATGCTCTTCACCTAACTGGGGGACATCAGAGTGAACAGATTTCAATTAGCTGATGGATTTGTGAACACAACAAGCTAGACTTGCTCTGTTTGAATGACAATGCCTTTAAATGTAAACCTGCAGCAAAAATGAGCAGATCTGACCACGTCTTACTCCCGTCTACAAGTCTGTTATTGACAACAGCAGCTCTTTTAGTTAAGTCTGAAGTTCTTATGTGTCTTTGGAGGGGACTGTTGTTTACTTGTTTTATATATATATATATATATATATATATATATATATATATATAGACAGCATATATACATACATATACACTATAAGGACAAAAGTATTGGAATGCCTGACCATTACACCAACAGGGACTTTAAAGACATTGCATTCAAATGCATATACTTTAATATGGAGTTGGTCCACCTTTGCAGCTGTATCAGCTTTCACTCTTCTTGGAAGGCTTTCCACAAGGTTTTGGAGTGTTTCTGTGAGAATTTGTGGCTATTCATTCTGTAATGTCTTTATGGACCTTGCTTTGTGCACTGGGGCACAGTTATGCTGGAATGGAAAATGGTCTTCCCCAAACTGTTTCCACAAAGTTGGAAACATAGCACTGTCCAAAATGTCTTGGTATGCCGAAGCATTAAGATAGCCCTTCACTTGAAGTAAGGGGCCTAGCCCAAACTTTGTAAAACATTCCCACACCATTATTACTCCTCCACCAAACTTCACAGTTGGCACAATGTAGTCAAGTGGGTAACATGTGAGGCTTACATGCAGCTGCTCAGCCATGGAAACCCATTCCATGAAGCTCTTCAGCTTTGGAATCAGCAGAGTGTTGGTGACTTTTACGCACCATGCACCTTAGCAGTCACTGACCCTGCTCTGCGACTTCGTCTTCCGCTTCTTGGCTGAGTTGCTTTTGTTCCTAAACGCTTCCAGTTTCCAGTAATACCACTTACAGTTGGCTGTGGGATATCCAGCAGGGATGAAATTTCACAGTACCATGCTGGAAGTCACTGAGCACTTTAGAACAACCCATTTTGTTTCACAAATGTTTGTAAATGGATTGGTTGGTGCTTGATTTTATACACTTGTGGTAATGGGTCTAATTAAAATACCTGAATTCATTAATTAAAAAGTGTGCCTCAATGCTTTTGTCCTTAAAGTGTATATATAGATGTGCTGGTCTGTGATGCGGTTTGCATATTTGTAGCAAGAAACCTACAAACGAAGAAGACGAGGCATGTATCTTAAAATAGTTTTTATTCCTAAGCTTTCAACCCCTACCAGGAGTCATCATCAGAGGAAAATGAGTACACATATAGTACAGTAATCAAAAGTATTATATAGTAAATGAAGAATGTCGGGTGAATTAATAAGGTGGGTTTTGGAGGGTGTTGGTCATAAAGTCTTAACATGTGGATGTTCTTTTTTTTAAGCCTGCATATGTTGGGTTCATGTTCAAGTGTCTGTTGATGGCGTTTTCATTTGATAGCCATGATTCAGTGAGCTCTCTGGCACTTTTATTATTAGCCTTGAATTTTGCTTGCACCGTGTCCCAGTTAAACATGTGTCGGTGTCCTGTTGAACGTGTATGTGCATATATCAGAGACCATGGATCCTTCCTTCAGACAGTGTTGCAATGTTCTTGTATACATGTTGTGAACATTTTAGACATTCGTCCCATGCAGTGCATGGTATAATGTATACTGTGTTTCATGTCACTGTTTTTAGAACAGTTCACAGAGAGTTTGGAGGTTTGTGTGCTATTTTAATGCCTGATCTGGAGAGCGTGTACACTGTGCTTTCTCATACACTGCAACAATAAGGAAGGCTGTGCTAGGTGGAATGGAGGATCAGGCTGGAGCTGATCGTTTGCTGAAGTCTGTGGCATCTCCTATGTAAGCACTGTTTGATAAATGTCTTGGGGCAGCCATTTGATGTGAATATATGGAAAAGATAGCATCATTTATTCTTTTTTTGTTTACATAAATATACAGTATATAAATTAACGAATTAAAATTAATTCTATGTATTCATTTTCCAAAACTTCTTAATAAAAGGCAAGGTCACGGCAAGCAGAACCCAACTTTATACAGGATGACGGTCCACTGCAGGGCACTTCTTTACCACTTCATTCATTAAACTAACCTTTAAATGTTGAAGAAAAACTGTTATGTCCCAATTACAAGCTCAGAGTATCGCACACTTATACAGTACATATATTTATACAATATCCAAACCTGGCTATGGTCGAGGGGTTATGTATACCTTTGGTAGGTTTGTATTACTGGTAGGGTTTCCCTTGTCAAACTGATCTAAGGGTGTATGGGTGGAGAAAGAACAACTTAAAGTTTAAGTCCTTCTGCCATGTGTGTTCTAGTATAAACAGATAAACTTGCCAAAAACAAGGATGCTGGGATGTACTTCAAATCCACATGGCACAGGAAAGGCTCAGTTTTAGGAAGTAACACTTTTTAGTCTTAGTCACACCCCGTTTTTATTTTATTTTATTTTTTTAACCTTTGCCTGTTTTTCCTATTCTAAATGCATACCTGCACACCCCATTGTTTACTGTGGAGAAAATGATTGTACTGAAGTAGCAATGTGTTCCTGTTCAACATTAACCTTTGAAAGTGTTTTGTCAGCTTATACAAATAGGTAACAAGGGATTTTGCAATTTGATAGGATCTGATTGCAAAGAAATGAAAATCAATCATTCAGGTCTTGGACTCTGACAAAAACATGAAAAGCAATTTAAATTTATAAAGATACAATATGTACTATAGTCTACTGTTGAACAAAAAATACAAGTTGATCAAACAGAAAAAAACATTATTTGTGTAAACAAAGCATGAGAGATTTCCATGGGCATGTTTGTGAAGCTATAGTGCTACTTCTTATCTAGACTCAGATTAAATACAAATAATATAAGCCTCGACAGTTAAATTTGCAGCCAACACATACAAGATTTGCACTCCTAGCTATAAAGCAGCTGGTGTTTTACTTTTTTATGTTAATTTCTTTCAAAATATGTATGCAAAACTTACACATCAATCCAGTGTTGCAATAACAGAAATCCAACAGTTACAGTATGGTCAGTTACCCTTACCCAGCAGCAGAGAATCATCAGGTTATTTTTTCACAAGTAGTGACAGAAGCAAAGTGTTACCAGCAGCTGAGCTTGTTCAGCTGCCTAAGTAAGAAAGTTTTCCTAATTAAAAAAAATTTGAGTTATTCCACATGAAGTAAAATAACAAATCATTTCCCTATTTCACTCTGGTATTCAGATTAGGCCTGTCCAGTTGAGCAAGATGAGACAGTGTGCTAACAATTGAGTGTATCTTATCACAACACAGTATGCATTAAGTAGTAATGACAAATCAAGTGTCAATATATGTTAAGCTGTTAAATAATTAATGTGTAATGTGATTTTTAGACTGCATAATGCAGAAGCAAGTATTTTATTTATATTGTATGATTTTTAAGCAAGGGATGCCACCTAAATATGTGACCCAGCTGAGGCAGGTGTCTAACAGCTAATGAATTTGAATCTCGGAACTCAGGTAGATGCATTAAGGTTAATAGGGAAGGGAAACTAAACTAGATTTAAGTGGATTATAATGATGCAGTACTCTTTTAGGTGCCCCTAACTGCTGGGAAAATGTCTGCCAACTATGCTGGACTGATTATTGTGGTGAAAAATGTGACATGAGCTGTGCGGCAGCACTGTGCCCGGGATCCTATGATGCTGTTAAGATGGCACAGTAGTGCGCTGTGGCCCCTGTTTTGATAGCAAAGCAGAAATATACCTAAGCATTAGAAACATTGTGGGCCCCTATGCTCCCGGGGTCCCTGACCAGTGCCCATATGTTGTCCGTCGGAGATAAAATGAATAGAATTAAATATCAGAACAGTAGAATTTCTTACAGAAAGGAAGCAGGGAAAAGCCAAGCAAAATGACACATTTTATTGGCTAAGATTACAATATGCAAGCTTTTGAGGCAACTCAGGCCCCTTCTTCAGGCAAGATTTAATACAGAAACTGAATTTCCCTGTGTTTATATACACACACTAGGACAAGAAACAACATTGGTAAATCTTTAAATGAAAAATCTTAAATGTAAAAAATTAATAGGTTCATTCAGGCTAAGATTAATTTAAAGACAGAGAAGAACAATGTATGGTCAAGATATAGTGTGTGGATATAAACACAGGGAAATTCAGTTTCTGTATTACATCTTGCCTGAAGAAGGGGCCTGAGTTGCCTTGAAAGCTTGCATATTGTAATCTTTTTAGTTAGCCAATAAAAGGTGTTATTTTGCTTGGCTTTTCCCTACAATCATAATGGCTAACACGGTACAACACCCTAGTACTACAGACTACAAGAAAGAAAGCATAAATTCACAAAGACTTGTACACCACAAATTCCACATCAGATACTTACACTGAAAAGTACAGTTTTATTTTTTCCCTGACACTTCTGTGTTTTCATGGCCACTGCTACCAAATAAGCACAACACTAAAGTACATGGATTCTTCATTCCTTCCTTCTTGCATCAACTGCACATTACTCTGGGTAATAAAACTAAAGGGGTAGGCTCAATTATTATATACAAGTTCATACCAAAAGGCATTACCCTTACAACACAAATACACTGAGACATTTTCAGTTTCCTTCTGCATGCACCCTTTGTGTTTAAAAGTGTTTGTGAGTTTTCCGCTAATTTTTTTGCCCACTACTAGGATTAGCGTTATTTCCTGGTGAATCCCTACAGCTCTGTAATGCCACACTGCCCTTGCAAGACATTATGGGGCACGGGTTATAAAAAGTTAATCTAAGCTGGCAACACAGAGAATTTCCAGCAGTACAGTATATGCATATGAATGCAGCATATTTGCTATGAAAAACTATAATCAACATTACTGGCAATATCTCTCACAAATACTGTAGGATTGTGTCACGAGTCAAATTTGAGAAAAAGGCATACGATTCTGACTTATCCTCATGGTTTTCAATTTAATTCATGTTTGCTCTGTTAATAAATAAATAAACACTCTCCTGGCTGACAAATAGCATTTGCCCAATAGGAAATGTTTACAGTATGTTGTTTTTTTTTTTTTTTAAATATGCTTTGCAGTTTTGGTGATGATCTGAAAATGGTAGTGAATGAAAAATATTTGAAACGAAAATGCCATTTTAAAATGTTTCTATTTTTGTGTGAACTAATCATACATCTTTGGTGATAGAAATACTGTAGAATTTAAAGGATCCTGCTTCATTTTATGTTTTTCCTTATTTAGTTAATGTATTGGATCTGACTTTCAGAGATCAGTGTGGTTTTACTTCCTTTATTATAGTTTGTTCTCTCTGGCTCCTTTTTTTTCATTCAATTCCCTGGATTAGGCTAGATCTGATCTTATTAAGGAATAGTTAATTCAGATTATTTGTTCTTTTCCAATGCTTTTGTGAAATTTTGTGTTGTATTGTAGCAATTGTAACCGCTATGCTTCACTAAGTTTATAGTAAAAATTTAACTAATGATTGCAGGTCAACCCAAAATTTTATTCAGACCCCTTCCCACAGCGCAGAAAATGACATGATTATTTACAAAAATGTGCAGCAATAAATGTAATTAATACTTTATCTACAATCCCACAAACTCCCCGTACATAAACCGATTTCAAAAACCACCCACCCTCTCCCAATATATATAGTAAACAAATATCATAAAATCATGTACCCCAGAAATATCCTACAACGTCCACTCAATTTAGTCTTTTTATCAGATTATCATATCTTCAAATATTTCAGTTTCTCAGACATGCCAATCCCAGAATAAATGATTTATGGCTCACACTGATTCCAATCCCATCCACTGTCTAGAACACTTCCCTCAGTGTATCAGGAATCTTCGAGGTGGTAACAGGATTTACTGTGGCTTTCCTGCTCACAGTTTACCCTTCTAGGTGCATGGGAAATCTGTGGGGTGCAGATCCACTTGTCCTTCCATACACATGTCACCATACTCTTCCTCACCTCACTTTCCATTCACATTTCCACGTACTAACTAGCAGTATATCTGTAGTCAGGCACTAGCTACAATGACTTACACCCACCATACCTCCAAAGCCCAAGATACGGAGGACTAACCTTCACAGCAGACCACATAAAGAAAGAACTGAGGTGACTCAGGTAGGACAAAGCTGCTGGACCTGATTGCATTAACCCTAAGGTACTAAAAGAGTGTGCTGGGCAATTGTGTTCAGCTTTTCCAACTATCTTCAGTATGAGTCTGATCTTACAAAAGACCAGCTGTATGGAAAACTTCTTTTGTGATAGCAGTCCCCGCGACAGTGCACTCAAAAGTCTTAAATGACTACCAACTGGATCTGACTTTGCACATTATGGCAATGGCAAATAATGCTCACTTGCAACCATTGGTCAGAACAGCACTGAGTCCTCTGAAGTTTGCCCACCAGGACCACATAAAGTTAAATAATGCTGTTATCTTTCTGCTGAGAAAACCTACTGCTATGTGGAGGAACAGAGCAGCAGGGGAAGGGTACTGAGTTTTGACTTTAACACTATAACACCCAAACTGCTAAGGAGAAGCTCCAGTCAATGCAATTTGATGAATAGATAATGGACTACCTAACTGGGAGACCATAGTTTGTGTCTCTTAGAACTGTGTATTGCACATGGTGATGAGTTGCACAGGGGTTCCACAGGAAACCCCAGGGTTTGTTAATACAAATCTCGTTATATGTGTATTTGTACCTTGTTAACATACAGTGTTTTAGATTATGACAAGTCTTGTTATATGCATATGAGGTGAGACACAAAAATAACTGGATTGGTAAAAAAATATATATTTATTGATGACTTACAGCATTCTAAACACTGTGACCTTCTAAATACTCCCCTTCCCGATCTGCACCGCTCCATACGTATCTTCCATTGATTGAAACAGTGCCGGAAGTCTTCTTGCTTGAGGCTGTTCAACAGGCTTGCTGTTTTTGTCTTCACTACATCCACTGAAGAAAAATGTGTTCCCTTCAGGTTACTTTTGAATTTTGGGAACAAGTAAAAATCACAGGGAGCTAAATCAGGCAAATAGGGAGGACGATTGAGGACAGGAATGTTTTTGTCAGTCAAAAACTGCTATACGGAAAAAGAGAACATTTGTGATAAATTTGATGTTAATTCACTGTTTGATTTTTTTCACCCGACATTATCCTGGCAACTTATGTAGCGATTGTTGTGCAAATACTGACTGGATTATTCACAGGATATACCTAGCCGGTCAGCGGTTTGAGATGGCGTGTAGGAGGGGACATAGTTCTATGATTCACGTCCGGCCGACCTCCGGATGGTTTTCCAGGAAAGCCCCAAACCCAGTCCGGTTATTTTTGTGTCTCAACTTGTATTTGTGCTGTTTTTTTGTCTGCTGCTCTAACTCGGCACTTACCTTCAGAAGTTATAAAGTTTTCTATCTATTGTAAGTGTTAGGAGGTGTTCTAGAGCCCCAAATACCAAACACACTTGACCAAACACAGTCCCAGGTTCAAATAAATTGATTCTTCATTTATTGACTATACTTCAATAGGCTTTACTCCATCTAGCACAGTATAATTAACCAAATATGTTCTCTCCGTCTCCTTTAACTCCACTTTAGGAAGCCTTGTCTCAGAGTGAGCCGAGTCGTCTGCTTTTATGGTGGACCTGGTAGTACTTCTGGTGCTGGGCATTGTATGAAGCACACAATAGGAAGGCACTCTGTCAGCCCCCACATACTCTGACAGGGCTATCCTTCTGAGATACATATCCCAGGCAGCCCTGTGGGTGTGCAGACTGAGACAAAGCCAGATGAGTACTGGCACCTCTGGTACTTGGAAATAAACTGTTCGAGATACCCAGCTGCCCATTATTCTTTCATCCTGACTGGTATAGGAATTAGGAAACCATCTCATATGGGTTATGCCTCCATTCATGTTGTGTTTTCATTATAGCCTCCTATCTATCTATCTATCTATCTATCTATCTATCTATCTATCTATCTATCTATCTATCTATCTATCTATCTATCTATCTATCTATCTATCTATCTATCTATCTATCTATCTATCTATCTCCCTTTTCAAGTGTAAGAGTTTGTTTTCATGACTCCTTTTCTAATCATTTGTCCCAATGACAACAATTCTTATGTTTTATAAGAGTAAATATAAATGAATGAAGATTTCATTCACAATGTAAATCTGCTAATTAGAGAAAATAATTAAGGAAGCCTCATTTTCAGTAAGACTCTGGTGTAAGCACATATCTCTCATATTATGGGATCTACAGTACCTACTCTGGTAAATGATGGGTGTTTTATCAATAATTGTTACATACACAGCAAAAGACTTTGATTTGGGTAGACCAATTGTCATCTTCATGGAGATGATTAGGTTGGTTTATAAAATGCTAAGCTCTATTCTCCAGTATGAAACCAATCTGAGTTAGCAATGGTTACCTTTTATAACAAACTCAAAAGGTTAATTTTTTTCATTCCTTAATGAACTTAATGTACAGACCTTCCAAAATACCATTAAATCAAAAGAAGTAAAATACTGAAAATGAAGAAATATGAACAAAACTTAACTTTTAATTTAAAAACGAAGGTAACTAAAATTAACATGCAATATGTAAACATATTTGAAACCAGTGCAGCGCTACATTTTAGTTATCTCTTTAACAATTATCCTTTCTTGGTTTCACCTGTCTAAGATAAATAAAATGTTCAGTAAAGCTTACTTCATCAGCGGAACTGTTTGACTGAAAGTCATGTCTGACTCATAGTAATCTGCCAATATTTTAATTACTTTAACTTATAATGAAACCCTCCTCTACACTTCCAGCCCCCACAAGAATCATCAAAATTGATAATATGTCTGTGCAAATCACAGCAAACTATATGACAGAGATTTTTGTAATCAGCAATAAATGAAAAACGCTTTGATTGAAGATGTTTTTGTTGCAATTACTTTTCAAAGAATATCTCATGTGGAAGATGTCTCAATTAAATAGTTCTAATAAATCTTTCTAAAACTTGTTTATGCATGCAATAGCATGCAGAATTTAGCATGAACAATCTGTTGGGTTTAAAGAATGTCATTTACAATATTTTAGAATGGAAACTGAACTAAACTGCATTAGTTAGCATACTGTGGGCAGATATATTTAAGATAACTATTTGTCCAGAAAAATATTAACCTATGAAAATAAGAGGCTTATTTCTAACATTTATTACAATGCTTCAAAAGTTCACTTTCATGTCTGTAGGTTCTCATCCTAAACTTAATTAAGCAAGCTGTTATTTACCAAGTTTTTGAGTGTTTTGTTAGAAATTACAAACTAGTTGCGGAGAATTTGTTCTTAGTGAAGGAAGAACTTGTGTGTGTCATATACGTAAGAAGTGATGCATTTTCTTTTTTATTATTGCATTTGTTTTTAATGTCCTGGTTATTTAAGCCGTTGTTTACTAATAGACACACAAGTGGATAACGCAAAAACAACTGCCCTATAGCATTTAATGTTGTTAGCATTGGTATCTCTCTGTGTTACGATTTACTTGTAATAAATGACAAAAAAAGTTAAGCATTTAAAGATATGTCAAAAGTACAAATATTTGTTAGTTTTCATAAATATACCATTTACACTGTTGTGCTATACTGAATGTAAAATGTAAAATAAGAGAAGGAAAAAAAAGGTTAAGTTATTAAATAATTGGGATATGTTAAAGGTAAAATGACACCATTTGCAAAAATTCTGTGGCCATAAGGCCCCGAGGACTGATTATGACAGCCAGAGGTGGTGCAGTCCTACTGTACTTGGGGGTCCATATCAATGACAGATTGGACTGCTCTTGGAACCCAGTGGAAGTATACAAGAAATGGTAGAGCAAGATCTTCTTCCTTTGTAGACAGTGTTCCTTTAATGTGAGTAGTGACATCCTTAACATCTTCTACAACTTTGTGATGGTCAGTGCAAATTCCATGCTGTGGTGCGTTGGGCTGGTACCATCAATTTAACAGAGGCCCACTAAATTAACAAGCTAATTAAATGGGCTGGCTCAGTTATGGGACTCACTCTGGACCATCTGGAGGAAGTAGCAAAAGAGAGAATTAAAACAAAACTGAGTGCCTTCATAAACAATATGCTGCACGTCTTCTCCATGACACATGAGTACTTTCAGCCAAACGAAAAATATGTCAAAAAATGCTTCTTTATATCAACATCAATACACCTGCATAATGCTGTACTAAGACTGTGTTTGCCAAGTTAGAAGTTTTTTATTCTTTATTTTTCTTCCTTTTTAGTTTTTCTGGTGTGTGTTCAGACCATAGGTGTGCATTTATGTATTTAAAGAGATTCTGTAAAAAGCCAAATTCCCCCTGGGAATAATTAAAATGTTATCTATCTATCTATCTATCTATCTATCTATCTATCTATCTATCTATCTATCTATCTATCTATCTATCTATCTGTCTGTCTGTCTGCCTGTCTGCTGTCTGTCTGCCAGTCCATCTGTCCGTTTATCTATCTATCTATTAAGGATTTAATGTTTGATAGCAGATTATGAAGACCATTTTTTAAATTAATAGCCACAAGATGACTGTCACTCTTCCATTGCATAGTTATCCACTATTTTATTAACTCAGAGCTGGATTTCTGTAGTGTAAATATCTCCTCAAATGAATTTCAAAATGAATCTCAAAAAGCCATCGACAGACCTATCATTATTAAATATATAACTACAGTCTGAAAATAGACCAAACAAACTTTGTATATCATTTGCTCAACCAAATTGGCCTGTCAGATGCAGAATCATCTATTATCTTATTAATCTGTCATTACCAAGGTCCCATTATACTTCTGTGTGCTGTTTGCCCTCTGATGCCAGTCTTTCCACTGTGCCAAAGCATTACTGCACTCCTTCTGGTTGGAGTTCTTTTAGTTCTGTGGCTCATTACGTTATTGATCTTTCTACCTAATGTTTCATTGAGAAGCATCATTCACTGTAATATTTATTTCATTATGTTAAAGTGTCACGTTTTGCTTTCTTAGAATGGGTTTCGTGTTAACACTCTGAAATGGACTCTGCCAAACTTTACTGTCTTACAGTTTCTCTTTTTTAAATTGATTGATTTAAATTGCAACCCTTTGTTTCTTGATGTTAGATCTTGTTAAGTCTCCTTGTAGTACTGATCAGTATGACATTACTGTATTTACTTATAGTCAAGTTGCACATTGTTTTCCACTTTAAAAACTATCAGCTTAATACTATGCTAGTGAAACACTTGGACCTACAGTCCTAAAAAAAAATGCAAATAAAAAACAAGTTAAAGATAAGGAGGTGCTGTTTTCTAAATAGTTTCTTCTTTCAGATCTTCTAGAAGTGATGCATGTCATTACTGTGGTGGCTCATCTAGTTTCCAAGCAGTGGTCTGTTTTCATATGTTCAGAACCTTTGAGTAAATGACAGTCTTCTTGTTTATCACCTTGCATTTTTGACTATGGGGCGTTTTTGCATTTTGTATCCTGTACTTTGTCTTATATGCCTATTCGCCATCGTATTTGTGTGGTCTATGTTTAGGATTACATTTTGCTTGTCATTGCGGTTGTTTTCTTATATGGGAGGGATTACGTGACCCAACAAAAGGCTAGATATATCCAAAAGTGACTGTTCCACGCAATGCATTTCTCCATCTTTGTCATTCTTATATTTGTATTCCATACTTGACAGCCAACAAATGGTGCTGCTCTTCTTCTTCCTATTGTTTTGTTCTTCGTCAAATTTTAAGCCTCTGCAGCTTGCTTGATAGTCAGTGGATGTAGATACTCTCCTTATTGTTTCCGCAAAGTAACCTTGTTTTGCAATTCTCATGTCTCAGCTAGGGTTCAAATTTATGTTTTATGTGTCTTTTGCTCATTTTAGATTCTTTCATTTTTGTTGATTATGTATTGTGCATCATTCTTTATTTTTGGTTTCATCTATAAGCTGCCTTGGTTATGCTTCATGTGTTTTGTGGGTGGTCTCCCAAGAGGTGTGGCCACCTGCCAATCACAGACAGGGACCGCCCTTCATCCAATAAATATGGTCAGTTTTCCACAGTTTCTGGTGATTCATTGTGAAAACGGTGAGTTATCTGCATTTTGTTGTGCTTGCATTCTTTGTATATTATGGAATTGTGACCTTGTGGCTGTTTTTTCAACCTCTCTATTTATTTTCTGATATGGTTTTGTGTCCTGTGGAGCTTCATTGTGCTTGAAATCCTTTTTGTGACGATGAAATCATCTACTTTCTAAAGATTCAGTGCTTGCCCATGTTGCTAACCACAATTTGATTGTTACATCTGTCTGTACTGGACATTATTGTTTTGGACTATGTGCTTTGGAACTCAGTGCTTGGGACTCCTAGTTCAGGAAAGTGTTCAGTTTGCCATTATAAACCCACAACCACAGGTCACTTTGCCAAGGTTGCTACTACCTGAACTTCCAGAATGTATTAGGCCATAAGTCTTCAACCAAGAACAAGGTTCTGGCCCCAGTAGTTCACAAGTAATCACACAGCAGACAAACAGAACTTTTATCTACTGTATTGTATTGTAATGTTGTTTGCTATGTTCCTTAAAATGGCACATTATAATATGATGACTGAATGATTAAGTAAGTGATTGATGACTATAGAATATAGTCCTATAGTAATTTTAAAATGTTATAGAACTATAGTATAATTCTTCACATGTTTTTATCCTATGTTTATATATTATATATATTGCACCGTGGTCCTGGGGAACATCATTTCATGCCACTGTATGGTTCAGTATTATGTATGGATGGTATGACAATAAGGGCACTTGACTTGACTCAATGACTGCAAAAATGCCAAGTCAATTAGAATATAACCTGCTTTGAATGACCTACATCAAAGACCAGTGTCTCTGCCTTGGTCAAAAAGCAATTTACAGTAGATAGACAAGCTAATCCAACCATTCACAACTATCACCTTAAATGTTTTAAGTGCCCCACAATCACAAATTGGTACAGACTTTTTAATGGTACACTAGCCTGAATGAAACATTGAAGCTACTGTTTCCAGAGGTGTACAGGGTCTCTACGCTCTTGCGTAAAATGTTTTCTGCCAGGACATATTGTTGGCATTGTTATACATATGATGAAACTCTGTTATGCTTTTGTTAATTGGTCAGATAGTATAGCTGGTGACTATACACACTCAGAAGGACATAAATAAAGCTGTAACATTGTATGCAAACTGTTATGAAAAAAATGCATATTTTGGGTGTTATATGACCGAAAATGATGACCAGGAAATTAAATAAAGCTAAGGAGCAAGCAAAGGCAATGTCAGGTAACATGCTGGGGTCCAAATTACCAAAAGAATTAACTAAACTAAATTTCTAACCTGAAACACACTAATGATCCTTACCCTACCTAATCCAAGGCTTCATAATGAGTTTTCTCTTCAGTCTGATGTATGGATAACTAACCACTGGGTGTTGCCATATTTTATAGCAGCAACGAGTGATGGGCGAAACATCAATAAACAACTTGGCCAATGCCATCGGAAATTTTGACAAAACTAAACTAAACTGTCATCTACAATGATGCTGTAATGACATCACAGTCAAAAAATAATAATTAAAAAAAAGTTTAAAAATGTCCAAAAATGAAATTAATAAATGCTATTGCATATGTCCTGTTATTGAGTCTATAACATTTATCATGTAATTTTCATATTCATTGTTATTGCCATTATTTTTGTGCTTTAAAGCCTTTAAAAATACACTAGAATTGTATGCAGCCTTCACTAAGAGTATAATGTCCTTCATCACAGCCGATAAAGGCTATACCGCCGAAATGCTGTGTCTCTTTCTTTCTTTCTTTCTTTCTTTTTCAGTGTAGAAATAATCCTTAAATTTTTAAGTTATATGTCAGTGGCAAACAATTCTATTTTTACTGTTTCACCTAATTTGCTCTCTAGTGGGTAATTAGAACCTTAGGTTTTTATTTTTAGACAGAATTGTCCTTTAGTAGTCATATGGAGTAACTACACTATCTGAAACAGGTTTTACGAGTATGAAGTACAGAACACTTAAGATGTTATCTTGACAAAATATTGTACTTCTTTTTTTGCAAGTCGAAACTCCTCCTGCAAGATTTAACAGATTGTTCAAACTGTTTATTCCCAGAGTACAGTAAATTCAAAATGCTGTTGTTAGGATCAATGCCAGAACTGGAAAGTACTCTGCAGTATCACCATATGACCTCCAGGTGAGAGATGGGATGATTTCAAAATCCTCATAAAATATAAAGCTGTTGATGACTTCAGCCACTTTTGCTTAATAAACATCATTAATTCCTGCATAATGCAGTTCCAAGGATAAATAAGACTACTGAAGAGCCTTTGGCTGCAGGGTCCATGAACTTTGGAATAATTTACTGCTAATGCAATCAGGGCCCCATTAAGAGTAAATTAAATTAGACTGACCAGAATTGGCTCTTAGTTAAAAAAAATCAACCTTTATATAAAGAAAACATGTCCTTTCATTCACCTTGGGCTTTGAAAATCAAATGTATTTCCTTGTGTGAATATTAGATACTATGGTGGTCCCAACCTGTTACTGTGAAGGATAGCTTTCCTTTTTTATTGAACAGATTCATTAATGTTAGTCTTTCAGGCACAGTTCAACACTTTAATCCTGTATGATAGGCAGGCAGTTTGGTTGGGCTAATAGCTGTGAAGCTGTCAAATCTATTAATTCACTCTCTTCAGAGCAGCTAATAAGGCAGGAGCTTTGGCCCTGATATTACTCCTAGTGTAAGTGGTGACCAACTCCCAAATTCTGATTTTTTTTAGTATATTATTGGAAAAATGCAGCAAACATGACACAGGCTAGATGTGACCCGGGGGCCATAAAATGAATAACTCTTTTGAAATGAATAGCACTGACAGCTCTGTGTGTGTTTTGTTACATGATTTTTGCATCTCCAGGGTAAGCAGACAATCCTGCATGTGCTGGCTTGATTTCACATTACATACTTAAACAAAAGCCTTATAAGTCTTTCTTTATGCTTTAAAAAGTAGGACCAATGGCTGTGCTAAGAGGCATGGCTCGTTTTCTTTGTTACCTGCAGTAGATGCAATACAGCAGCTGTTGATATTTTATTCCTTCTCGACCTTCAAGTATAAAAAATAAATACATTCAGAAGGAACCTTATTATCATTTTGAGTTTCTACCACAAGTATTATTAAAATATTTCACAAGTTTTTATTTATATATTTTTCATTATAATTTTGATTATGGCTGAAACAAAAAAATCAGTTTAGGCAGGTTTCTTTTTGCCAGGACAATATTTCACAACAGTGCTGTGGTGTGCCATGAAGTGACAGAAACACATCTCTTCCTGGTTCATTAACTTTCTTGAAATATCTCTCTATTATATTAAGAAAATTTTCCATCATGTCCACATTATTCAGCCTTGACCACTCCCCTCCACACCGTACACCCAATCGTTACTTCTACTGCGCACATTTTCTCTCCATTCCACCCCGTGACACCCTCAGTGCTAACTTGCCCTTCAACTCAATCAGTTACAATAGCAAGGCAGAAAGGCAAACTATATATTCAAGAACTTCGAATTTTAGATTGCAAAAGGAAAAGAGTGGCACAAGCTGATAATGAACATTGAAAAAATGAAAATGAACAAAAAAGAGCTGCATATAATAAAAATCAAGAAAAAATTTTTCCAATAAAAGAAAACGAGAAAAATATCCCAAACAATATGAGAACAGAAATGCAAAAAAACAACATTATATGTGAGTTTTTTTAGTACATGTGAGTCAGGAGGCATCAGACAATAAAAACTGAAAACTAAAGTGATTATTATGAATGTTTATAGAATGTAAGTTAGAGGATAAAGTAATTAATAATATTGTTTTTTTATTACCAAACATTATATAATGCTTTTATTAGTACATGTTATTAGTTTATGCTCATTTCAGTAGTTAATGCACTGTAAAATAAAATGCTAAGATCTGTGTGTCCAGTCCTTCATAGAAATATGAATAGTCATTGTGGCTTTGGTGTGTTTGGTTTTGGTGTGATTAGTCAGTTGGGCGTTGGTGATGTGATGAGAGGAAACACAAGTGTGAAAAGCACAAAGAGTAGTAAAGTCATATGCTGAGCGAGTTGCCGTCAAAATATGTAAAGTAAAAAACTGAACAGGGAGTGGCAGAGGCAGCTCAAAAATAATGACAAGCAGGTTTTACGGCAACATAATCAAGAGAGGAAGCACCAGTGAAGTAACGTTCACACAAGTGTGAAGAGAAGGATTCGAAAGTACACGTAGGGTAAGAGATAGCAAATATTTGTAAATTATTCTATTACCTCTGCTTTGACAGGTACCATGGCTAGGAATTTAAAATATCCATATACTGGTAACACTTCATTAATGATTCATTAACAAATTTTATATAATGTTTATCAGATTGTTAGTTCATGTACATGTAAAAAATGTATAAATTTTCTTTACCCCGGGCTCTCTTACGGCAGTGCGTTCTCGTTCTGGCTGATGAGATAAGAAGAGAAAGGTGTTAGTGCGCCACCTCTGTCCCTCAGCATGGGTTGTCACGATGTGGTCCGAGTCCTTAAACTGCTCCCCATGCGCTCGTGCGTGACAGTATGTATATGTATGTGCGTATATGTGTAGATATGTATATATATGTATATATATGTGGATGTATGTGTATATATATACAGTACAGGCCAAAAGTTTGGACACACCTCCTCATTTAATGTGTTTTCTTTATTTTCATGACCATTTACATTGGTAGATTCTCACTGAAGGCATCAAAACTATGAATGAACACATGTGGAGTTATGTACTTAACAAAAAAGGTGAAATAACTGAAAACATGTTTTATATTCTAATTTCTTCAAAATAGCCACCCTTTGCTCTGATTACTGCTTTGCACACTCTTGGCATTCTCTCGATGAGCTTCAACAGGTAGTCACCTGAAATGGTTTTCACTTCACAGGTGTGCCTTTTCAGGGTTATTTAGTGGAATTTCCTGCTTTATCAATGGGGTTGGGACCAGCAGTTGTGTTGTGCAGAAGTCAGGTTAGTTGGACGATCATTTATTTTTCAACAGGACAATGACCCCAAACACACCTCCAGGCTGTGTAAGGGCTATTTGACCAAGAAGGAGAGTGATGGAGTGCTGTAAATGGTCATGAAAATAAAGAAAACACATTGAATGAGGAGGTGTGTCCAAACTTTTGGCCTGTACTGTATATGTATGTATATATGTATGTGTATATACTGTATATGTGTACAGTAATCCTCCTCGATCATGGGGTTATGTTCCAGACCCCCGCGATAGGTGAAAATCCCAAGTAGAAACCATATGTTTGTGTGGTTATTTTTATATATTTTAAGCCCTTATAAACTCTCCCACCCTGTTAACATTATTAGAGCCCTCAAGACATGTAATAACACCCTTTAGTCAAACGTTTAAACTGTGCTTCATTACAAGACAGAGATGACAGTTCTTTCTCACAATTAAAAGAAAGCAAACATATCTTATCTTCAAAGGAGCGCCATCATAAAGGAGCGTCAGGAGCAGAGAATGTCAGAGAGAGCTCGCAAAGAAAAGCAAACAATCAAAAATCAATACATGCTTTTAAGTATACAGAAGCACCGCGATAAAGCGGCATTTTGTAGAGGAGCGTCCGTGTCCTCTGTGCAAACAGACCCTCTGCTCACACCCCTCCGTCAGGCAGAGAGAGCGAGAAAGATAGAGAGAAGCAAACAAGCACCGCGCGGGAAACATATCTTATAGCATTGAGGAGTTTTAGTTAATATGTAATACGTGCTCTGATTGGGTAGCTTCTAAGCCATCCGCCAATAGCGTCCCTTGTATGAAATCAACTGGGCAAAGAAACTGAGGAAGCATGTAACCTAAATTAAAAGACCCATTGTCCAGAAAGCGCGAACCAGCAAAAATCTGTGATATATGTTTAGATGTGGTTACATTTAAAATCCGCGATAGAGTGAAAGTCAAAGCGCGATATAGCGAGGATTACTGTATATGTATATATGTAGATATGTATGTATATGTGTATATGTTGTCAGGGATGCCAGGGGTGACGACCCGGCCGAGACTCCCTGAAGGACCGGAAGAGGGTCTACGCCCGCCCTGGATCACGTAGGGGCCGCCACCCTGGTTGCTTTGGGGCCACGGGTAGAGGGCTTGGAAGCCCAACCCTGTAGGGGCCCGTGGTCACCACCAAGTTTGTGTGCACTTTGAATTGTAAATAGTTTTTTAAATAAACGTGTGGTGGTGGAAAACAACATGTCTGCCTGTCTGTGCCCGGGTTCCGTTCACAATGTATATACATGTTTGTGTGTGTATATATATATATATGATAGCAACCCTCATAACAGAGACAAAACAATTACAATGACAATCATGTTACGTTATTTTTGAAATGTTTCCTTTTCTTTTTCATTTATTCTTTAACACACTACTTCTCCACTGCAAAGTGTGGGTATTTTGCTAGTAAAAGTTATAAAGGGCTACTAAAAATTTTTCTGCAGGGTGTAAAAAAGATTACAGACAAGGTGTGAAGTGTTGGGGCACCCACAGACAAACCCGATATAATTGAATAACATCCTGAAAGATGTGAGTCTAACTACTGACTGCTTCAGTTTTGCGGATCTTCGGGTAATAAGGACTTCCAAGTAGGAAGGAAGAGGTGGGTCCTGGAAGTAACGTCAAAGTTGGTAATGCCATCAATATTCCGATTTGCAGACGGAGGAAGAGAAAAGGTGTTAGTAACTAGTGCCATCCTGCATGCCTATGGGAGATTACCCTCACCAGAGCACTTATGGTGTCCCCAATGCACATGCAAGACACAAAAGAAACATTTTAAAATTCTGTAGTATTCTGTTAATAGAGACATGTCAGTTTCAAAGTGAACAGAGACTGAAGATAATGCAGTAGCTATTTTAACCAACATATTGTAGGTATTTTTTGTGGTAGTTTGAACCTAAAAAATAAAAGTTCTTTTAAACTTAATTCCCAAAATAGAAGTTATCATCTTACTTGCCTACTGAACCAGGTGGCACATGTCTGTTTGTTCAGATTTCTCAAACATCTTATGAATCTGCATGTATCGATAGGTTAACTGATGATTCTAAATTGGCCAATTTTAGGTTACAATATGTACTATATGTGTATGAATATAGCATTTGGCAAACCAAGGACTAGTGGTCCTATTATACGATCTAGCTCACTCCAACCTTTTAATAGACACAGCTGTTTCAATTTTCATTATACAAAAACCACTAGCCCTTACATGTCAGTTCAGCTTCTTTCAGTAACATCTTCCTTTGTGTTACACTTAATGTCTTATTTACAAAAACATGTCAAAGCCTTTTTCCACTTCTCATTGCAATGATATGATTTCCCTCATAATATGGACTGCTGGTTAAACTTAGGAAATTTGAAGTGGAAGCTGGAAAGCAGCGGGTAAATGCAGTATAATGAGGGATATTCAGAACAAGCTGAAATCAGTGAGGCTTGTGACAGACATGGCTTTGTCCCTGAGGCTCCTCACAATGAACTTGACAACGAAGAAGATAAAAGCATTACCCTAACCACAACTAGTGAATTGGTAATAAGCACCAGCAGTCAATCAGAAATATGTAGGATATAGTTAGATGTTTATTTAAACGGGGGGAGTGGGTGGGTTTCAGTTGTTCAGCAGCAATGAAACATCTGTCCAGCAGATTTTGATGATAAATCCTCAGAACCTGAACAGCTAAAAGTGAGCACTCTTGGCTAGAAGCAACATGTTCTTTACCTAAAGTGTTTTTTTTTTTTTTTCACATTTGCTTGTGGAAGGTGAAGGTCATACAGTATATAAAAGGAACATCTGACACTCTACCCTCTGTCAATAGTCAAATCTGCCTGAAGTCAAAATAAACATTTTACTGCACTTTACTGATATACTGTACATAAATGACTGAAGGTAACTTACTAGTAACTTAATTTACTGTTTGTTTTATTGTGTTATTAAATCACCTAACACAAAAGGTACCATCTGATCTATGAGGTATTCTTCATAACTGGTGATAAAAAGGAATGTCAAAACCAGTTATGTGCTGTTACATTTAACCTCTTACATGTCTCACTATCCATATTATACCACACATTTGTTTACAAATATTACATTTGTTTGTTTATCACTCACAGAAACATTATAATAGACCTCTTTTCACCTCAGAAATGTGAAGGGTTTTAGTAAAGTGACCTGACTTTAAAAAAAACAAAAAGGTTTCCAAGCTTTCTATTCTTGTACAGGTGCTACACATTTTGAATGCTGCTATGATTGTGGGGTTGATGTTGACCCACCTTTGACTTTACTAGAATTTACTTGTCGTTTACAGTAGTTAGCTTGCTCACCAACTATAAAAATATCCTAAAAGTATTTTATGCAACTAAGAAATTTGAAGTATTTTAGTAAAGTGACAAAAGGTTTACAATGTCACATATTTGGACAACTACCACAGATTTTAAAAACTGTCATGTCCTTCAAGTCAGTTTTGACCCACTATATACATTACTGATTCTAGTTCATATCCCATACAAATATTCTAATTTGCAGGTTTTCAGTACAGAAATATTTTGCAGATATTATAGTTTTAACAACTGCTCCTGGTCATTCTTATTTTAGTATTATTCCTTCCCTAAAATGCATAAAGTGTTCTTCGTCTAGAGTTGTATATTGCAAAGGTGTCAGCTAATTCCAAAAAATTACCAAAGGACAGAGGACATGGACTCATAGTAGTGGAGTTTTTTTAAACTTCTGAGTTCCACTAACTAATGACTGACTGACTGACTGTTGTGAGCTTTGGTTATTGCCAGCAGCAGCCAAGTTGATTTATTGCAAATTCATTTCTTAATGTTGACTTTCACTTCAGTGTACACACATGTATAATGTATTTACTTGTCCAGAGCTTGTTCTACATGAATAGACAGATACTGTACATTTATAATGTGCTTTTCTAGACATTCAAAGTGCCTCACATATAGTAGACAATGGGGATCCACTTTAACTTCATCCAATGTGCAGTATGCACCTGGATGATGTAATGGCAGCCTTTCTTGTGTCAGTGCTCACCATATTAGCTATTAGTATAATGAATACATAAATTGAGGCATGAGCCAAGACCCAGCATGGACAATGAGCTCCAAGCAGTAGTAAGTTCCATGTAGAATGTATGATGTATTTGATTCATATGAAGATATTGGACATGCTTACTTACTTAGCAACCCAGGAAAACTCTTGCATAAAGGAGTAGATTTTTTCTTTTTACTTATTATTGCCTCACAAGCAACATTTGAGTTTTGCTCAACAGCACCTTGTAGAGATTGTAACTGACATGAAAATGCTGGACATACATGCTTACCTACCCAGGAAAACTATTGCATAAAATGATTCCGAGTATGGGAATAATGTGCACATTGTCTACATTTTTCAGACTACCATCTCCTGTAAATATGTAGGTTCTCAATAGGACTGGCCTTGATTTTAGAAATGATCCTGCAGGATATTCTGAAAACCATTAAAGTCATGTGTTGCCTGGCGTAGGTCCTATAACTAAATTTCAAGTTATATTACTTGAAACAATTCAAACAAAATAGCTCACATCTTGTGAAACATTTGCATAATGCTATTGAGACGGAGCAGTGTTCTGTCTAGGGCTGATTCTTACATTGCTGCCATTGCTATCAGGGTAACACTGGATCCTTGTGATACTTACTAGTTCAATGTAAGAACAGAAAATGGATTGATAATACTAATGCAGACCGAAGAAAGATACTAAACTCCAAATAAGGAGATAACTGACGAAGCTACACACAGGAAAAACAGAAGGACCAACTGGAGCCAGTCCTTGAGTTCTTATGTCCTGTGCTGACCAACATTGTGGTGTCCTCTGTCACTTGTTCAGTCTGTATCTAAGGTTCTAGAAATTTCCAGTGCTATGTAAGACATCCTGTATTGTTCCTGCTCCAAAGAATGACTACAGACCAGTGGCACTTACATCCCAAATCATGAAGACCTTTGAGAGTCTGGTCCTAAACTACACGAGTCTTCTTGTGGTAGATCACCAGGGCCCACTGCAGTTTGCCTATCAGACAAAGATTGAAGTGGAGGATGCAATTGTCTATTTGCTCCACAAGGCTGATTCTCACCTGGACAAAGCTGGCAGCACTGTGAGGATTATGTTTTTGATTTCTTTTAGAGCTCAGTGGAGAAGTTTGTTTCTTGGTGCAAAGAGAATTATCTGCACCTTAACATCAGTAAAACCAAGGAACTGGTTATTGACTTTCACCGCACCAAAGAGCCTCTATGTCTGGTCACTATTCAAGGGGCAGATGTAGAATTGGTCCACTCCAACAAGTATTTGGGGTTTCACATTAATAACAGGTTGGAGTGGTCTTGGAACACAGAGGAACTATAGAAGAAAGGGTAGAACAGCTTCTTCTTCCTAAGGAGACTGCATTCCTTTAATGTAGGAAGTGACTTCCTATACATCTTCTACAACTGTGATGGCCACTGCCATTTTGTATGCAGTTGTGTGCTGGGCTGGTAACATCACTTCAATAAAGGCCCACCAAATCAAAAAGCTAATTAAAAATTTAGGCTCAATTGTGGGATGCATTCTGGACTCTCTAGTGGTAGTAGCAAATTTATGTGTTTATTTATTTAGAGAGTTTCTATAAAAAGCCAGATTTCCCCTGGGGACAAATAAGGTTCTGTCTATCTATCTATCTAAACTACCATATACTGCTTAAGTAAAACAATGATAGTGTGACAGATGACTTGAGTTCTTTCCTGGCCATTGTACAGGAAGGATCAGGGAAGCAGATGTGCACAGGACACTGCCTCCCCAGGAGCTTTAAATGGCAAATCTTGGATTTGCCACAGGGCTTCATGGGAGCTGGAGTTTGACACAGCCCTGTTGGGGTCTTTGGAGGCCACCAGGGGGAAATGCAGAGCCCTACTTTGGGCTTCCACCACACCAGGGAGTACTTCCAGATAATGCTGATGGGCCACCTGAAGTGCAACAAGGTGCAGCATAAAGCAGACTGCCACACTTCATTCCAGCAGCCAGAATTGGGAGGAAAAAGGACAAAGCTTGCCAGAGGAGTGGTGGAGTATGACAGACGGACAGACAGAGAAAGAGAGAGAGAGAGAGAAAGAGAGAGAGAAAGAAGCAGAGAAATGGTTGTACTGTGCTATTTATTGGTGCTTTGTACTGTGCTGTGTGCTGGGGAACAAAGTAAAGGGTCTCCACAGCAGAAAATAAAATGTATGTATGTTGCTGGGCTTATGCCTGGTGTCTATCTGTGATGGGTTTGTGGAGCTGGTACACTCCCCTGGTAGCCACAACAGGAAAATGCAATATGCACTTCAGTGTAGGTGATGTTTCCTCTGTAGATCATAAAACTTCATGGTTTTCTGTTTTTTTTGAAATTCCTTATAGACTGATTTAATATTTTCCCAAATGATGCAGTGCTCCCTTTAATATATGCTTCACTCTTGTTCGTCTTAATCAAAGATACAGTAGGTCTCACATTGGCAAGTAGCAAATAAACATGTTCAGCATGCTGAAAAAGCAGAAAATTCATGAGTGAGCATGATGTGCTACTCCCATGAGTGGTCATTAGTGGTTTTGTTTAAGAAGGTGAGCAATAGTGAATGTGTTTGAATGGCTTTTTTTTTTTTTTATAAATCGTGTGTATAATAGTTGGGGACTGTCACGTGAAATGATGACAAGAACAGGGAGATACCCTTAGGTGTTCATCATATTTGATAGTTATACCAAAAATGTCTTTATGTTAATGAGAGGTCTTATGAGATACTACTGATTCTTAAGTGGTAATGTTCACAAAACACAATGCCATTGACCAAAAACAAACATTTTTATTTTGAAATACCATATTTCATATTTAAATGACAAAACAAGTAGGAAAATATGAAGAAAAAATGTTTTTTTAGATTATTGAGATGAGCCTTCAGAGAATTGCCTTTATGTTGAGAAACAGGCTTAAAAGAACTGCAGCCTTAGGATCAACTTAGTTGTAGTGCAAGAAAATGTAATTACCTCTTATCAATTTTTCAAGAAAACAGCAAGTCAAAATATTCCGTGGGTGCTCAGAGCATTGGGAGTAAAACAAAATAAGTCAAATGTTTAATATATATTTGACTAGTAGAAGCTATGAAGAGTACTCACAGAATTTTATATTACATTTTCTGTAGATAAAATGTACAAGGGGATATGTTAAAGCACAGAACCTAGCATTCTCTTCAGACTAGCTGCCAGTACTTCAATGATTTTATTGGTACCTGAATGGAGATCTTTACAGCTAAGATATCTCAATGGATATAAACAACAATTCTGAACTATGTCTTTTTCATGTCATGACTCCATTTTGTTGCATTTTCTTTGTTTATTCAGCTGTAATTGCTAAAGGTAAAAGTGTTCTTTCATGCAATGAGGGAATGATGCATCTAGGGAGTTAACAACATAAAAAATCTAAAATGTTCATACAGGAGCCTTTATCGTCTACAGTACATTTAATATTTTGACTTAATAAGACAATAGCATTCCAAGGACATAAATCTATCACAGCCATGCTTTAACGGCGCAGGTTTTAGTGATTCCTAGTGTTACCTTATGAAAGAGGTTTATGTTCAGCTTTTATACCATAAAAACCCTTTTAATGACTACACATAAGTAGTTCCCCCAATAGCAAGAATTGACTTGCCTCTATCCTGTCAATGGATTAAAAAGGTGAAGGAGCATTAGAAGCACAATGCACCCAATGTGCACAGTTTATTGCAAGTATTCTCCTTTCAGATGTGTTTGATCAAAATTCATATATACCTTTGCCAACTACATTCTGTGGCCGAAGGTTTGTGGACACCTGTACATCACACATACAAGGTTCTCCAAGGTTTGAACCCCACAGGGTCCATAGAAGGTGCTCACCTAAGCACAACACTAAAGCATGAGGACTCTTTACTCCTTGCTGTTTCCATCAATTGCGTAGCACTCTGGGTAATAAGGGGTAGACTCACTTGTTACACCCAGGTCACAAGTCCATACAAAAAGGCATTGCCTTAAATACACAAATATACTGACACATTTTCAGTTTCCTTACACCTGTGTGTTTTGTGTTTAATTTTGCAACTAAATTTTAGCATATCAGTAAAACATCCATCCATTATCCAACCCGCTATATCCTAACTACAGGGTCATGGGGGTCTGCTGGAGCCAATCCCAGCCAACACAGGGTGCAAGGCAGGAAACAAACCCGGGCAAGGCACCAGCTCACCACAGGGGACGCACACACACACACCACACATTAGGGAGAATTTCAGATCGCCAATGCACCTAACCTGCATGTCTTTGGACTGTGGGAGGAAACCGGAGTACCTGGAAGAAACCCACACAGACATGGGAAGAACATGCAAACTCCACACAGGGTGGACCCGGGAAGCGAACTTGGGTCTCCTAACTGCGAGGCAGCAGTGCTACCAACTGCACCAACGTGCCACCCATCAGTAAAACAGTTCTTACTAAATCCATACTGGAAGAATTTCATCCAATATAACAGTTGATCTGCTATACCATGTAAATACTAGTGTTAATATATATACTCACCAGTAACAGCGCACTGCACGATAACGTGCAGTGAATACACTTGACTTCAGCATTCCTAGTTTTCATTCCCTATTCTCTGTACGTTTAGTATTCGTTTGCTCAGAGGTTGATGTGCTTGCTGCTTCCTGAGCAGCTCTTCTTTTCTCTACCCTAGCGGCCCGCTTCTTCTCTTCTATCATTAGCATCTTTTCGCGTTAAAACTGATTAAGTCAGTGTTTGTATTGAAATTACTTAGTACGTTTTCTTCAATTTTTCACTTAAGCTGGCACTTAAGTCTTCAATCTGCCTCAAGAATGATTTAAGATATGAAGAGGTAGGGGAAGTAACGGCAAAGGTGGTAAGGAATGAGAATGGTGTCCATATACATGCGCCGCACAGCCACCCTGCTGGCCGCTGCCAAGAGTTGATTCTATAATAAAATAAAAATAAAAAGAGGAATAACCTTGGAGGTCAATCATCACCCCGAAAATGGATGGTAGACGTCATGTAGTATATGTGTACCAAATTTCAGGTCAATAGGTCAAACGGTTTGCAAGCTACAAGTGATTTAAAATCCTGGACAGACAAACGAACAGCCACGGTAGTATATTATATGAGAAGATGGGGCTGTCCCATCCAACAATGGCTGCTACAGACTTGTGGCCTCACTTGCCTTACAGAACATCATGGTGCTCTGGGTAAAAAAGCTGCACAGCAATTTTTCAGGAAAATATTCAGCAAACAAAATGTCACACACACGCATATGGGATACAGCTTAAGGGCTCTTATGACAGTAATCATCCTCCGGTGCCATGGGTTGGCACTGTTGCCTGATGCCTTTCTTCTTTCTCCCTCTGCAGAATGGAAGATTGACAACCAGGCCATCTATGACATCACTTCCGTCGTTCATTGCCCTGAAACTGTCTCTTCATACCTGGGCCATTGAAAACCATCTCCGATACCTTCTTTGACAGCCCAAAATATGAGAAAATGTTATGGCATTTCTTTTTGCTGTTTAAAACCATCAATTATAGAGGGATCACTTGCCCCTAACTTTATGATCTTCTTTTGTCGTTTGTTACAAAAGTTACTGGCGAACCCAACAAATTTTTTTTTTATCATTTTTTTATTTTTTACCCTTACTCTACGTTTTTCGTGTTTTTAAAATTATCTTCTCTTATGATGAAGAGGGTAATGGGTATGCGACAGTGCAACATTTTAGATATTAAAAAGTGTGCCTCAAGCTCAGTGGGTGTGGAAGCATGCTGCTGCAAAACTTTGCATCCGCAAAACTGTGCATCCGCACAGTGTTTAATGGGCAAATGCTTATTAATGGGAATGTGCAATCAGCTCAGCTGATCCTTGTTGACACTCTGCGGGTTGTTCCGAACCCAACAAATTCACTGTGATGCACATCTTGGCAAATTTCACCAATCAACACTAGTAATGTAGTATATCATTCTAATGTAATTTGTCTTGATTTTTTTCTGTATATTTATTGAGTTAAACACTTCTGATCTTTGTTTGCATTGTTAGCTCCCTGCATGCATTGTAATTGCACAAACTCAAATATTATTTTCAAATTGCACATTTTTTATACAAAATATTTATTGTTTTGTAGTTTTTGTTGCTATAAATCCCTTTGACATCTGCTGGCTTAATTCAGTGCACAATCATTTTATATGTTTTACTGAGTTAGAGTCTAATGTTCATTTCTTTTGCAGATTTCATTTTTCCCATTAAATTTAATTAATTAAAATGAATAGTAATTTTAGCATATACTGCACCATAAGATATAAATCACCTCATTCCAATGTACTGTAGAATTGCTCTTTGAGAAAGTCTTGTTTATCATCCAGCTTTGATCTCACTCTGTATTATTACATCTTTCAGTATAATAAATGATCTCTTATACAGATCTGAGTTATGAGATTTTCAGTTAATCTAAGAGACATGGCAAACCATGTCATAGAAAATTTTATTGCTCCTTTTAAGACAAAGGCATGTTTAAGATGACGGATAACCGACTTTAATCACCCTGCCCACCTGGACTGTTCAAATCTAGAGAGCCCTTTCCCCATTTGTTTGCCTTTTACTGCATCTCTGTCAACCTTAGTAATATTACTGGTACAGCACTTTTGACACACTGGGAAGAAACAACATTGTTGTTCAGTCAGGCCATCTCACTATCATGAGGTCATCTATGGAAACCAGATGGAAGCATGATTTGTTCACTATTAGGTAATTTTGATCATAAGTCTACGAGTAGTCAGACAATCTCAATCCATTAGTTTTCCTCCATTCCTTTCACAGTGATCAGAATTAACAGGCAATTTACTAAGGGCACAAACATACTGCTAAATGCCTCATAAAAAGGAAGATCTACATACAGTATATACCTGCCCTAAAGTAAGATTAAAAAAGAATGGAACATTGTAGCAATCATTGTTAAAGTTACGTCATCTTTTATTCTGTAAAATGGTACCACATCCAGGCCTTCTAATCCTTCACCTAATGCATAAGACAAATGTTACACTTGAAGTTTATGAAATCTACTATTTGATAATGTACATTTCCTTTCTTATACTCACTTTGAAGTTGCTTCAGAAAGTATAATGTCAATTGAAAGTGCTCAAGAAAACAAAACCTTCTGCTAGAACTTCAATTGATGGATAGTAGGCCTTTATCAATAAAGTGCATGGGGGCAGATTGTTGGGATGGACAGATGAATTAGTTAATCATATTTTGATATATAACAAGAGTAATTTTTAAAAACCTTTGTTGTTTATGCCTGGTCTATTCGTAGTGGTCAGATTTGGTGGTTTCAGACACATCTGAGCTACTTTTGAAGCCATTGTGTTTTAAAAAAAAAGCAGTTGGGCAGATTGGCTTTTAAATATTGTGTGTATTTTTTTTTCATAACTAAAAGTCACATTAATAATGTGCAAACACATCAATAATCAGTTTTGGGATCTTAAGTAAGGGCGCTGGTTCTAACGGTTCTATTCAATAAGGGCGCGCACAAAAAGGCGACCTTTAAAAGGGCGACCTCAATTGGGCGCGGCGAATAAAGACGCATGTAAATAAAGGCGACCTTCAAAAGGGTGACCTCAATTGAGCGCCAAATAAATGTGCGCGTAAATAAAGGAGTGCTTCAAAAGGGTGACCTCAATTGAGAGATAATTCATAGATAATTTAGTTCAAATGGCTCTGGAATTTGTGAAGAGCAACAAAGGTGCAGATCTACTCATAGTCGAAGGCTATACATTCAGAAAGGAGAAAACTATCAACGGGAAACACATCTGGAAATGCACTGAATATAATTTTGAAAACAACGAAATATGTTCAGTCATTGCCTTAATCTAATTTTCTGTAATATTGAAAACAACAAAAAATATGGAGCTTTAGAAATAGTTCGTTAGAAGTAGTTCGTTAGAAGTTCATGCATTAATTAATTGGATGTTTTAATATTCTTGCTTTCGCCTGTTTATACGTTCATTTATTGCCTTTATCTAATACATTTTCTGTAATAATTTTGTTGCGTTTGCCTTTATTCGCTGCGCCCAATTGACGTCACCCTTTTGAATCACTCCTTTATTTATGCGCGCAGTTATTCGGCGCTCAATTGAGGTCGCCCTTTTGAAGGTCGCCTTTTTGTGCGCACCCTTATTGAAAGATACTGGTTCGAACAAGTAGCATCTCTAATTATCGATGTACCTCCCATTATATACAGTAGATTCAGAGAGTATCCAGACTGCTTTAATTTGTGAACACTTTATTGTGTTGTAGATTTAATTTTAACATGATTAATTTTGTAATTTTTGCCCATCAATCTACACTTAATAACCCATAATGACAAGTGAAAGCATGTCTTCAGAATGGTTTGTACTTTGTTGTGGCACTCCAGATTGTGGACAGTTGCATCCTGTTTGCCTTAACTATCCTTAAGATGTGCCTAGAACTTTATTGCAGTCTACCTGCATTAAACTGAATTGATGGGGCACACACCTGTGCATATATGTTCCTACAAACCAAGCCATGAAGTCCATGAAACTCTCTAGATTTCAGTGGTCATGTTATGGTGATGCATAGCTTAGGGCAGGAGCATAAAACCATTTCTAAAGCTTGGTGTTTCCAGGAGCACAATGATCTCAATAACTGTGAAATGGAAGAAGTTTGGAACCACCAGGACTCTTCCGAAAGTTTTGATCAAATTGTGCTGAGGCACAGATCTCGACAATGGTATGAAACCATTTATAAGGTTTTCAGTGTTCCTAGGGACATAGTGGCTTCAATAATTTGGAAATGGAAGACATCTGCAACCACCAGGATTCTTCCAAGAGTTGGCCGTCTGGGTAAACTGAGTAACCAAGCAAGGAGGGCCTTGGTCATGGAGGTAACCAAGAAGTAAATGGTCCCTCTAACAGAACTTCAGACGTCCTCTTCTGAGATGGAAGAAACTGCCAGATGGACAACCATGTCAACAGCACACCATCAACCAGGCATTTGATGAAGAGTAGCTAACTCCTACATGGAGTTTGTCAAAGACCATTTAAAAGAATCTGAGAGAATGAGGAAAATGATTCTTTGGTCTGATGAGACAGAAATTAAACTCTTTGAGCAGAACTCAAAGCACTTTGCCTGGACTGATCAAGAATGAGGTAAGGATGAATGTAGCTAAACGCAGAGAAATCCTTAAAGAAAACCTGCTCTAGATTGCACCTAACCTCAGACTGGGGACACAGATCACCTTTCAGAACCATAAAGACCCAAATCCTATAGCCATGACAACACCAGGATAGTTTCTAGACAAGTCTGTGACTTTTCTTAAGTGGTCCAGCCAAAGCTAAGACTTAAACACCATAGAACATCTGTGAAGAGACCTAAAGATTACAGTTTACATACACTTCATCCAATCTAATGGTGCTTGAGAGGATCTATACTAATAAAAGGCAAAGCCCTCACTCACTCACTCACTCACTCACTCACTCACTCACTCACTCACTCACTCACTGACTCATCACTAATTCTCCAACTTCCCATGTAGGTAGAAGGCTGAAATTTGGCAGGCTCATTCCTTACAGCTTACTTACAAAAGTTGGGCAGGTTTCATTTCGAAATTCTACGCCTAATGGTCATAACTGGAAGGTATTTTTCTCCATTAACTGTAATAGAGTTTAGCTGGAAAGACGGGGGCGGAGTTTCGTGTGACATCATCACGCCTCCCACGTAATCACGTGAACTGACTGTCAACGCAGTGCGTAGAAAACCAGGAAGACCTCCAAAAAGCGCTTAAGAAAACATGCATTATATAATTGAGAAGGCAGCGAAAAACAATAAGAAGCGAGCGAGTGACATATACTACCATATTCATGAGTCCTGCTACCTCGGAAAGAAAGCAAGGTGCAAACCTAAACTTTAAATTAAGTTCATAGACAGGCTACCGCTGGCTTCACATGCCCACGGGAATGCGGGATACAAGTTTAATGAGAGGACGCAGGATATAAATGAGAGTTTTGATCACTTTGTAACTAAGTTAAAATTGTAGGTAAAGGGGTGTGCTTATGCAAATTCCGTGAGACTGTGTTTGTGGGGGATTGACAATTAAGGCGGGTGGGGGAGTCACGTCATCATCACCCCTCCCATTCATCTCATTTCATTCTTAGCTGAGCTCCGCGGCTAAGTAATAGTGATGTGTCGTTCGCGAACGAGCCGGCTCTAAGTGCCGATGCTTTCAAGTGAACGAGGAGCCGATGTCCGTCGAGCAGAGCCAAAACTTCGGCCGCTCCACATCGGACTAGGATCATACCATTATGTGAAAGAAGAAAGGGGCAGACGCCCAAGACAGCGAGTGTTGGTACAGGCCAGGTACACAGAGCAACACTGTCGCTCTGTGTATCTGTCGCTGCGACAGACGAGGAGCCAGATTTAAATGCAAGCGCATCGTGAAGAAAAAAGAAGAGTAAAGAAAAGAGTGAAATCCGAAAAAGAAGCAGCATCTGGCTGCATTTCAGTGATATTGGAGACTGCAAAGCTAAGTGCAGAATATGAAAATATCCGTTAGAGCAGGGTCAACAACAAATCTGCACAGACATATAAGATCCACCCACCCATCCGTGCAACTGGAAGAGACCGTGCCCAACCAATGGGGAACTTCTGTCAATGCATGATTTCATGGTACATTGATCAGTGCTTCCCAAAACCTCAGTATGTAAAGACGGCGTTGGAATATTTCGGAATATATAATGTAGGCGCTGGAATATATAAAGTCAAATCTTGAATATATAAAGTCAGCGTCGGAATATATTGTCACGCTTGGGTCACAGATTTGCACAGAGACACAGGAGGTCGTAGAAACAAGAAGGATTTTTATTCCTAGAAACAAGAAGGATTTTTATTCAAACACTGCAACACATGCGCTTAAACGTGCTCCATGACAAGTCAGAGATGACAGTTCCGCTAGGAGCAGAGAGAGAGAGATAAAAGCAAGCAATCAATTTTCAACTGACAGGCGCTGCACAAGGCTTTTAAGTTAGCGGAGTATCGCGAGGTTTGCATTACGCGTTATAGCGCAAGTCAGAAAGTAAAGAGCAATGTGAGGTTAGTCTGTGTTTCAGGGGTTCTGGTTTGGTCTGTATCTTCTTGGGGTGCGATCAGCCCTCTAGCTCACACCCTCCCCCTCAGCTTCCCGTGAATCAAGCGACTCTCTGTACCAGGTTCATTTAGTCGTGATAATACATCTGCGTTGACGTGTTCAGAACCTGGTCGATGTTTTACTGTGAAACGGTAAGGTTGTAAGCCCAGAAACCATCTCATGAGGCGAGAGTTTGTATCTTTCTGTCGGTATAACCATTGAAGTGGACCATGATCAGTTACCAAAGTGAAGTTTCGTCCCCACATGTAATAGCGAAGCCCTCCACCTCACAATATAAAGTAAGCGCTGGAATATATAAACACAAAACTTCAATATATAAAGTCATCGTCGGAATATACAAAGTCAGTGCTGGAATATCCATCCATTTTCCAACCTGTTGAATCCGATCACAGGGTCACGGGGATCTGCTGGAGCCAATCCCAGCCAACACTGGGCACAAGGCAGGAACCAATCCTGGGCAGGGCACATGCATCATTTTCAAAACATTAACCGAACAGTGTTTTTTTAATTAATTTTTCTGAATACGTTTTGTTAACTTACTTCAGTTCAGAGTCGTTTCAATCAATATATTTTGACTTTGACTTTATATAATCAGGAATGACTTTATAAATTCCGACGCTGACTTTATATATTCAGGTTTTCACTTTATATATTATATTCCAGCGATGACTTTATATATTCAACTTTTGACTTTATATATTCAGAAACAAGTTTGACTTTATATATACTGACACTGACTTTATATATTCAAGTTTAACTTTATATATTCTGACGCTGACTTTATATATTCAGAAAATCAATATATTTGCCTGTTTCGCACCCCATAGTATATGTGTGTGTGTATATATGTACACATGTGTGTGTATATATATATATATATATATATATATATATATATATATATATATATATATATATATATATATATATATATATATATATATATATGCCAGCAACACTCATGACAATGACAAAACAATTACGTTGTCAATCATGTTACGTTATTATTAAAATGTTTCCTTTTCTTTTTACTTCTCCACTCCATGGGTATTATGCTATATATATATATATATATATATATATATATATATATATATATATATATAGATATAGATATAGATATAGATATAGATATAGATATAGATATAGATATGACAACAACACTCATATCAATGACAAAACAATTACATTAACAATCATGTTACGTTATTTTTAAAAATTTTTCCTTTTCTTTTTCATAACTTCTTTTACACACTACTTCTCCGCTGCGAAGCGCGGGTATTCTGCTAGTCTGTCTATATACTGTATATACCAGCTGTGTAGGCCCTTGCTATAAAAAGCCCGGGGTCCTAGAAACTATTGAAATCGTCAGAAAAAAAATTGAAAATGTAGAGATGTCAGGTAATAGAAAGGAACTACTCTGGGCAATTTGTTTTGCTGATGTGCTCGCCTTGCTTGTATATTAGAGGCGGGAGGAAAAAGTAAAAGGGATACTATTTTGCTGATGTTAGTGGCTAAGCGACTTTGTCTTTCTTCTGAGGTTTCGTTTTGCATCGGTTGTGTTATTAGTGGCTAAGCAAGTTTTCTGTTTCCTCAGAGGCGGAGCCCTTACCCCTACTCCACCTCTCACTTCCGGGCCAGACAGACACACACACTTCCACATATAGACGTTTATATATAAGATAAATATATTTAACCCAAGCAGCTTAATATCAATAAAATATATTCAATCCAATTATGTAAAATAAACAAGTAAAGAAAAATAGTCTTAAACTAATACATTATAAACAAATACAACCAAAATAATGGGCATCAATTCAAAGACCCCAGTTCATATCAGCAGTCCCGAAGTAGTACACTGATATGCAGTCATGATCAGTGAAAGAAGCTTGGTAGGCACCATAATTCACATTGGAGCCTTGCCATGTCAACACATTTTAAACAATGTCAGTCCTTCACAGTGATCTAGAAGGCTGCAATGTAATCAACATCAATACAGTACACTTTTTTACAATATGATATTTCATTTATCAGTGCTATAAAAGTAATACTCATGAAGTTATACAGGTGACCAGCCAAGGTAGGATCAACCAACATGCTTAATGTAGATCTCTGCTAAAAAATATTATATGTCAACGTCAAACTACAAGGTATCTATGAATCAGTGTAAGGAACACAATACTAATAAATAACTCACCTACATACACAGGATCTGACTTCACAGGAAAACAACAAACTTTGACCAGAAAACAAGGAGATGTTACAACATCAGTAATGGAGGATTACACACGCTGCATTTACTCTTACCAAAGATCAGAGATAACAGCTCGGTTCAAAGAGCTCATTAAGCCCACCTGGAGTAACAATATCTAGATCCAGTATGCCTCTCTCTTTTTAATAGGAGATTGTTGTAATTGTTTTACATTTTCAATAACGGAGTACTTCAGCTGTGCTTCAGTGTGCACTTTATCATTAATGTGTCTAGACACTATCAGAATGAATGTGTATATTGCTTTTATGATTTAAGGACCTGCTATGCATGCAATGTTGAATTTTATTGATGTAACAATATGGTCAGTTGAAACATAAAATGTAAATTACCGCTTTTGTATTGAAGTTTGATGTGTTGAAGTTAAATACTTTTAAATGTTATACTTTAACATTAAGGATATCATCTTTAAAAACAGTATTTCAACAAGTGTAGTTTAAACATGGTTTTGCCCATGAATGATGCCTAGTGGACAGGCTGTCATGATCCAAGCTCGATAATTTGATTTCCCTTTCCTGTATAATTTTGTTGCCGGAAAAGGCAAAGAGAAGGAATGGTTAAAAACAAGGAACTAATTGTAAAATATGCCAGGGGTTTAAAACATTTTTCTTAATCCAGTTTCCCAGGTGTGAGTTAACTAATCTGTATGAATTGTTATTATGCAAAGACTGTGGAAGTAAATCTGTGTAGGTCACTTTTAGAGGGGATCTGACGAGAAGAATTGGATGCAATGCTGTGATGGTCAATGTTAGCTCCATGGTCCATAGGAGCCTGAAACCACAACCACCGATAACAAAATCAACGATAAACCAGTAAAATGAGGAAACACAGTCAGGAAATGGTGGTGCAAAGTGCTTTAATAATTTTATTACAAAAAACAAAGTGTTCAAAAGGTGCAGTGCCATCTTCAATAAATAAATAATCCACATGAAAAACAATGTTCCAGGTCTTGGTTGAAATGTCAAATAAGTAACAATATTACTGTGAAAACGACAGGAAGAGGAGAAGCCCACCAAGAGGTGCAGTCATTCTTTCATCCCAGGTTTGTATGTCTGCATGACACCAGCCTGAACCCCACGCACGTCTCCATCTACCAGTCCTTTGGCACATACAAGGGAGACACTGCACAACAGGACCACTCCTACCTCCTCCCCACCCAAGAGCACAGGCCTGCTGCTTCCTTTCCCTGAGGCATACCCCCAACCAACTGCCTTCTTTACTCCCAGCACAGGCTTTCCCGATCCTGCCTCAATCGTCTTCCTTGACCTTCGTTCCTACTTTTACTTTTTCTTCATCGGTGCTCTACTTGGACTCTCCTTTCCGACTCATAGGACGCGGAGTGTCAATGGGGACCAGCTGAGTTGACTGCACAGATACACAATAGACAATCAACTCGCTGCCCCTACTGAACTCCCCACAACCGCTCAGCGAAGAGTGCAGCACTCACAAGCCAGAGTCTAGCCACACTGTTTACAATTTATTTATTTAAAAGGGCACCATCACTTTGGACCTCACCCTTGCACAAATATCCAACCAAATCTAGGTGTGCAATGTTTGTAGAGACTTACCTGAGAAGACTTGAACCTGTAATTTGTGCCAAAGGGGCTTCTACAAAGTACTGAATTAAGGGTGGGAAAACTTTAGTGAAATTGTTATTATGCACTGTTTAGTGCAGATTGATAGGTAAATTGCAAAATAATTGCAAAATAATCCATGTAACATTAAATTTACAACATAATAAAGTGTGCAAAAAGAGAAGCGTTCTGAATACTTTCTGAATCCACTGTATATGTGGGTTTGTGCCTTTATTATTTATCAGTATTACACAATGTTCTTCCCTTTGCTAAATACTATTTTTTGGAAGTATGTAAGAGTTGTACAGGATACGTACGAGGGAAGTGTGACAGTGGTGACGTCTACGGTAGGAGTGACGGATACATTCAAGGTGGAGGTGGGATTACATGAGGGATCGGCTCTGAGCCCTTTCTTATTTGCAATGGTGATGGACAGGTTGACAAACGAGATTAGGCAGGAGTCCCCGTGGACTATGATGTTTGCTGATGACATTGTGATCTGTAGCAATAGTAGGGAGCAGATTGAGGAGACCCTGGAGAGGTGGAGATATGCTCTAGAGAGGAGAGGAATGAAGGTCAGTGGGAACAAGACAGAATACATGTGTGGAAATGAGAGGGAGGTCAGTGGAATGGTGAGGATGAAAGGAGCAGAGTTGGCGAAGGTTAATGAGTTTAAATACTTGGGATCAACAGTACAGAGTAATGGGGAGTGTGGAAGAGAGCTGAAAAAGAGAGTGCAGGCAGGGTGGAATGGGTGGAGAAGAGTGTCAAGAGTGATTTGTGACAGACAGGTATCAGCAAGAGTGAAAGGGAAGGTCTACAGGACGGTAGTGAGACCAGCTTTGTTATATGGGTCGGAGAAGGGGGCACTGACCAGAAAGCAGGAGACAGTACTGGAGGTGGCAGAGGTAAAGATGCTAAGATTTACATTGGGTGGGACGAGGATGAACAGGATTAGAAATGAGTACATTAGAGGGTCGAGATTGCGTTGGTTTGGACATGTGCAGAGGAGAGCTGTTGAGTATAATGGGAAAAGGTTGCTAAGGATAGAGCTGTCAGGCAAAAGGAGTAAGGCCTAAGAGAAGGTTTATGGATGTGGTGATAGAGGATATGCAGGTGATAAGTGTAACAGAACAAGATGCAGAGGACAGAAATATATGGAAGAACCCCTAACGTGAGCAGCCAAAACAAGAAGAGGAAGATTTATTAATGAAAAGTACCCTACATTGAATAGATTCAAATTAGGGTTATACATTAGAATGGATCAATAGCCATATGCCTTATCTAATATGCCACACCACCTACCTCCACACTAGCAAGTGAAATATCTGGCTTGTCTTGTCAATATACAGGCATTATTGCACTCAGGGCTGAACAGTTTCACATATATGACTTGTAATGTAAGTTGACAGCAATGTGACTGCATCCAGGCTGACATGCAGTAACTGTGCCTTCTTATAATACAAGTAAGTTTAATTTTAATCTGACTAAAGAGATTTGTTACATTTGTTAATTGAATTAACACCTAACAGCTTATTTGCAAAGAGAATTAGATGATGGAGTGGGTTGTGACAAGCACAAGTGAAAAAATATTTCTTTACAATAATACCGACAGCAAAATTGTCCACGTTAAATTAACTCTTAGGAGAATACTGTATACTGTATTTAGAAGACTGTTTCCATTTATACACTTTAAGTGTTAATTGAACAGTCACAATTGTGCTGCACAGCCAATTATTTGATAATTATCAACACAATTACCTGCAAGTAAAGAAAATAACATGCATGCTTATGTTCAGCCTTTTCTAGTGCCATATTCATTTTAATTTATTACACTTGTGGTTTTAGTTCAGACATCTGGGCAAAATATTCCTGCATGGTGAATTCAGAAATTGTTGGATCCTCCACCACCTCCCACCTCTTCTGTTTTTTTGCTAGAGTTCAAGTCAGTAAAGTACTCATTCTGCTTTAGCCTCAGGGTATGTACTCAGCTATTTCTCTGTTGGTCTTCTTCTATGAATAAAAAATTCATATTGTACAGGTTCAATAGTATAAGAAGATACCTGTATTAAAAGTAACCATTTTATAATAATATGTGGTAAAGCATTGTTTTCTCTTTTGTGTCAGGTTAATATTCCACCACATATTGACTACATTTTAAATTAATTGCACTAAAATACTTTCTGTCTATTTTTTCAGATACTGCTGTGATATCTTTGTATTTGAAAAAAAAGAAAGAATTCACAACTGGAGAAAAAGAAAACCTGGCTTTGTGCAAAGTACTTAAGTTCTGCTTCTGTTTTGAAGTTTATGGAAAAAGAAAAAACAGTTGTTGATGACTTTTACACAACATAAATCTCTGTATGATGGACAAAGATACGCTTGAAAATACACAGTGGACTCAGCAAGTCTTCAGACCCCACCACTTTCTGCACTAGTTATTGTGTTGTAGATTTAAATTTAAATGGTTGCATTTACTATTTTTGCTCATCAATCTACATTCAGTAACCTATATTGGCACAGTAAAAAAAGAAAGATTTGCAAATGTATTAAAATCAAAGACTGAAGTTTCTCATTTACATAAGTATTCAGGCTCTTTGCTGTAATCACTCCAGATTGTGGGCAACTGAATCTTGTTTGCTTTAATTATCCTTGAGATGTGTCTAGAACTAGACTGGAGTCCACCAATCATTTGAATTGCTTGGTGGTCATTTAGAAAGGCACCATCCTTTGTATAGAAGGTCCCACAATTCAAAGATGCATGTCAGGATACAAACCAAGCCGTGAAGTTCAAGGAAGTCTATGTAGACATCTGTGATCAAATGGTGTTGAGGCACATCTCAGGGCAAGGGTATGAAATCATTTCTGAAGTTTTCAGTATTTCTAGGAACAGTGTCTTCAATAATTGGGAAATGGAAGACATTTGGAATCACCAGGATTTTTAAGTTGGAGGTCTGGTTAAACTGAGTAACCAGGCAAGGAGATCCTTGGTCATGGAGGTGATCAAGAACCAAATTGTTACTCTAACAGAGCTTCAGGAGTCCTCTGCCAAAATGGGAGAACCTGTCAGAAGGCTGACCATCTCAGCAGAATTCCATCAATTAGGCGTTTATGGTAGAGATAGAGTTTGCCGAATGGCATTTAAAAAACTCTGAGAGTATGACGAAAAAAATTCTCTGTGCTGATGAAACAAAACTTTTTGGGCAGAACTCCTACGCTATGTTTGGCATAGATCAGACACTGTTCATCACCTGCCTAATGCTGTCCGTTGTCACACATGTGTGCTTAGGGAACAGTCAAAAGGCTTGATCATGCCCCGGACTTCCCCCTAATGACCTTGGTTCCACACCTCCGCTTCTGACATCATCTCTGACCACTACGATCAACGTCTGCTCCACTATTCTCTTTCCTCCCTGTTAGTTGCACTTCCTTTACTGTCTGCATAAAAGACTCAGGAACAAACTTTATTTTTTTAAATGTTTGATTACTTTTTGACCTTATTTTTTTTAACTGGATGCTGCAACCAGTATATGGGCAGGCTCCCGAACCCTTAACCTGTGTCTCTGTGTTCTTATTTTATCACACCATACAGTGAAGCAAAATGATGGCAGCATCATGATACTGTACTATATGGGAAAACAACTTTACAGCAGGAACAGAATTGAGGAAAGGATGAGTGCAGGCAAATACAGAGGTGCCCTTGAAGGAAATCTGCTCCAGAGTGCATGTGACCTCAGACTGGTGCAATGGTTCACCTTTCTGCACAAAAATGACCTAAATCACATAGCTATGACAACGCTTGAGGGACTTCGCAACAATTCTTTGGCTCTCCTCAAGTAGCCCAGTCAAATCCCAGACTTAAACCTCTTAGAACATCTGTGGAGAGACCTGAGATGGCAATTTGCAGTTGCTTCCCATCCAGCCTAATTGAGCTTGAGAGGATCTGCCAGGAAGAATGGGATAAATTGCCCAAAACCAGGTGTTCAAAGCTTGTGGAGACTTAACTAAAAGAAAACTGGAAGCTGTAATTACTGCCAATGAGGCTTTTACAACGTAAAGAATACTTATGTAAAGGAGAGATTTCAGTTTTTGATTTTTAATACATTTGCAAGTCATTCTACAAACATTTTCACTTTGGCATTATGGGTTATAGAGTCTAGATTGACAGGGTTCTGAATATTTTCTGAATCCACTGTATATTTGACTGAGTGGCTAATTACTATAATGAATGCAGACCTTAAATGCATATAATGTATGTGTTATGCATTTAAAGGATTTATTTATTTACTTTTTTACAAATATGAGCTCACTCATTGTTACATTTTGAAGTACCTTGTCCAGGTGTTCCCAGACATACCCAACTAGATTAACATCTGGGCTCTGCAGTACCCATATGGAAAATAGAATGCTTTATCATATTTATAAAAATGTGTTGGCAGAAATGCGGCAGGTGGCTCCATCTTCTTAGACCAGATGTGCAATGGGAAAGGTTACACCACAGGATGTTATCAGTGCATTCAAAGCCAGATTTTGCCTTTATTGCAAGATGATGGAGCTGTTTTCTGTATTTCTCACTTTATTAGTTTCATTTTGCTGGAATGTTGCTGGTAACGTGTTTGTTATGAAATACAGGGATGACTCAAACATATAGTAAACAGTAAACAGTTTACAAATATATTTAGAAAGGTAAAGTATATTTACACCTTAAAAGCTTGCTATTTTCCATAAATTGAAGATCTTGTGTTTCATGTAAGTATTTTGTGTAATTCAGTATGTAGGGTACCAAAGTGTTTTCTAACAGCAAAGGGAAAGCACAAGGCAGGAAACAACCCTAGAGGGAGCATCAGTTCATTGCTGAGCGGAGGTTTACAGTAGGTATTCATATGGGGCAAGGAAATCAAGAAAGCAAAAGCACAGTTTTATCTGCTTACAGCTATTACTATACATAGTATACACAAGTCCAAATTCCAGATATTCCAGGTCAGACACAGTTTTTGAAAAATAAGTCCATAAGCAAACAGCAGCACTTTTTTGGACAGAAGAAAGAAATAGCATAACAGTGTTTTAATTAGCCTCCATGTAATACAATCAAATTATTTTTTTTATTATTTTTGCTCTAGATTATTGTCTGAGGAATAATAGGAAAAGTACATGAAAGTAAAGCCACAATTTTACAATATTTCGAACAACATTTAAATGACATATTTTCCTGTGGGTCACAATAACACTTTATATTGCACCTCCAATAAAAGTTTTTAGCACTGCTACTTCACATTTCTAGAAGATTGAATTCAAATCTCACCCCAGTCACTCTGCATGGGGTTTGCTGCTTCCCATCCATCCATGCAGGGATATTCCATAGGTACTCTGGTTTCACCTTTTGAAAATGATCTCCTTTTCAATCACTCTTGGTGATAATATCATCAGACCTAGGAATCTTGGCATCATTTTTCAATTCCTCCATTCTTATTCTACCCACGTAAATCACATTAAGAAACTTTCCTCCCTCCACCTCTGTAACATATCCTCTGTTTGCTCATCCATCTTCTTTTAATGGTTTTCTAAATTCCACATTGACTACTGCTGCTCTCTACTGGCATGTGTCCCTTTTAGATCTTTTATTACAGCTCCGGTTAATTCAAACCTCCGTAGCAAGAGTCCTTACACAGACATGCAACAGCAAGCACATAACACCCATCCTGCTCCACTTTCGCTGGCTTCCTGTGTCTTACAGGATTGAAAATAAAATTCAATCAATAATGTATTATGCTTTAAATAGCTTTGCACCAAACTACACCACTAACTTCCTCCATCGTTATGCTTCTGTCCACTGCTTCCACTGATTGTGGCAATCTCGTTGTGGTTCAAACTAACCTGCACTTTATGGGTGATTCAGTCTGCACTCTATAAACCCTTCAGCTCTGTAACTCCCAGGCTTTGGAATGACCTCCATGCAGTAAATTAATGAGATCCGCTGACTCAATTCATTCTTTCCAAATACAACTTTAAACTCTTTTGTTTTGACAAGGCATTTAACTTGCCATGACTTTCTAAACCTTCTTTCAGTTTGCCCTCCCTGTCCAAGTGCTCAGGAAGATTTGGGTTTTTATTACAAATTAAGTTATTTGTCTAATGTGTTCTCGTATTATTGGTATTTTTGTATTTTCTTCTGGTTTATTGTCTCTTATTCTATGCCAATGCGTTTTATATCCTGTATTTATCTATTTTTAGTGCTTTATGAGGATATTATTTGTATCCAATATTGTACATACCCTGTTGTTCAAATCTGAATTTCTGTGAAGCACTTTGATTATGGCAAAGGTTCTATAAATATAAATATATACTGTAAATAAAATGCATTATTATTAATATTATTATTATCACATCTGCAACAGCAAAAGTCAAAATGGAAAAGAATATTCATAAATTTCCAACTTTTGTTCAAATGTAGTAAACTGTATTGTATATAAGTAATCTAAGTAATTCGTGATGAAGATGATGACTACTCTCAATTAGCAAGATCTGCAAATCCATGCACCATCTGAATTGCATCTTTAAAAATGTATTATTATGTTGCTTACAAGGCAGGCCCCAATGCAGAATGGGAAATTTCTGGCTGCATATGTGAATGTATAAATAAAAGTATGCCTAGAACATCAAAGGGTCAAGGGAAAATGCTAGTGGCACTAGGCACAAAGATTTCACATATACTAAATAGAAACATTTTTCTAAAAAACAAATTGCATTAACTAGATCATACAGATCTGAAAAATGTGATTATAACGTGTGAAAGGATTCCACACAACACTGAGAAAGATTTGGGGGCTGCTACCCGTATATTTGAGATAGGCTGCCAAAACGGAAGTGTGTTGTTCAAAATGGTACAGGTCTTAACAGACTTCAGTGCAACACAGAACAGTACAGACAGACAAACATGATGGTTTTAAAGCCAGGCAAGAGGAAGTGACATCACTGGGGCCAGAACAGGAAGTGACGCCATCAGGGCTGGAACCAGAAGTGACACCGTTGGGCCTGGAAACCGGAAGTGACATCATCAAGTTCAGGCGAAATGTCCCATGGTTCGTCTGCTGATGAAAAAATTCAATGCACTTTGACACCCCCTGGTCTGGCGTGGAATTATCCCTTTGTGAGCCCTTCAGCTGCCTCCCATGCGCATGTTTAACAAATGACGATATTGAGTTTCCTGTAAACAGTTTAATATCATATTAAATTTAATATTTTTCTACAACATGGCCATCAGCCAGGAACACCTCTAAATGTTATCAAGGACCCCACAAACCCCCTCTCATGGACAGTTTGCTCCCACGACATTTAGTCGACAATACAGACATATGCAGTCCAACAACACCAGAAATGTTTCTTTTTAGTTATCTAAATCCTAAACAGTGTGCCACACCTCAGTAAAAGTATCTGAACAATATCTTTCCTCCCTTCTGTTATACAGAGATATACAATGCCTGTATGAAAATATTACTATGCACAAAACACTTTATATTTAAACTAGCTTATATCTATGTAATTTATTGTTAGATCTACCTGACTGGTTTTATTTCAGGAGCATTAACTGCTAAATGTTAGTTGTCATGTCTACACTTCCATAGTACAGATGTTATGTCTTATGTTACAGCAGTGTAGTACTGCATTTTTTATTTTTTTCAGCTATAGATGAGTATAGAAGAGAAACAAAGCATGTTTTCTCACAAATTTAGTGCAGTAACACAGTGTCCAGACACATTGCCTCAGCGCAAAAACTACAGTTTACCTAAAGGAAATAGAATTATAAAAACAAACCAATACTGACAAAGTACGCTTCTGAAATGATGTAGTAATGTTAACAATTACAAAATTAACATCAATAAGTAAATCATTACCTATTTATTCTGTGATTTATTATTGTATAGTACCTGTGGTCAAATGGTAATGCAAGAAAGGTAGACAAAAACTCCAGGAAGAAATATCTGAGACCAGGTGTTATCATTACACTCCAGTGGGAATGCCCAAAACCCACTCAGCAGGACAGTATCCAAAAAGAAAACATTTAATACTTAACTTATTAAAGATAATAAAAAATAATAGAAAATCAAAATAAACTCCAAAAATACAAAATTCCAAAATTTCCAAAAAAACAAAGTTCAAAGAAACAAAATTATATAAAGAAATATAAAGAAATATGCAAAAGAACTCAAAAAAGTAATCCAACAAATGGCAAGTTCTGATTTGTAAATCCAAAAATCAGGAAGATCTCAAAGTAGTCTTATGTTTCTGCTTGGCTTAAAATTCCAGTAAAACCAAACCACAAAAGAGAACATACCCACATATACAAAAAAACAGGCTTTCGGCCTGCACAAGCCTAATTAAAATGTTTCCATAGTACCCATATTCTCTAATACAGCCCTTATTCACCCATCATTTTATTTTCAATGCTATTTATCTCATTTTGTACCCAAAGTTAGCTGACTACCAGAACTGATTGGGACAGTAGGCCATTGCAGAATACACAAATTCTAGTCAGGCATGCAAGTATGAGAGAGAGGAACAGTGAAACCTCTGGCCCAAATAAGAAAAAAAATGTTTCTTTACATTTAAAGAATGTATTTATTCACAAAAAAAATAATTTTCAATCAACAGGCAAAAACAGATTATGTGTAAAAGGCAGACTTCAGGCAAGCAAAATCTTTCCAGTCCCAAAAATCGTATTTGGCAATAATTTGCCAAAGTCTAAAAACCATAACATCAGAGAAGAATACACAATAAGAACTAAAGAATCCAGTCGCCAAAATCAAAAATTGAAAAGACATCCAATGGATCTTAAAGTGAATCCTAGAAGTAAATGTTAATGCCACAACGGCCATCTTGTGGTCTACTTAGGTCTTAAATAGCACTGGGGGCAGTTCTTCAGATATAGAGCCTAAGGGGAATTGTTTATGAAATAATCAATAAACAAAACAACATGCAGAAGTAAATATAATAAAGAGACAGATAAAATATGAAACTGAATTCAACAAAATTAACACAAAAAAGAAATGTGTCAGAAATGAGACCCTGACTGTTATGCCTTGCACACGTAACAGCTGATTGAGATGAGGGAATGACCAAGAAAGAGAGACATTAACTGACATGATAGACTGTTTTTAGCGATATCTGCAAACTTAGAAAATGACGTGTCTGATGCATCAATTTCGTTAATTACGGTATTTCCAGAGACATGCACTGTAGCCACTTACACAGCTTTGTGATGATGGCAATTCAACCTGGCAGAGCCAAAAAAAAAAACTAAAACAGAGACTGAAAAGGTACAATTATTTCATAACAATTGAAAATGATATTAATAAAATGAATTTAAAATATGATGTAGCACTTCAGGAAACACTGGCACTTTCTTAACAGCCAAAAGATGGTCAAAATAGATCCTATTCCCTATCCTTGATTTTAATTTCTGGTTTAGAGATTTGGTTTGATGAAAAATAAGACATCTTTCAATACTGACTCTTTTTCTTCTACTGCTTGTCACCACCATGATTCAGAAAGTTTTCTGTTTTTCATGGCAAACGTAACAAGTATCTAGTTAATAATGCTCATTAATGTGAGGCAATGAGGTTCTGAGTAGTAGAAAAATTGGCTATGATAATAAAAAAAAGATGATAATATTTTAACTAATAATGTTATGTTGGTAAACCTTTATCATATGGTAAGCCTAATATAATGATGTGAGTCTGAGTCACTACCAGTTTTATAAGGTAATGTAATTTTACTGAGGCAGAGTATGACTCATGTATTTAATGAAGAGGAATGAGAAAAAGTCAAAGCCAGAAATCAAACTGATCAGAAGGACTAAATTGAAAGTGCAAACCAACAAAAGAAGAGCAAATACAAGAAGCAAAAAATCTAAACACCAGAAGGACAGAGAAAGGATTTTTTAATTGGTTTATATCCCTCAATCTTGAATAATGTGCGTCACATTTCTTGAAAAATTCTGGGAGGTGATCATCAAGGGAACACCAGATGCTGAAGTTTCAGAAGGATGCTGCCCAAAAGAAATTAAAGATGGTGTTGTGATATAATAATAGTAATTTCCAACTTTTCTATATCATCTTCAAATGGAAAACCAATGCTATTTTTAGAGTCCTTACTTCTATAAAATCCCAGGTAGATGTATCCTTTATCCTTGTATGTTGAACAGAATCCACAAAAAAATAACAAAAAAACACAGATCATAACACTAATGAACTTCTATGGTGCTTACTGTCCAAACGTGATGTACTGTAGTCTTTTCACCTTACAATATCTGATAGGGCTAATGTGGTAGTGGTACATAAAAAGCTGTAATAATTCTCAGCCATTTTTACTGCATACTGAATATATTAGTGGTCAGTGACAACCAATAATAATCTTATATTGTTAGACATTCCTTAATGGCTGTTTTTAACATTATGCTTATATAATGTAAATGATCTTTAAATTGAACCAATTATCTTTTGTCAGCCAGTATAAATATGTGTACAATAACAGACACTACTTCACCTTTAGTCATAACACCTGTCATAGCAGCCAAAGACAAAGTGTTAAATTATACGTACATTGTATGCTGAGTATGTGCCTATAGGTATAGCTTATATGGGAACCCCACACATGTGAGATTCTTGGAGGTGCAGCTATTAAAATATTACAAATGCAGTATTATAGTGCCATGAGGGCACATTCTTCTGAAGGAAAGTAGATGTATGATACCTTAAATAGGCTCTATGATGTACATTAAACACGACCAACAACAAGCATATATTGGAATTCAAGAAACACCCATTAGGTTTTGCAACATGGATGAAAACACACAAACCAGTACATTTACACCAAGAATTACATACATAAGATTCTCAAACCCTCTTAATCCAGTTTTGGGAGCATCATTAAGTGCATGGCAGGAAGCAAACATTGACGGGGCAAAGTCCATTCATACACACACCCACATCTATATTTACCTGTACACTTACAGTTTACAGTGGTCAGTTAACCTAACAATAACATGGATGTCTTCAGAATGTGTGAGAAAAGCAGACGTGACCTAGATATCATCCCAAATACACCTACACAAAATGTATAAAATAAAGTTTGTCTGTTTATAACTTATTTAAACTATGTCTTTTTCTTTGTATGTCTTGGTATACAAGGATTTGCCAGACATGAAGGATTGGCATGAGAGAGAAATACAGTCTAGCAAGGCCATAAACAATGAGTATAATAACCTGTTGTCACACAAGACCCCTGGCAGAGATCTGAATGACCTATTTGTTTGAAGAATGCCCTGCAAGTAGTTATTTTGTAAGGACTGATGTAAAACAGGACACTAAGGGAATTGTGCCAGTTGGCAGCAGAGATCGCCCCGATTCCATAAATGTGGGCATATGAGTGAATGCGCTTCATATTGGACTGGAAACCCATACACGTCTACTTTCTACATTGTATTTCATGCTGCTAAGATAGCACCAAGAGAGTCTGAGAAATGAATGTTTGTATAAATGCTTGAAAAGACATTTGTCAAAGATGAAAGAGAACGAACACACCAGTGGTGTGATTGGGCTGTTCACACACTAATGGTAAACCCAATATAAGTAAATTAATCCTTTTTTTTTGGTTCGTGTTTATAGCATTAAGTGCATTTGGAAACTATTGACGTAACATCAAGTATACAGAGTCACATTGTGACTGTAACAAGGCATGGAAAATGACAGGAATCCAATCAAGAATTAGACTTTCATAGACTAAAATTGAAGGTCTGACATTTGCAAAAACCAACATCCAAATTAATGCAACTTCCATTTTAAACTTTCAATAAGGGTATAGTATACTCACTTGAACTCACTGGCCAACTTGAAGGACGTAGCTCCAAAATCATGAGCAGAACTAAGTAAAAAAAGATGCACAAAATACATATACAAGCTATAAAGTTCATGAATTACCCTAATGAAGAAATGAGAATGCCCTACTGGCATTTACAAGAAACAAATCCAATTCAAATTTCAAATAAGAAGGTTTGTCCTGCTGAAGACTGTGGTAGCTTCAGACAGAGCAGACCAGATACCGCTATCCTCAGCAAAAAGTCTTCCACCTCTCCCTAAAGCTTTCTGGCCAACCAAGAGATATGATTATGGGAAGTGGACGTGGTCTGCACCTGGATCTCCATCCTGTGGGTCAGGTTTTTTTACATCTTGGACCTTCTGTATGGCTGTGAAAAATCTATTTCCCATTCTACATTTTGCACCTGTGGCCTTAATATTTCAGTCACTATCAAAAGTTCATAGATGAGGATAGAAGAAAAACAGAATTTAGATGAACCAGTAAATTAAAAGCTAAGTACAAGGAGATAACTTCTGCTTTGCCTCTACCACCAATCCATTGGTGAACTTCATATTTCTTTCTATTCAAAGCTAATTAAAATTCTGCTCCTCCACACAAACCTACAAAAATCAATGAGAGACCTGTCGACTGCTGTCAATTTTATATTGTCAAAAACTACTTAAGAATGCTTTGAAACCACTTCATTTTTTTTTTTTTTTGTCTGGCACCTCCTGACTCACCTGTATGAGAAAACCCGCAGATATATATATACTGTTCATCTCAACTTTATGTCATTGAGCTTTTGGAGTTTCCCCAGTTTTTGGCCCACTGGAACAGAAAAACTCAAATTTTAGGCCATTTTTCAACCATATTTTGTGCAAGAAATTATACCTTTATGATAAAGACTAAACCAACAAGTATTTTCAGTAAAAATGATAAGAAGGACATGAAGTTGTGCATATCACATCAGCTGACACCAGATGTTCACCCCCTACTGGGATATGAAGGGTCAAAGTAACTCCTTACTAAAAATTTGGAAAAATGGAGATTGGTAATATAGGCACATGGAGTGTCATTTTATGCTATTTTGAGGTAGCTGACCACAAATCTGATAATAATTTTGACATTTGATTCTTTACAAGATGTTCCTAGCCCTCTAAGAGCCACACCCAGAAGATTAAACATAACACATTTCAAACATGAGCAAGGGGAGATTGATTAGAACTATTTCAAGGTCAGTGATTATGAATTTGATGTTATTTTTGATTTCCAGTCTTTTACAAGGGATCTAGCCCTCTATGGTCCTCTATAAGGGGATGACAAATTACACATTCTATTATAATCAATATTATTTAGACTTTAAACATTTCAATTAAGCATACAATTTAATATTTTAAATATGTGATGCTTCTATTTATGTTTATTACGTACTTCTGCCTCTTTAAGTAAATCATTACAATTCTTACGAACATCCCGACTTAGGACGGCTAACACTAATTCTGACTTTACAATTCTGAATGTGTCACACATGACTATCAGCTGAGACATCATCCACAAGTATCACACATACACACATATGCAATATTGGCTGGCCAGTGTACACACAACACAAAGGGTTGCATTTTCAGACATCCAGTCAGACATTGTGTCCTGTGCCTACCTCTAAAAGTGGGAGAAGGTCCACCAAAGGTAATAACTGTACTGACCTCATCATGAATAGTGGTGGAATCTGCCTAACATTTCCAGGACATTTTCACGACCCTGGTCTCCTTGTAGGATTTCCTGATTGACTGACCCAACACACTGCCAAATGCTCATTAGAGGGCAGCTTAGCGAACTCTTTTCCTCGATGTCCAGAATGCAAGGTTTCTGATTGGATAAACTGCAACAAAGCTGTGTTTGTATCGAGGTGGTGCACCAGGTGCATTGTTATGAGGGATGTTCAAGAAGTATCCGCACTTTTATATTTCCACTGGAAACGGTAAAGGTGGGAGGAGTAGTTGGTCATGTCTGAAAGTGTCATGTGACTTGTTCTGTAGGGCAAGCTGGCTGCCCTTGCAGTTTAGTATACAGTAAGAGTTGTCACCCTGTGGTGAAGATGGCTGCGAAATTGCACCAAAGAGGAACAGCGTTCTGTCATACGCTTTTTGTTGGCAGAAGGTGGGACAGGAGCATAAATTCATCTCCGCACGAGTGCTCAGTTTGGGGATAAAGTTCTCTCTCATAGAGTCGTCGATGAGTGGATTAAAAAATGTCGTACTAGTGTGACGGATGCAAAACGCTCTGGATGGGAAGATTTTTATGTGATGGTGATGTGAAAGCAGTGGTGCATCAGTGGCTACGCACTCAACCAAAAACATTTTTTGCTGATGGCATTAAAAAGTTGGTACAACGTTGGGAAAATTGCATCACAAAGGAAGTTGACTACCGTATGTAGAAATAGAGTTAAAAAAATTGTGGAAACTTTGTGAATGTCCCTCGTACATTATCTTGTATTTAGAAAATAAATTTTTATAAAAACCTGTCATTCGGATTGTTATTATTTAGACCTTTCCTGTCATTCACATCACTTGACTGAAGTCTGTATCTATAAGCCTTGCTGTGAAGGGAAGAGGTAGGACTGAAATTTACTGTTTGGGGTGAGGATTGTGTAATTTTTGCCTGAACTATCATGTCAGTCAATTTATGAATTTCCCATTGTCTGGTCCCTCCACTTACATCAGCTTGTCAGAAGTAATACCAGCAGGAGGTCAAAGCTACCTATAATTTTGATCAACACATCCCTAAGGCAAACAAGCCCACCTGCTGTGCCAAGGTCACAATGCTGGACTGGGGAATGGCTAATTACAGCTAAATGCAGAAATACAATTTATGTCTTAAAACCAAAATGGTTTAGCATATCATATGTACAACTGAGAAGGCAAAAAAGCAGTTTTGAAATTTTACCAAATGAAAATGTTTAAGATATCAGCATGCAGCATAAATTGTGCCAAAATAATGTTTCTCTATTCAAAATCACTAACAAGGCAAGAGATGCTGGATATGGATAACAATGCTGTTCTTCCAGTTTAACATTACTGATCATGTTGATTTTAAATCAGAATAAGCATTCTTTGTTGATGGCTCCCAGCTCTGTGTTTCCCCAAAGCAATTTATTCAGCACAAGGCAAACAAATTGGCTTCATTTGCATGCATATTTATTTATAAGGAGAATTCTTTAAGCTTCCACAGTAAATTCTAATTGTCTTAGTTCAACACATTCCAACCCATTCCAAATAGATACATTCAGCTGAAATATTAAGATGTATATTTGCATTTCATATATTCATATTAAATAAAAAGTATTTGCACTTATTTGAAATGAATTACAATTAAATATTTACATTTATTAGAATATAAGTGGTAGCAAATTACTTGAAAGCTCAATTAGTTCGATGTTTGCAGAGGAAAGATTTTTATACAGCAAACAAAATCACCTTCTGGGTCATTTTGAGTCCAGCAAACTGTGTTGCTATCAGGCAGCTTCAGATGGCATTGTTTCAGAAAGAATCATAAAACGTCAGTTTGGCAGAGGGAAGTCTTTAGGCCACCTTTACGTTCTCTTAATATCATCCACCATTCTATTTTGTACTCTGCTTAGCTGTTTCAGGGTTGTGTGTGCAACAGCTGATGCCAGTAGCAGAGGGCTGAATTCAAAGACACCCCGAAAATCAAAGTGAAAAAATAATGCGGCAGGCTAGATCATTTTGCCAGAATTTCATTGCAGTTACTCCAAATTATACTCAGCAGTTTGTATGCCCACCTGAGATCCCCCACTTGCTTGTATGCACGCCGGACAATGCCGGGGGGGCATGCTCCAAATCAAACAATGGATGGTTTCCTTGGGGGACCTCCTCCCAGCTCTGGATCAGGGCATCTCTGAGCTCCTGGACAGTCTGTGGTGCAACCTGACGGCGTCAGTTGGACCGAAACATAATGTCCCAGAGGTGTTCTATTGGATTTAGGTCAGGCGAGCATGGGGGCCAGTCAATGGTATCAAATCCTTTATCCTCCAGGAACTGCCTGCATACTCTCCCCACATTAGGCCAGGCATTGTTGTGCACCAGGAGGAACCCAGGATCCAGTGCACCAGCATAGGGTCTGACAATGGGTCCAAGGATTTCATCCTGATACCTAATGGCAGTCAAGGTGCCGTTGTCTAGCCTGTTGAGGTTCTTGTGTCCCCCATGGATATGTCTCCCCAGACCATCACTGACCCACCACCAAACCGATCATGATGAATGATGTTACAGGCAGCATAATGTTCTCCACAGCTTCTCTAGGCCCTTTCACGTCTGTCACATGTGTTCAGAGTGAACCTGCTCTCATCTGTGAGAAGCACAGGGCGCCAATGATGGACCTGCCAATTCTGGTATTCTATGGCAAATGCCAATCGAGCTCCACAGTGCTGGACAATGAACACAGGGCCCACTAGGGGACATTGGGCCCTCAGGCCACTCTCATGAAGTCTGTTTCTGATTGTTTGGTCAGAGACATTCACACCAGTGGCCTGCATGCTGGAGGTCATTTTGTAGGGCTCTGGCAGTGCTCATCATGTTCCTCCTTGCCCAAAGGAGCAGACACCAGTCCTGCTGATGGGTTAAGGACCTTCTGCGGCCCTGTCCGGTTCTCCTAGAGTAACTGCCTGTCTCCTGGAATCTCCTCCATGCCCTTGAGACTGTGGTGGGAGATACAGCAAACCTTCTGGCAATGGTGTGTATTGATGTGCCATCCTAAAGAAGTTGGACTACCTGTGCAACCTCTGTAGGGTCCAGGTATCACCTCCTGCTACCAGTAGTGACACTGACCATAGCCAAATGCAAAACTAGTGAAACAACAGTCAGATAAGACGAGAAGGGAAAAATGTGAGTGGCCTCCACCTGTTAAACCATTCCTGTTTTGGGGGTCATCTCATTGTTGTCCCTCTAGTGCACCTGTTGTTAATTTCATTAAAACCAAAGCAGCTAAAACTGATTAATAACCCCTACTGCTACTTAACTGACCAGATCAATATCTCAGAAGTTTCATTGACTTGATGCTATACTCTGATTAAAAAGTGTTACTTTAATTTTTTGAGAAGTATACTTTGATCTCATATGGGTTCCCGTTATCCATAAACTGCACGTGTTTATTCCAGTATACCCCATGTGTTCAAAACTGTCTAATCCACTCTTACCTTTTGCAGACCGGAATGTCATGATTTTATCAGCTTAAACATATATTAACCCCTGTCTGCTGAATTTGCTATTGGATGTGTTATGATCATTAAACACCACAGCTAGTTTTTCTGGTGGCTGCATGCATGTAAGACAATTGCTGCAGAAGTGCGCTGAGGCATTTGTTGTTTGATTTGTAAAAGTAAAAGTTAACAAGGTTTTGAGTACAATCATAGAGGTAGTGTTACAAATAATTCATTAAAAATACAAATCATGTTTGCTCCTATTATGCATTTTCTAAACCAGCTTTATTCTGAGCAGGGTAACATCAACAACATTTATTTATATAGCACATAGTTAGGCTGGATAAAAAACAAAATCTGCAGGGGTTCCAAGGCCAAAAGACCGCCCAGCCCCCACTGGGCATTCTAACTAACAGAGATTCTTCATGGTTTACAGGCTTCACATGAAAGAATCTGGGATACCCGCCATTCAGTCCATAAATGCTGGGGGCAGTATAACAACAACAACAACATTTATTTTTATAGCACATTTTCATACAAAAAATGGGGGGGCTGGAAACCATTATCATCCCGTTTTTCGTGAGAAACTGTTGCACACTCAATGCTGTGTGTGCAGGAGTGTTGCTGTGATGCAGAAGCCACTCACCTGATCACCACAATTTGAGTCGTTTTCTTCACACTGCATCACACAATCACTTGAGCACTTCAAGGACACTTCTTGGCCACTTCAAGGACACCTCCAGACTCCAGAAAAAAATTCTCATTATTTTTGGGTCCGCCCTCGTAGATTAGTACAGAATTGCAGAATCCAGGGGATTCATTTGTTGGACAGTATTGGCCTGGTGAATTTCTGTTGGTAAAGTATTCTAAATTTTAGGCACATACCAGCAAAAGGCCACCTAACCACTTCTTTTCAGGTTGGCTCTTAGAATTTTAAGCAGACCTTTATTTGAAGATCTGAGGTTACGATTTGGAGTTTAAGGGGACAAATGTTCCAAAATATAGGACAGGACGAGATTATTTAAGGCCTTTTAAACCTTTAGTAGTATTTCAGTAATATGTGCTCAGATTTTCTTTTTCTAGTTACGGTTATTGCTGCTGTATTCTGCACAAACTGTAACCGATTGATGTCTTTCTTAGGTAGTCCTGTAATGAATGCATTATAGTAATCTAGTCAAGTGAAAGCAAAAGCATGAACTCATTTTTCAGCATCTTGTAAAGTTATAAGAGCTCTAACGTTAGCTATATTTCTTAAGAGAAAAGATGCAGTCCGTGGTAATCTGATAATATATGATTTAAAATTTAAGTCAGAGTCAATAGTTACCTCTAAATTCTTTACCTCCAACTTGATTTTTAACCCAAAGGCATCAGGTTCATTTCTAAAAGCCTCATTATGTCTTATTTTGCCAATAACTTGATTTCTGTTTTCTCATGATTTAGTTTGAGAAAGCTACTGGTCATCCATTTAGAAATACGAGTAAGACACAGGATCAGAGGGCGGCGCAGTGGTAGCGCTGCTGCCTTTGCAGTAAGGAGACCTGGGTTCGCTTTCCGGGTCCTCCCTACATGGAGTTTGCATGTTCTCCCTGTGTCTGCATGGGTTTCCTCCGGGTGCTCCGGTTATCTCCTACAGTCCAAAGACATGCATTACCGATCCTAAATTGTCCCTAGTGTGTGCTTGGTGTGTGGGTGTGTGTGCACTGCGGTGGGCTGTCACCCTGCCTGGGGATTTGTTCCTGCCTTGTGCCATGTGTTGGCTGGGATTGGCTTCAGCAGACCCCCGTGATCCTGTGTTAGAATATAGCGGGTTGGATAATGACTGACTGACTGACACAGGATCAGAGAGCTATGAGAGTCAAAGTCATCTGGCGCTATCAATAAATACAGCTGTGTGTCATCTCACCTTGTGCTTTGAGATAATCTGACTTAACGAAAGCATACTCGAGGGACATTGAAAACATTTCCTTACTTTTTTAAGAATTTCAAAAACAAAGTGCATCATTGTTCTAAATAGTCACCTTTGTTTGCAATGCAATTTTCCAGTTTGACCAGCCTGAGTTAGCCACATGCAGGCATCATACACAATACCGCACCCCTGTAACCATTTACTTCCATTGTTCACCTTTGATAAATCTGTCCTGTTACTTTCATAATTTAATGTCATTGATGCTTTCAGTACACTAAGCTACCAAAATCAATTAGCTTGTAATTTTTAACAACATTCTGTTCTTCTGATCGTCAACACTGTCATCAATGGTTTACACAATGAAAGAGTCCATTCCATTTCTTTGCTGATTATGTTTGACCTGTAGTTTGTCTTTCCTACTTAGCTCATTTTTACAAAAGATCAGAAAGTGTAAAAAGTTGTCACACTTTAGTGAACAAGTATGCTGCTTTGTTAAGCTTGTCTGCTCACTGACAGACCTGAAAATTATTGAGCACTGGGCCACTTTCTTGCAAAGTAAACTAAATCATTAATAATATCATAGTGGTAAGGTCTGCTGTAGGAGTGATGGATGCATTCAAGGTGGAGGTGGGATTACATCAGGGATCGGCTCTGAGCCCTTGTGTCCCAGTGTCATACTAACTTTTTAATGCCTAATTACTACTCCTCCCACCTTCTCCTTTCCAACGAAAATATAAAAGTGCAGAAAACTTTTGAACGTTCCTCGTATAGACCAGAATAGATCCTTGTGGTACACCATATAAAATATTATCTCGGAAGTATAATAACCAAAACTAACAAAGAATTTTCTATCTGTTAAGTAAGATTGAAATCAATTTAAGACGTTGCTAGAGAGACACTCGCATTGACTAAGGTGACTTATAAGAATACTGTTGTCTTTGGTATCAAATGCTGCACTCAATTCTAAGAGAACAAGATCAGATATATGTCCTCTGTCCACATTAACTCTCAAGTCATTTGCTACTTTAACCAGTGCAGATTTTGTACTGTGATTTGTTCTGAAACTTGACTGACACTTGTCAAGAATTGAATGTTTATTCAAGTATTCTTTTAGCAGCTCATTTACCGCCTTTCCTAGAATTTTATTTTAAAAAGGCAGGTTAAAAATTGGTGTAAATTTGTCAAAAAAGTCGAAATAATTTCTCTTGAGCAGGGGTTTGGCAAGTGAAGTCTTAAGACAGTCAGGGGAGACCCCCATATCTAATGATGAGTTCACTATGTCAAGTATACTATCAATTAGTACAACAGAGACTTCTTTGAAAAAGCCTGTTGGAATTGGGTCAAGGGCACACACAGGTGGAGGGATTCCATTGAGAATTTATCCTACGTAGTTTGGGTATATCTGTTCTGGTGAAATAATTTAACTCACTTAAAATGGAATACTGGAATTCAGTCAGATTAACTTTAGGGAGAGGAGTGTACTATATTATTAGTAGGAGGCTGAAGCCTATCCCAGCAATCATTGCACACAAGACAGGCAAAATCACTGGACAGGGCATTCAACAATTGCAGGGTAAAGACAAAGACATGCACAGTGTGGGTCAATTTACTGTTACCAATCCACTTAACTTGCATGTCTATAGACTGTAGGAGAAAACCGAAGCACCTGGAGGAAATCCTTGCAGACACAGGGGCAACATGCCAACCCCAGAAAGGGAGGACCCAGCATACAAACCCCGATATTCTTTCTGCGAAGAGGCTGCACTACCACTGAGCCACTGTGCCACCCCTGCTCTTATAATAATTGACATACGGTAACTGATATATCTACAGGTGTACCATGCAATCTAACAGTAGTCTGCCATTAGTCCTCTATACTAATAGTCAGAACTAGATCCAATTTGCAATTTAAACAGTGGGCTCCAATGTTACATTACAGGAATCAGGACTTAGTAACACTTCCACTATTTGAGAGGGATAACATAGCATGGTAAACTGATCGGAAATGAATACCAAAGAAGACGAAATTTACTGGGGTTTGACAATGGCAAATGCAATCCAGCGCTGTAAAGGAAAGCTACATTGATTCATAACGGCGTCTAAAATCTTATTTTTATTTAAACCAGTTCTTTTCATGATAAATAAAGAAAAAAAAACCTGACCTCGGTTATTAAATGTGAACTTTACAAAATTGTTTCAACAATACTAAACCCTTTACTAAAACTGAAATATTTGCAACTCCTGCACTGCTTCATAACAACCTTCGATGATATCTTCTCTAATGGAAAACATTCACAGAAAGCATTTATTACATCTGACAGAGTGGTACACCAAGTCATGAGCTGGGAAATGAATTTTTACAAAGTAAGCATACTAGACATTTCAAAGTCTGTTAAGGCATTTTCAATGTTAAAATTCATAGTGGATCATTTAGAAGTGTAAAAAGCTAGTTAGCAGGCTTGACAAATAGGAATGGTGCAAATATAGTAATATTTTATATTCAGAGTCTTTATAAATTGCTCCATCTAATTAGGGGTCTCTGCTATAGATGATATTCTCTTGTTAATGCACTGATTATTTCTTTTTTGTTCTATTTTTTTCTACAACATACCGTATCTGTATTAAATACTGCCATAATTTTAGAGGTATACTTTTTAAATCTTCCAAATGTGTGCCATTTGTGGCCGTTATTTAAATTAGATTGTTTAGTAAAATGCTACGACCACTTTAGCCAATTCATATTGCTATTTTAGTCTAGAAGTTCTGACTGTCTAATGGATGGTTAATGTACTGTACTACATCTCTATAATGTTAGCCTGCAGTCATACTGTGCTATTGAAATCTTTTCTTAAATCAATACTCATTGTACTCAGAAGAACTGAATGTTTGTATGAAGGAAGGATTCGGCTTTTTTTGCTATACTTTCCAGTTTGACCAGCCTGAGTTAGCCACCTGCAGGCATCATACACAATACCGCACCCCTGTAACCATTTACTTCCATTGTTCACCTTTGATAAATCTGTCCTGTTACTTTCATAATTTAATGCCATTGATGCTTTCAGTACACTAAGCTACCAAAATCAATTAGCTTGTAATTTTTAACAACATTCTGTTCTTCTGATAGTCAACACTGTCATCAATAGTTTACACAATGAAAGAGCTCATTCCATTTCTTTGCTGATTATGTTTGACTTGTAGTTTGTCTTTCCTACTTAGCTCATTTTTACAAAAGATCAGAAAGTGTAAAAAGTTGTCATACTTTAGTGAACAAGTACAGTATGCTGTTTTGTTAAGCCTGTCTGCTCACCGACAGACCTGAAAATTATTGAGCATTGGGCCACTTTCTTGCAAAGTAAACTAAATCATTAATAATATCATAATGGTAAGGTCTGCTGTAGGAGTGATGGATGCATTCAAGGTGGAGGTGGGATTACATCAGGGATCGGCTCTGAGCCCTTTCTTATTGTTGACAGACAAGATTAGACAGGAGTCCCTGTGGGCTATGATGTTTGCTGGTGACATTGTGATCTGTAGCGAGAGTAGAGAGCAGGTTGAGGAGACCCTGGAGAGATGGAGCTATGCTCTAGAGAGGAGAGGAATGAAGGTCAGTAGGAACAAGACCGAATATGTGTGTATAAATGAGAGTGAGGTCAGAGGAATGGTGAGGATGAAGGGAGTAGAGTTGGTGAAGGTTAATGAGTTTAAATACTTGGGTCCAACAGTACAGAGTAACAGGGATTGTGGAAGAGTGGTGAAAAAGAGAGTGCAGGCAGGGTGGAATGGGTGGAGAAGAGTGTCAGGAGTGATTTGTGAAAGATGGATATCAGCAAGAGTGAAAGGGAAGATCTACAGGATGGTAATGAGACCATCTATGTTATATGGGTTGTAGACAGTGCACTGACCAGATAGCAGGAGACAGGGCTGGAGGTGGCAGAGTTAAAGATGCTAAGATTTGCATTGGGCGTGACAAGGATGGATAGGATTAGAAATGAGGACATTAAAGGGTCAGCTCAAGTTGGATGGTTGAGAGACAAAGTCAGAGAGGCGACATTGTGTTGGTTTTGACATGTGTGGAGGAGAGATGCTGGGTACATTGGCAGAAGGATGCTAAGGATAGAGCTGCCAGGGAAGAGAAAAAGAGGAAGGCCTAGGAGAAGGTTTATGGATGTGGTGAGAGTGGACATGCAGGTGATGGGTGTGATAGAATAAGATGCAGGGGGCAGGAAGTTATGGAAGAAGATGATCCCCTGTGGCAACCCCTAACGGGAGTAGCCAAAAGAAGAAGATTAATAATATCATAATTACAGCTCTAAAGTACAATAAAACAATGATTAATATTAGCCTGTTATGAACCAGCTACCCATGGACAACTAAGTTAAGATGACTAATAGCCACCATCCTAGTAATTCTCACTCTAGGGTTGTCAGAAATTCAATAGAATTGTGAATTTTAGTGCTGGCTTCTGTTTAACAGATCTTTTTAATGAAACATTTGACAAATGTTGAATGAATGTGTAAGAAAGATATTATATCTAAAAGGTAAATAAAAAGGTGTTTTATTTATCTATTTTTATACATTGTAGAGATTTCATGCTGAGTGTATAATTGTTTGACTGCTAAGAAGCATAGCATTCATGTGGCTACCGGCATTGCAATTTATTTGTAAATGATAAACACCAGCTTAGCACAAATTAGCGTCTCAAAACAATATTCTAAATGTGCAACATATGAATTATAAAAACTTTTAAAAGCCTGTTGTGCTTCACTTCATCTGCTTTATACTCAGAGGACAATTAAAATCTGAGTGCAGTTTGCCAAGACTTCAATTTTGGTCATGTAAGCATCAATATATTAAAATTATTTTATAATTCTTTGAATGTTGTGTTTTTGCATAGGATTTCAAATCTTATATTTGAATGATTGTGTATTTTCTGGAGTAACATGGCTCTTGTTCAAAGTAGTTTGTAAATTTCATATAATGGGTCTTCACCCTAATCCTCCCTATCCCCCTATTCTTTGCTTTCTATTTTTTTCTGTTTAGTTCTTGTGTACTTTTCAAGATGTTATCAGTATAAACTTCCCTTTTAATCTTGAGTTTTTGTTCCACCTGACCTCTTCTCTCTCTGTTCATCATTGTAAGTTCATCTGCTTGAGCTCAATTACTGCTAAACTATAACTTGCCTATCATTTGAAGACTTGAAATCACTGAATCACGGTAAGGAATTAGTAAAGGATTGTGTTGGGGTGCATTTGCAAAAGGAAACCAGTTAGGTAATATGCGCATGGCATAGCATTCAGGTACTAACAGTTAATTGCTTTGAAAGCTGAAACATTTTTAATTTTTATTTATCTAGTTTGACCTGTGCAACTGAATCCCCAAAGCCTAAAACACACCAACACCAAAACAAATTCCGGGTTGAATTTTTATTTTCCCAATGCCTTTACAAACTTCTTGTTCTCAGAATAGAATCACTCAAGTACGATTCTCTTCTCCCCTCTCTTTTTTCTTATCCTTCCACACCTCCAGGTGAGGTTCATCCAATGCCTCCCGACCCCGGCTCCCTGAGGTGAGGCGTCAGATCCCTTTCATGTCAGATCCGACAGTACTTCCCGTATTACAGCACTAGATGTTAGAAGCACTTCTGGGTCAGATGGAAGTTCCTGGCAACACCGATGGAATCCAACAGGCTGTTTAATGGGACTGCAATCCCTTGCCTGTCCTGTGGGTATCAATGCAGGGAGATTGTCACCTGCCACCGTAAACCTAACCCTATCCCTAACCCTAATCCATGTGAGTCTCTGCCCCTCCATTAAAATAACCTCCCAGCCAGATAAGGGATCTTGAAGCATCCTGGCCAGAATACCAGTCTGTGCTTGGCATTTATTACACTAGTTATTTAAAGTCAGAGATAATCTCATTTTTGCTTATTAACTATTTTTGTAACAAAGAGTCACATTTAAACAAATAGTGATAAAATACTGTAATGTGCCATATTTACAGGTATTAGTACAGTACATAAAATTCACGTTTTTTAATAGCATTTTACAATATCATGCAGTCAGAAACCGAGCCTGAGTAGATGAATTAGCTTTCATAGACACCAGATTTCAACTCAAGTGATGTAAAAATTGTGTAGTTAGTTTTCGGTTGTTGAACCTCTATGGATAATTGTAATTTATTCTTCTGAAACACACATTTTGTGAAAGAAATACTCATTTGAGAGTTAGAATCTGTGTTGAAGTCAACCCATATGTGCGCAAGCAGGAGATGTGACAACAAATTCTGCTGCTATTTCTGTAACTTGTATTGGGGATTTACTTTGAAATCAGGGGCAGCCACTGTACATATAACAAAGGGTAATATAAAAACTTAAATAATTTCTCTTAGGGGAAATGAGAAATTAAAAATTTGAGATAACATCTAATACTGAAAAAGTGAAAAGATAGCATCAATTTAGAAAATTCATCTGTGTTTTTAAATGGGAATTTTGGAAATTTCAAAAATATTTACAGTGCATGTTTTTCAATATATTACAGTGAAAATTTTCTCAGTAAATTTCCTTGAAGAATAAGCATACCAAATTTCATCTAAGTCATTTCACTGGGAGATATGATGGTTCAGGCAGAGAGAGATGGACAGCCAGCCAGCCTGATGATGACAGTAGGTGCTTTTTTATCTTATCTCAATGTACTTAAATTTAAAGGTTGTTATTTCCATTCTAAGAAAAAAATACAGAAAATAAGGTTAGAAACACAGCATTTCAGCAGTATAGTGTATATGTATATGTGCAGTTGAAGAATCAGTTTCAGATCCTGGTAAGAATGAAGCATTGTTAAACATATGCTGTAACATTCACTTTACAAATGTGGCAGAGACCAAACAATGTACTGTAGGTGACTGTTTTTAATAAAACACACTATTCACTTACCATCCGTTTTTCTCCCAGTGTCTGATGTTTCAATTTATTAGGACTATTTTTTGTTGACTGTTAACTTCTTTGATTACTTAATAAGCCTCACAGAACCAATTCAGAAGCTTTGTACAAAACATGCCAATTTACCAGAGTAATGAACCATTGTGTAGTTTTAGTCGGATTGTTGACAGAGTGAATTGGTTTCTTGAAAATTCATGGGAAATGAACTCTAAGCAGTTGATAATTGAAGCCTGGTATGTTATTGTTAAACCTCTAATTTCCTTGTGACCACACACAGGTCAAGCTAATTAAAAAATAACAGAGCAGTAGTGGAAACAGGATAATTACAGTCATTAAAATTTGAAGGACAGGAAAATAGAACAATTCACTTTTTCAGTTGCTGCATTAGATCTTGTACATATTAGTTTCAATACACAACAAGCAAAATGTTGCCTGACATTAAATATATAACAAAATACTGTACTGTTCTTATTGAATTGCTTATTAAATTACTTTTGTTTTTGTGTTTAATTGATCAAAACAAATACATTTCAGAACTCAATTTTATAAACCATTTTATGGCATTAGTTTTTAATCTCAATTTCTAACTCTGAATTTAATTAAAAAAAAACTATAAGTGAAAAAGGGAAAAGGTAAACAGAAATGGCTTTGCATGGACATCCTTAGCGTGATTGGATTCTTACACATCCACAATTTACTGTGCGTTCAGTTACTTGTCGATGCTACAATGTCAGGTTCTGTACAGTTTTACCTTTCAGCTGATTATCACCTTTTTCAAATTGAGTCCCCTGGTATGCTTTGTATGTTGCAAGCATAACTACAATGATACAGTCAGTTAAAAATGGTCTGATATGTTCAGAGACCCTTTAAACGAAGGGCACTTGTGCTCTTCTCTGTTTAAAAAAGTTCAAGGGGTTCCCATAATAAATTTGCATAGAACTTGACCAAACTTGGAGTTTCAAAAAAGAACTAAAGTTTTATCTCAGACCAGATTCAAATCTTTATTTATTATGAATTAACTAGCCTGTACAATTTTTTTGACATATTTTTACAGGGAAGACTGGACACAAAGCAAGTATTATCTCTTTCCAGGTAATTGGTCCATGGCAGGACACACTCAAGACAATTTAAAGTTGCATATTAACTTAATTAGCATGCAAGTGTTTTTGATGTGGGAGAGCAAAAAAATATGACCATGAAGAATCCATCAAGTCCAGGTTTGGTACAAATTCTCAGCTCCTGTAGTTCTTAGGTAACAGCATTAACCAATTTGTCATCAGGCCCCATTCATAATTGTCAGGGAAAAAAAACTTTTCTCAATCTTCAAAGAAGGTATTTACATCAATTAAACAATTCATCTGCCTTTATACTTTTTTTCAAATTACATCACCTTATCTCATTTAAATCACACCATCTGATTCTTAATATGCATCTTGAAAATCTCCTCCAATCAACTAACACCTCCCATAATTTCTGATTCCTGTCAATTCTCCCATTACTTTGAACCCAATTTCTTTACGAGGGTTATTTTGTGGATTGTCCTATTGGTCTTCATAGGAGGGGTGTATGGGCAGTCCCATCAGTTTTTTCCTGCTTTCTGGAGTTGTGTTTGTTACTCATTTACTTCATTCTAATCTTGAAAATTTATGCTGGTGCCTTCTCCATTATGAGACACAGACTTAAAATAGTTAAGGTTTAGGTTACATTTAATTCACCCTTGACTTACATTCAGTCCTTTTCCTTAAGTTCAATAATTTATTCTGTTATAGCTTCATATATATATATGAACCCCACCTTATTAATCCCCCCCTTACAACACCCCCATTTGCTATATATTGCCTTTGATTCCTGTATGTCTAATCATTTTCCTCTGATGATGACACCTGGCAGGTTGTTGAAAGCTTAAGAATAAAAAACTATTTTAAGATACATGACTCCTTTTCTTCCTTAGTGGATTTCTATCTACTAATATACAAACCTCATCATAGACCTTTGCTTCCATATTTAAATATATCCATCCATCAATTTTCCAACCCAATCCGAACACAGGGGTCTGCTGGAGCCAATCCCAGCCAACACAGGGCACAAGGCAGGAACCAATCCTGGGCAGGGTGCCAGCCCACACACAAACACACCAAGCACACACTAGGACCAATTTAGAATCACCAATCCATCTATCCTGCATGTCTTTGGACTGTGGGAGGAAACCGGAGTGTCCAGAGGAAACCCACACAGACATGGGGAGAACATGCAAACTCCACGCAGGGAGGACCCGGGAAGCATATATATATATATATATATATATATATATATATATATATATATATATATATGTATATATATACACGAACTGCATGTGGTCTTTGGGACAAATAACAACCCAAAGACTCCCCAGCAGTTTTATTATATTTGTGAAGTTGGGGAGGCATCCGCTAACTCTTACGAATGACCCAGTGGACCCATCTGTGCTTGCTGCCCCACTGGCTTTCATAGGAAGACATTGGTGATGCCATATCTTAGCCATATTACTGGTATTCGAGTCCTATTAATCTTTGTTTCGAGAAACTACCTCCAGAAAGACAATGTTTTTAGTGAAAACTTCAAGACTTGCCCTCCATTGCTGAGGTGTTTCACTTGTTCATTGTTGAGCAGCGGCTTTTGCTTCATTTTGATGTTGTGTCTTTTCATCTGTGTGATTTACATGATGTCGTTGTTGCGTGGCAGCGTTTGCTGTATACAGGTCTTTCATAGTGAGAACTGAGGTGCATGCAAGTGCCGAAAAAGTTTAAAAGTGCATGTGCCATCTAGTTGTGGTTGAGCGTGAGGAGAGTGGACTGCCCCATACACACACACATGTTTTTCCCTAATATTTGTCTTATGTGATCATAAAATATATTATATATTAATTAAAAATTCCAGATTATCAAACCTGCTTGGTCCAGTTCAGGATCTACAGTTGCTAGAATTTGTTGAACAACAGGAAGTAAGGCAGAAAGCAACTCAGATAATGGGTGCACCAGTCCAGCTCTGGGCATATTGTATATTCATATTCAAACAGGGCTAAATTACAATTAACCTAACACAATGATTTTCAAACTGAGGGAAGTGACAATTTTCCTCTTGGCAAGGCTAACATTCTTAAAGAAAAAATCCATTTGAATTTTAAAGATTGCTGTTAAATTGCCTTAAGAAGTTTTTAAACATAAATGAAAATGTTTTGCAATTGTTGCATGAAAGTAGTCCTGTGTCAGTTTAGTTCTAGCAGTAGAGTAGACTGATGCACAATGTTAGCCATTTATTGATGCAATGAGAAGCGAAGCAGAATTACACTTTTTATTGGCTGAGTAGATCACAATATGCAAGCTTATGAGGGAGTCCAGGCTACTTCCTCATGTAAGATGTAATACAGAAGCTGGAGTTACCTGTATTTATATACTGTGAGGTTTCTGAAGTCTACCCCAAAAACGGGACGACATTGCGAACTGCGATTGCCACAACTGTGGAGTGCTGCTTGTCCATGGCTGAGGCAACCGCTGGTCCGCAGCGCCACAGCATAGTGCCACGAAAACAACTACAAGCCAATCGAGATCGCGTTATAAGTGCCTGTCATCACTGGGTGATGCAAGGAACATTAAATGCAGGAAACAATATACCTTGGCCACTGACCTGCCCGTTTGCTGTGTCTGTGTATAGGAGAGTGGTAGATCTGGCTACAATAAATAACTAAGTGAAAATAAAGCTGGTTTTGCTAAAAGACTGAGACTCGTTTTTGGAGTGCAAGACAGTGACTCACGTGTCACAACACAAACTAGGAAAGAACCATGATACTAAAACACCTATGTGTGGCATCTTTAGTGTCAAATATTAACAGAGCTCTCCAACCTAAAATTAATTTAAAAAGAGAGGACCACAGTGTATGATCAAGATCCTCTGATAAGAGAACTGTCCAACAAAGTATTGTAAAGTTTTGGATGAGTTTTCCTTATAATGTAGATCTGTAATCAAATCTCCTAGGTCAGTCAGAGTAATGTAAATAGTTCTCATATCTGGTCATAAAACTCTTTGTTCCTATTCCAATCATGTTGTTATGTGTTAAATTTTAGCATCAGTTTAACATCTCATTCCTTTCTCTTTTAATGTGTCTTGAAGTTGCCCATAAGCACTGTGACTTTAAAATCAATCTGCTGAAGTGAACTCCTACAGAAACATCTCTGTTGCCATGCTTGATGTGAGAGCTGTGTCTATGACACAGTGTTTGTCCGGTTTCTCTCACATGTAGCCCAGTTTTGAGACATTTCGTACACAGAAGTATGTAAACACCATTATACAATCTACAGGAAAATGATCCCTTTATCTGAAGTTCTTGTTGGCAGTGTGCTATAACTTCCAGATCTGTGGTGTGATAATGAACACAGCACTCTGTGTGGAAAAAACTCTGCCTCTTGTGGAACCAATTTGCAAAATAATGAAAGATTATAAACAAAACTTAAATATACCATAAACATGAGACATTCTCTAAATTACAGAAAGAAGACATAAAAAGGGAACTTAAACAGAGATCAAAGAACACAATCAGACAGAACCATGAAAACAATGAGCAAGAAAGATTAAAGTTAACAAATATTAATAATAAATTGCATATATCTAGAATTTTGTTTTAGTGTTATTAGTACAACCAGTAACGGCGCACTGCACGATAACGTGCAGTGAATAACCTTGACTTGAGCGTTCATAGTTTTCATCCTCTTTCTCCGTACATTTATCATTTGTTTGCTCAGATGTTGATGCGCTTGCTGCTTCCTCAGCATCTCTTCTTTTCTCCACCCTAGCGGCCCGCTTCTTCTCTTCTTTCGTCAGCATCTCTTCGCTTTAAAACTGGTTAAGTCAGTGTTTGTGTTGCAATTACTTAGTATGTTTTCTTTAATTATTCACTTAAGCTGGCACTTAAGTCTTCAATCTGCCTCAAGAATGATTTAAGATATGAAGAGGTAGGGGAAGTGACAGCGAAGGTGGTAGGGATGAGAACAGTGCCCATGCGCATGCACTTCACGGCCGCCCTGCTGGCCACTGCCGAGAGTTGATTCTACAATAAAATAAGATAAAAAATAAAAAAAGGTCAATTATCATCCCGAAAGCGGATAGTAGGTGCTGGATAGGCTCCAGCCACCCCTGATCAAGATTAAGCAGGCTTATAAAATGGCGTTGTTTGACATGATGTATATTAGGAGGAGGCCCTGACCTAGTGGTTAACATTTTGGAGGGTCTTAGTTTAAAAAAGCTGGGAACCCCTGACCTAACAAATAAATGTTGGTGAAATTCAGTGAAAAAAAAACATGCAGATAAAGGGGAATGTGCAAACTCTAAACATACAGCGCAAAGACCGGAATTCAAACTGATTATGCTCAGGCTGTTAGGCAGCAATACTAACGACTGCATTACCATATTATACCAAGAGGCCATCCACAAGAACAAACTGTCACAGCCGGAGTTTAGATTGGCACAAAAAATAACCTGAAAGACGCTTGAAACACTCTTTATTCTATAATTGAAAGAAACGGATTTGGAGCCTTTAATAAACACACAGCACACTTGACCAATTCTCCAGTTGTTTGGCTCCACTCAAGGATTCTTCAGGATTAAAACGTCAAAGGCACCTTACTCAGGGTTAGTGAGTTACAAGTGCACCATCTGAAAGCAAAGCAGATTGGCCAGTGATACAACTGGTTATTGGGTACATTTCTCAGTTTTAAAGATTTTTTTCATTGTGAGATATTCAAGTTCACAGTGCTGGGGTTCAGCTATCTACAGTTGATCCTGTATGGCTAAATTGCTAGCAATTTGAAAGTGCGTTTTCTCTGTACTTGAACCAACTCGAGAAAATGAACATTTCGCCTGATCACTCACATGTTCACTCACATACTGTAAAACTGCAGTAATGTTTGGCACGAGGAGCAGTAGAAAGTGGTGGTGTAATGGCTAAATAACTCCAAATATTTTAACAGCATGAAGACTTATTACTGTTATTTAATGTGATTGTTTCTTCACATAGCAAATAATTAAAGGTGGAAGCTATTAATGTTCATTTGAGCTCGGCAAAACCCCAAAATATAATAAGGGCAATTGGTAAAATATGCACATAAAAAAGATTTTAAAAACATTAGGATTTCTAAAAATGTAACAATCTGGGTACAGAATTCAGCATTTTTACCTAAGAGTCTCTTGTACTTCTTATTGTTATTTAATTTAGTCAATAGCAAAATGCATTTTTCATTCAATTTCACCTGTATTTTTGAAAAGGGAAATGATTTATGAATATATGTTAATGCTTTGTGAGATAAGTCGGTTGGGGATTGAGATAGAATATTAATTATTGGCCTTATCTTGTATACTTGTACTGTTGTTTTATTTGTAAGGGCTTCAATTCAATTACTGTACATTCTTGTTGTCCCAAGGGGAAAATATGGCTTGCCTGAAGGATTATTGAAAATGGACAAGATATCACATAAACTCAATAATTAAACATACTCTCATACATAATAAATAACATGAAGTAATGAAAATGGATACACATGATACAATATCATTCTGTTCCAATTGAAAATTAAAACAAATCCAGCATAAGCACTCTACAGGTTATTATCAGAAATGATATCTACAGTATAAGGATAATGAGGTAGGCCTGCAGCTATGTACAAACATTACTGATAAGGTTAACAGGCGTAGAATAAAGGAACATTTGAACCAGTTACGTGTATATTTAGTATCTTTAACCTTGCTGTGGGATGGTGGCACAGTGGTTAGCAAATCTTCCTCAGTAGAATCCCACAGCCTCTGCATACATTCAGTGCATTTACATTCACACACTTGATCAGAGTGAGGTGAATAACGTGGTTAAGGTAGAGAACTGGTTTCTTAATAATCAGTGTTTTCCTGCACAAGTAATCTTCAGGAGGTCTCCTTTGGCCAAACACTCCAACATCATTAAAGTGTGCAAAAAAGAGTTAAACACCATCATCGGGCCACTTGTGGATCCAAACATATGCACAACACCTGTGATAATTTTCTTGTGCATTATAAATATGTTTAGTCAAAATTACATTTTGTTTATAGGTTTCTGTTACCGGATTGCATGGAGCAAACTCTTTTCTGCTTGGCTGTGCGATTGAGCCCTGAAAAAGACTCGGCACATGTGCTTCTTGCCTCACATCTAACACTTAATACTTTAGTTAATAGGATCAGCGCCAGGTTACTTGTTACTTTAAAAAGTTATGGGACTACACATTAGTTTTAAAATGTTACCCTACTGCTCTCGAAATTGTGTTGCTGAGTTTAGCACTGCACACTTGAAATTAATTTAATATTAATAATAATAATGCATTTTATTTATAGGGCACTTTACAGTACATTAGCAGTAAATCTCAAAGTGCTACATAAAAAGTTTAAACAAAGGCAAGGCAAGATAAAAACAGAGATAAAACAACAATAATTATGGGATAATAATTTATCAATTTCTGAAATATTGAGACAGATTATTTCAGAGAATAGAAGAAATAATGTGATTGCCTGAATATTGGACTCTGGAAATGTACTTTGAGGAAACATCCACCTGTGGCTGCTGAAATCGTGTGCAAAGGAATATGGAGGAATATTTCGGACAAAATGAAATAAATAAATAAATGCGTAAATAAATAAAAGTACTGTGAAATGTGAGCATAAATAAATAAATGTGTCATGAAATGAGAGCCTTAATAAATAAATATGTCATGAAATGAGAGCATAAATAAATAAATGTGTCACGAAATATGTTTTTCGTTGCTTATTTATTTATTTCATTTTGTCTGTAACATTCCTGCAAACCGTCATGAAATACGACTTGAAATAAAACTGTCACTTTCACTCGTCAAAGTTGAGAGGGTGGGCTCTAACACGCCCTCTAGTTACTGATTGGTGAATCGATAGCACAAGAATGAATTAGAAAAATGCTTACTACTGCCGATGAAATGGATTCTGCCGAAGATATTACGTATTTCAGAGAGAATTGAAGATTTATCGGAAGAAATGACAATGTTGGCGGCCCTTTTAGACTCCGATATAGATTAAACTATTTTTGAAATTATCAAAGAACAGGTGGAACGGACTCTACTACACTCCAGTTCAGGTGACTCAGTTCCCTGCTCTGGGCGTCCATCCTTTGACATTCCAGCTGAGTCAATAGAACACCTTCTGTTATGCGGTTTAAAAGTACGACAGATTGCAGATCTATATGGTGTATCGGAGAAGACGATCACAAGGCGAATGAGCCAGTTTGATATACGGTAAACTGCAACGGCTGTATTAGTTTAGGTACTTTGACATGGAATGCTCAAAGCAGCTCCAACTAATATTTATTGACTCAGCTGGAATGTCAAAGGATGGACGTCCAGAGCAGGGAACTGAGTCACCTGAACTGGAGTGTAGTAGAGTCCGTTCCACCTGTTCTTTGATAATTTCAAAAATAGTTTAATCTATATCGCAGTCTAAAAGGGCCGCCAACATTGTAATTTCTTCCGATAAATCTTCAATTCTCTCTCTGAAATACGTAGTATCTTCGGCAGAATCCATTTCATCGGCAGTAGTAAGCATTTTTCTAATTCATTCTTGTGCTGTCGATTCACCAATCAGAAACTAGATGGCGTGTTAGAGCCCACCCTCTCAACTTTGACGAGTGAAGGTGACAGTTTTATTTCAAGCCGTATTTCACGACGGTTTGCAGGAATGTTACGGACAAAATGAAATAAATAAATAAGCAACGAAAAACATATTTCGTGACACATTTATTTATTTATGCTCTCATTTCACGATACATTTATTTATTAAGGCTTCATTTCATGATACATTTATTTATTTATGTTCACATTTCACAGTACTTTTATTTATTTACGCATTTATTTATTTATTTCATTTTGTCCGAAATATTCCTCCATAAAGGAAACACATGTGCAGACTGACAAAGGGAAATTGACATGCACAGACTCCATGATCTCATAATCGGATTATTGACGGAGAAACCTACCTCTGTTAATCTGGTTTCTCAGAGGTCAATAACCTGATTTCTCTAAATTCGAATAAGGGCTTACGTGGCATATTAGAAATCAGGTTTCTGTAAATATCATATATACTCATGTATAAATCGGGTCTTGAAACCCGAAAAATCATAAAATCAGTGTAGGGAATGAGAACATCAAAGTGCCCATTCATAACATCTCCCGAAAACCTATGTTTTTTTTATCCCCTCGAGTGCCTGTCCAAAGTCGTACAATGTCAGCCTGAATCTGTACCGCTAAAGACGGAGTTTCATGCACTAAATAAGCTATAGATGAGAATAAGCAAGCACCATCTCCATGCTGTGTACTCCATCAACAGAGACATAATTTTGTCTATTTTTCCAGCGCATCGCGCACAAAAGCAAGGGAACGATAGGAGCACCAGAACTCTACTCACATCGCAAGTAGCAAGTCTCTGATAAACTGAATACCGCTACGCTTTGCACTCACGGGACGGAAGGACAATCCCGACCGCTTTTATATAGTAGATTATTGTACTGTACATTTAATTACACACACACACAGTTCTTACACACAACCACTAACCTATGAAGGCACGACCTCAGTAGGAGAGTCTTCAGGTGGTGCACTATCTTCAGCAGGTGCGTCGTTGTCTTCTACCGCTGAAGGAGTACTAGGAGTAGACAGTGGGTGTCTGGGTGCGCGGCTGAAGAACATCTTCATAGGCAGTTGCTGGCGCTGTCTTTTCATATGCGCGAGGAGGCTTTTGTAGGGTATTGCCATCTTTGATCATATCCAAGAGTTTCACCTTCTCCTGGATAGTAAGCATCTTCCTCCGGCGCGTAGTTTTATTGTCAGAAGGCTTAGAAAAAGCAGCACATTTAGGAGCCATCGAAGGGCTTAGATAAAAGTTCTCAGAAAGCGCATGCGTAGTGACGTAAGCGTGTATGAGAAAAAAACGCGATAGAGTGAAGCCGCGAAAGTTGAAGCGTGATATAGCGAGGGATCACTGTAAACTAAAGGATTTCCAATCAAGAGCCTTGCAGGGTGAATATTAGTAACAGGTTCAATTAAAATGGGAAGGGTGTGGGATTTGGCTGGGCACAGTCTAATCTTAGAATTCATACATGCAAGTCTAAAGTTATTAGGCCAGCAAAGTTGTGTATAATTTGTGGCATTACTTCCTCAGAGTTCCAGAGGAATGAACGGAAGCTCCATCCAGGCACTTTCAGTACATAGATTGTAAGTGTTCTGATTTTCCTTGTTCATAAATAACATTGGCATTATGATTATTGTAACAACTTGGTGGGATAAGAGATGGTGGAATAAACTTAGCATTCTGTGCAGAGCTGTTAGTAAATGGCCATCTGAGGGGCCGTTGGTTTGTATAGCGGCTGGACCTGCTACTGCCTCCATTTGTCATTCTTCTGTCCTGCACATGTCTTTTGTGGCCCCATGTGCTCCTGGCTGCTTCGTTCATGTACCCACACATATGTGCTGCCAGCCCCATCTCACTCTGCTTACTTGGGGTCACAGGCAACCTTTCTACCACACTTTCCTCCAGTCCCTAGACTACACACCCAGGCTGATGGACTTTAGTAGTGGGGAAATTCATTAGAAGTGTTTCTCTACGTACTCTGTCTACACACACCCAAAAAGTACACTCACAGTTTTTTTATGGCCAACTTTTGAAATTAACTCCATTCACTTTAATATAAATAAAACAGATAACCCCAGTTTTGTTTTCATCAAAACCTAATTCTTTCTCTCCTCCACATATGTACTTTTGAAAGCTGTGAATACATTTTGTAAAACAACCCCAAAAATCATCTTTTTTCAGCTTTGACAGCTCTTCATTCACTGCCTTGATCATGTCTTCTCAATCCTCATGATCCAGAATAATAATAATAATAATAATAATAATAAATTTTATTTATATAGCGCCTTTCCCATGCTCAAGGCGCTTTACAGAATTTAAGAAAGAACGGCAGGTTATACAGTATATAGCATTGTACTAAACCAGATAAATAAATAAAGAAGAGTAAGATAGTAAATTCAGAGAAATAGCCTAACAGACAACATAACTGATGTTCTAGCACACACACACACAGGTTACATGAACATCTTGATATAGAAGTAAACTGAGAGAAGGGGAATGAAGTCAAGTAGAGCTAAAAGCCCTCCTGAACAGATTAGTTTTGAGTTGTTTTTTAAAAGAAATAATGGAGCCAGCTGGTCTAATTAATTTCAGTAGGTCATTCCAGAGTCTGGGCGCTATACAGTTGAAGGCCCTGCTGTCACCCATGGAGTGTAGATTAGTGTGGGCACAACAAGATTGGCAGAATCAGAGGACCTTAGTGGGCAGACAGGCACATAGTGATAGTGTCAAGGGATGAGTTAATTATTGTTGTAATTCATTTATTATCTACCATTCTTTCCAGTTTCTCTTATTCATGGATTAGACTGAAATAAATAAATAATACATTCATATCGATAAACCCAGAGCTCACTACATTTATATGAAAGAAAATTAAATTTACAAAAATTTGCTATTGCTAGTGTGCCCTCAAAGTGTATTTCTTTCTTTATTTATGTTTTTATCTTGAGCATATTAATGTTTTATGTATGAAATTCATGGATTATCTATCGCTCTTTGAAGTTTCAGTTATTTAGAAATTTCACTGAAATAAATAAATAATACATTAATATCAATGAATCCACAGCTCACTACATTTATACGAAAAAATATTACATTTACAAAAATTTTGCTTTTGCCAGTGTGTACTCTTAGTGTACAGCAAAAATGTCGAAAAGTGGCAGACCACAAGAGAATGAAAGGTTAGAAGATGTAACCTAACTCAGTAATATGCCAAGTTAAAACTACAAAAAAAAAAAGTAATAATCAAGCTTATCCTTTTATAAAACCACAGCATAAAATAAAGTAGATAACTCTAGTAATGTGCCAAGTTAAACCAAAAAAAAAGTAAGATGCAGAGTTAAGGGTTAATGAACGGTACTAATGCCTTTTCTCCCTCTTCCACAGACCACAAAAGGAAAGCCCAGCTAAGACTCTGCCCACTTCCAGTGCTACAACACAGCCTTCTGCAGACCACATTTCTGCCTGAATTCCCATCCTTTCCTGGTCTGCATCTATAAACCCCAAGCACTCCAACCTCCTGATCAGTCACCATTTTGACTGTCTTTTATGATAACTCACTTTCAAAGTGACGACAATATACGGGGTGATTCCCCAAACCTTTATCTGTCCTCTTTGTTTATTCCACAGTAGTCAGTAATATAATCACTGGTTCGTTTGTTAGGAAACCTATGCCATGTTTTGTGCAAGACTTCCTGAGAGTATCTACAAACATGAACGATGAGTCAATTGAATCACTGGCTCATACATGGTAATACTGGTGACGTCATGTTACACAATTTTCAGGACATGACCACTAGCAACGATTTTTACAAAAACAACTGCTGTATCATTCTAAATCACAGTACAAAGAAAAATTAAATTAACAAAGACTTAAACAAAATTACATTAAGGTAAAAAGATGTGTAGGGATTCTCTATAATTCAAAACCACAGAGAAAAAGAGATGTACAACCCCTGAATCATGTCTCAAGTGAGTGCTGATGCTCATGTGTAAATGGAAATATCCCACCACATTTGGATTTAAAAACAAACATACATGAATCTCCCTATCCCTTTTCCAAACCCACTGAATCATGTACATTGTCATGGGGAGCTGAAGCATGTCCCAAAGACACTGGCCTTAAAAAAGAAACAATTCTGAATGGCACTCCAGTCCATTGCTGTCTTCTGTATTGTATAATTTAAACTGATTACATCACCAATGTCCCATAAGAAATAAGAGCTGGCATTGCCTCTATCAATCCTGATTTGTTCTTTATTAGTTCACATGTCTGACTTGCTCCTGCACAATTATTTAGTTGGGAGTTTTAAATTATCACTTCAGTTCAGAACTCTGTTATTAGTATTCCATAAATTTCACTATTCCCATCATTAGTACTCTATAAATTTCTCCGTTCAAATAGTTACTATAATGACCATTATAATTATCCATTCAAAGAGGAAAACAAAATGGCTTTCAGAATGCAAGACTTGATTACAATTATTTTTTCCAGCAATAAAACATATAAATGTCTAGTGCATTCTTTATTTATATGTATTTAAGTTGTATTAAAGGATAGATAGATAGATAGATAGATAGATAGATAGATAGATAGATAGATAGATAGATAGATAGATAGATAGATATTTATAGTTATTTAAAAAATATGATACTAAATATATAGTAAAGTGAAACATAAAGGAAGCTGACAGCAAAGTATGCTAATATTTTGTAATTCACATTACTTTTGAGGTTCCTGAAATACAAAATGAACAGGCTTTTTAGAAAGATTTAAAGTCATAAATCTCAGATGATGATTTAAGTACTTTATAAGAGAGGTTTTAGAACTGCTATATGGAGATAGATAGATAGATAGATAGATAGATAGATAGATAGATAGATAGATAGATAGAACTACTCCTATATAGTGTATGTGTGTGGTGTGTACTTAGAAGAAAATACAAACATTCCATAATAACGAGTCAATTTTTAGATCAGAATAATATCACACTAGTGATTACATCATATTTGATGCTCTTCATAAGTATTCTTCTTATTTATATATGACAGATATATAGACAAAGTACAAACATGATTGATGTGACACAGGATGTGTTATTCCATTTGCTTCCAACAACAGCATATTGTTTAGGAAGGAGAAGTTCTCCAAATAAAAAAAACAGGACAGGGCAATAAATATAAAGATTATATTTCATTTTCATGCCTTAAATAGTGCAGTATGTAAAGAATTTACTGTTATTTACACCTTTTTCATAGGAAAGATGAATTTTCATTTTTTGCATTTATCGCCATAGAGCAGATAATGCTGTACTGTACATATGTGAAGTATAAACTACAACTGCGGCAAAGAAATACTTGTTTAGCTTATTGCCATAAGTTATTCTAAAAACAAAGGCATTAGACATTATACAGCTGACATTTGCAAATGAAAAATATTTGCTTTCTATCAGCCTCATGTTGTACTTTATGGGTATGAAATGTTTACAAGAAGACACTTTCTCCAGGGCCATTAAATTAAATATGCTCCTCACTTCCCATAATTCCCCATGAAGAATTCATTTACATAATACAGTTATCTTTACAAGCTGTTTTTGTACATTTCATTGTAAATAAAGTGTAACACCAGCTAGTGAGCTTGCATACCCCATAATAATGAAGGAATAATATCAATGGGAATTTAGCTAATAAACTAAAACTAATCTAGCTAATATAATTTTTCTTGAAATAAACAAAACTAAATGAATAAATAACTAAATGCATAATAAGCATACAGTCCGTAATTATAAGTAAATATGGTAATCTTCCTCCTGTAACATTAGGAGGCATGAGTTAAAATGTTTAGTGTATTTAAGCCTTTTTTCAGTTCAAATCAGTTCAATTTAAATAAGTTTATTCTTAGTAAGGGATCACTATACAATGATTGCAAATACAAATTTTCTCAATACTAGAAGAGCCCTTCCATATTTCAGTGTTGTGAATTTCCTGCGTTTGTTGTTTTGCAAGCATTTTTCCAGGCAATTTTCAGTTATTTTTCAGCATTCTTCAAGCATTTTCAGAGAAAATCTTATCTAAATATCATTATCAACATTTTATTAGTAGGCAATATGAATTTAAATAATTCTCTCTAAGAATTCTATCAGGTTCTAGGCTTGCAGTTATAATTTTACTTTATAGGCTCTCACTGAATGTTCACATTTCTAGGGCCTTGTTTGGCAACACATATGTGGTAGTTTCTTATATTTTATATTTTCTTATTTTTTATAATTTACTTTTATTTGAGTGTATAAATGCAAGGTAGATCTATCAGTAAAATACACAATTACAGCAAACATTATAAAAATGCTTGTAATTTTCTTAAACTGCTTTCCCTGGTGGCAGCAGGCCAAGCAGGTCAGCCCAGATTTCTCTGTCCCCAGCTGCAGATTCCATCTCTTGCTGGGAAATTCCCAGGTGTTCCTAAGCCGGCCAAGAAATATAATTCCTCCAGTGCATCCTAGATCTGCCGCTGGGTCTCTAGATATTCCAGTGTGACGTGTACAGAGCTGTCTGGGTGGAGTATCCTTAAGACATATCCAATGCACCTCACCACTTGATCCAAAGGCGCAGCAGTTCTACTCTGCGGCTCTCCTGACCACTGAGCTTCTCACCTTATCACAGACTGTCAGGCAGCCCAGTCATCCTGTGAATAAACCTCATTTCTACTCTTTGTACTTGCAATGTCATTCTTTCAGTCATTACTCACAGCTCATGACCATAGGTGAAGACAGGAATGTGGATTGAGCAGTAATTAGCCAGCTTTGACTTTAGATGGCTCCCGCCTCACCACCACAGACTACTACATTGCTTGCAAAACAGGTGCCACCACTCGAGTCTACTTGCCAACCTAACATTCTCTTCTTCCATCACTCGTGAACAAAATTCCAAGGTTCTTGAACTTCTCCACCAGAGCACTTTTTCTGCCTATCAAATGAAGACAGCAATCTACTCTTTTCCAAGGGACAGCTATGTCCTCAAACTTGAAGGTGCTAATCCAAATTCCAACTGCTTCACACTCAGCAGAAAATTGCCCGAGTGCATGCTGAAGGTCACAGTCAGATGAGGCAAGGTGGACTACATCATCTGAATAAAGTAATGATGCTACCCCTAGCCTCCCCAACTAGACACCCTCCCATCCTGGACTGCACTTTGTTAACCATAAAACACATGCTGAGGAACACACTCACATGCTTTTTCCAAATCATAAAAAGTCATAAAAATGCATGCAGAGCTGGTCTATGGTCAGTTACTTCTTCTGTATCTTTGACTCAGCCATTGGATGGAGTCTTGCCTCCATCATCCTTGTAACCATGTATTCTTGATTACTTTTGCTGAAATGACAGGAGGACAAGGTAGGAATTGGAGCCCTAAGCAGTTCTAAGGAACCATCCACAAATATAAACCAAAGTCAAAACAGGAAATGAAGGCAGTGAACTGAGATACCAGAAACAAAGCTGAAACCAGGAAAACCTATCCTTGATAATACATCAGTCACCTGGCAGAGGGCAGGTGCTCAACTACACAGCAAGAATGTAAACCAGAGTCCCAGCAATTGAGAACATGATGATCATCCCTGCAAGTCCATACTCCAAGAGATGAAATTAAAACTCAATCAATTTGTTATGTGTGCAATATAATAATTTCTTTATATTTTTTCTGTAATTATGAGTGAATTAATACTCATCCAGTAATTTTCTAAGTCCACAAGAGGGTTGAAGGGAACTAGACTCTAGCCTTACAGGAAAGGAAATACATTAGGAACTTGCGTTAATCACACACATTTAGATTTGACAATCATCCTAAATCCATGTCTTTGGACTGTGGCAGGAAACTAAGGTTACCGAGAGGGATCTCATGCAGACATGAGAAGAATATCAGGAATTAAACAGGTAAAACTGATGGCTGGCTTTGCCAATTTGGCAATTAATTTCAAATTAGCATCCGCCAATGCAATGCCTAAAATTGCTTTTATATACCCTTTATTTTAATGTCACAAATACAGCCTATAATGGTCTTATTTTGCACTAAAAGTGAAATATTCATTAAATATAATGCAGGATGCTTAATGTATACTGTATTGCACTTGTACACTCCGGTTTAGGTATTTCAGCATCAGACAAGCTCGCCCATATACTGTATACTTTTTACTTTCAACTTTTGGACTTGCTGAAGGTCACACAAGAAGTATTTGACTTTGTTTTTCGCAAGTCATGCTCCTCAGGCAGTTCCTCACACTCTGCCTGCCTAAGCAACAGAGTGCAACCGAATACTCATGAAATTCAAATGAGAGTTAAGTGTAAATTATATTAAAACACTTCAGTAACAAATCCTATTTTGATAGCACTGCATTAATTACTTAACATTGAGCATTTTAATAAAAAGAATGGAAATTGTCTTTGTATGCTTAACACTTTGCTGTATTTACAATTTCTGCAAATATGGCAAAGTATTTAAGTGCCTTCAGCATGGGAAAGGTGCTATATAAATAAATGAAGTATTATTATTAATTCTGGACTAATGGGATATAACAATGCACAATGATTTTACTGTAGTTAGCATTGTTAAGAAATTGTGTCTATGTATGAAATATTACCTGGATAATTTACTATTTTACCAAAAATGTTTTGAAGAACTTGTATATGTTGAAGGACCATTCTGGACCCCAAACCAACAAAGCAGCTTAAAATAAAAGCAATAAAGAAAAACAGCATTCTTACACTGAAAGATGTAAGACCAGTGATCAATTTAAATTGATGACAAAACACACAAGCTTGTATCTAATTTAAAAAGCAAAACCTACAGCATGCTCTCTAGAACTACGTAATTCCAACTAGCTTGTTAAAAAGACAGCACATCTCTGAAAACTGTGAGCAGTGCACCTTCTAGTGATATCAGATGATAGCTCTCTGTGTGAGCCCCTCTGTCTCCACCCAGTGCCACCACTCTACTCCACCTGTCTACAGTGAAAATCCCCCCTTGTCACCAATTTCAGTTCAAAGATTTGCTCTGTGCTGAACTGCTGGCAGGGAATCGCAAACGCGCAGTCTCTAGCTCAGAGGCAAGTGCCTTACAGCTTGAGCTAAATGGAGAGCTTCGTCTGTCAACTGTGCAGAGCAGATCTCGGAACACTATGAACATTACACGCAGTGTTGCCACTACAAATGGCATTATCTCTGATTCCTTCAAATTGTTACACCTCTTTTAATTAAAGTTAATTAAAGAAATCAGGTTATTTTTAAGAGCTATACACCAATATTTAATTTATGTTTTTTCTATAGTTCAGACTATTGAACGAAGGGCTGGAAAGCAGGGTGTATGGCAATTAAGGTAGGTCATTTTCTATATAAAGCCCTTGAATAACTGGATATATATGGAATGAAAAGATGTAGGTCTATTAGTAACATTGCAGATGCATCAGAGAAAGCAGCATGGTGGCTTTGGTTGAAGACAAAATGTCCTTGGGGATCTGCAACTAGTGCTACTTAAATACACGTTGTTTGACTAGCCGTGACTGCGTCACCTCGGTGAGCTTGTCTGATGTTGAAAGACCTGAGCCATGCAATCTCTAATAATGTGTTTGTTTAAGAGCAAGAAGAGATGTTCTGTTTTTTGATAATGGAGAACAAGTGGAATCTTATCAATAAAAACAAAGTATTTAAGTAATACCTCAATTTGGCCTTCACATTGATCACAGTACAGAAACAGCTTTGGCTTGAGTTGTAAATGATATTTTGATTTCTGTCAATGTAGTAAGTTCCACCATCATTATGTTTTTAGATGTAGAGTAAGTGTTAGTCTTTGCTACAACTGACCATAGGATTTTACTATACACGGTTAAAAATTTAGTTGGTCTACTTCATGCTTACTAAATCATTTCCAATATATGCATCAATCTGAAAAAAAACTTTTTCAGATTCCAGTCTGCACTTTCACATGGTGTCTGACTATTTATTCTCATCTCTGTTTTAAGAATTTATATTCATTACTCTATCTCATTATGTATTTAAGCAAACCTAACCATTACTCGCTTACTCAATTAACATTTCCAGCTTATCCTTCTGAATGAGCTACATTGTTTGTATGAAAATGTGCTACATAAATAAATGTTGTTGAACTTCCAGATCATCTAATGGCTACTGTGTAATTCTCTCAAGATTTATATCTCAGTCTATATCCTCATCCTCATCTATAGTCATGATCTGCGAATAGTGTTTGAAAGAAGTGGTTGCAGATACCAATGACAGAATTGTGAATCATTCTATGGGGCATAATAAGTAGTATACCAATTTATGTTCTCAGATCTTCACCTGCCTCATCTCTGTCTGTAGGAGCAGTTATTCTACTGTGGGGTCCATTAGGATTATTATCATTCTCCCCTTACCATGGAGAGATGGAACTTTGCAGCCCTTCAGGGAGCCATATACAACTAAACCATAGTTATTTTGGTTACTACCCAAATAAATAAATAAATAAAAATATGTCAGGAAATGGATTTAGACTTTGTCTAAGGGTTTAGTTCCTGCTTTAGCACCACTCAGGGATGGTTCTAGTCTGTCAGGTGCCCTGGGCTAACACCCTCTCTGGTGCCCCCCCCCCAGCGTTCTAATAAACACTGAACAAAATCAGTGCAATAAAACAAACTATTGGAAATGTAATGTCTAACAGAGACAAAATCAAATGTGACATTTATGCAGCACCAAAATATTTTGTTATGTGTAAAGAATTTTCACTTTAGTACCATCTCCAGTCATCAGTTTACCAGGTCACTAACAGCTACATAAACCTTTTCTCTCACAGTTGCAGTCAGTTTATTATTTCGGGTTAACTTTCCCCGCCTACCACGCGGGGGGCCAGTCGTGGATCGTTGACACAGACTGCTCAGCCAAGCAGTGCACAGCAGGCCCGTTGCTCCTCAGAGACTCAAGTTCGATTCTCCCAAGGGGGAGAAAGTGTTATTTTTTTCTTTTTAACTATATAAAGTGGTATGCGCTGTCAGTCAGTCAGTCAAATCGTTGTATTTTCATGTGGGATGCTCCTTTTAAAATATTTTTAACAATTGAGACTGCAATTAACATGAACAGGTGTCTTTATAACTCTTATTTTTAAAATCCATAAGACATAGACAGACAGAGCACAGCATAATAGATAGACAGATAGAGAAGTCACTAGATATATAAATAAACAGGGAAGGCACTGTATAATAGATATAAAAAACAGCTAAGGGGATAGATAAATAGATAGGAAGGAAAGGCACTATATGATCGGCAGATAGGGAAGCTGCTATTTACTATTACTATGTAGATAGACAGGGAGTTCACTGTATAAAAGACAGACAGAGAAAGCACTACTAACTGAAAAATGGTACAGCCTTTTTATTAATCAACAGATACTTTTAGGAAGGCAAGCAGATAATGAGAGGACAAGTAGATGTGAAAAGCACTAGACAGACAGATAGATATTGAAGGCACCGTATAACATATACAAAACTGTCAGAAAAAGACAGGGTATACAGTAAATAATATACTGGCAGAGAAGCCACTAGATAGGTAGATAGATAGACAGACATGAAAGGCATTATATATGACAGATAGATAGGAAAGGCACTATATACAAAGCAGACAGGGAAGCCAAAAAGTAATACTATTATTACTACATAGACAGATAGAGAAGGAATTCACTGTATAACAGGCAGACAGCAAAGGCACTGTATAAGAAAACGGAAAGAGAAAGCACCAGACAGATAGATATCAGCATTAGCAATATATTAGTTTTATTGTGTATTTATGTAATTAATTATTTATCTCTGAGATTTATGTAAATAAAATAAATGAAAAATGCTTCAGCCTGTTTATTATTCAACAGACACTACAGGAAAGCAAGAAGACCATTAGAGTATATATACAGTAGATCTGAAAGGCACTAGATAGACAGACAAATAGGAAAGTCACTGTATAATAAATGTGGGATGCTCTTTTTAAAATATTTAAAAATTGAGACTGCAATTAACATGAACAAGTGTCCTTATAACTGTTCTTATTTTTAAGTTAAGTAAAACATTCACTGTCAGACAGCACTGAATAATACACAGACAGAGAAGTCAGTAGACAGATAAACTGGGAAGGCACTGTGTAATAGAAGATATAAAACTGTCAGCTGAAAAAATAGACAGACAGACAGACATACAGATAAATAGATGTGAAAGGCACTATATAATAGATCGATAGATAGATAGATAGATAGATAGATAGATAGATAGATAGATAGATAGATTAGCACTATATGATAGATAGATAGATAGATAGATAGATAGATAGATAGATAGATGTGAAAGGCATCCGAGTGGCAGCCTTTCCAGCAGCTCCGTGTAGGACTTTATCTTTTTACCTTTATTCTATTTTTTTTTTTTTCTCAATTCACTGATCACTTCTACCACTTTCATTTATGTGGAATCGCTCCCTGGACACTTTTTACTATTTTTTGTGAATTTCCCCTTGGGATTAATAAAGTATCTATCTATCTATCTATCTATCTATCTATCTATCTATCTATCTATCTATCTATCTATCTATCTATCAATTATGGTGAATTTACTAATCTGTGATAAAGAATAGTGAGAGCACATGCATTGAGCTGCCGTCAGCTTCACACAGGAGAATCCACTGCCACCTTGCCCCTCTCCTCCCTGTGCGGAAAGCAGCAAGCAGCAGGTGCTCCTCGCAAATGAAGGGGGGCCCTTACTCCCTACAAATGGGCAATAGAAAACTGATCGGTGCCCATGCAATCGCAAAAATGCACTGGCATAATGTCGGGGCAGCATGGGCGCACGCAAAAAAAAAAAATTTTTTTTTTTTTTGCTGATGCCCAAGATGCCACCCCACCACGATGCTGCCCTGGGCAACAGCCCATGTCGCCCATATCAAAAACCGCCACTGGCACCACTAATGGTACAACACCTGTCATACTGTCACTACTGCCCCAACCTATTGATTAATCTCATGATCACCTTTACCCTTCCTTGTGAAGGTCTAAAGTTATGTAAAATACTGCTTGAGACAGCTGTTAGGAATAATATATGTCCTAAATGGTGCCTCATAAATTAGTACATGTCTTGATTTGTGTTATTTTTTGTATGTATATTTCAGGTTGGCTTGCTTTTTTTTTTAACTTGACAAATAATTTGCTCAGCGTAAGAATAGGAATTTGTTGTCTGTCTTAACTTGATATTCTGTTATAATCACCCAATTAAGAATCCAGAAGTTATTCACTTCAGGTTGTGACACATTTCACATTTGACAGAAGGAATTAGAAATGCTAACACTTCTCAATTTTATCTTAGAAAGAAACATCTTGAGAGCATGTCTAGCCTCATAGAAAATGACAGGATAAGCTTCTGGATGACTGAGAACCAATGAGGTAAACTGCTTTCACAGATAAATTACAACCAAATGTTTGAAGCAGTAGAATGACTCATAAGTATGAATAGTTGATGAATCTTTTTATAGGAAAGAATACAAACAGTGTAAACAGAAAACCTATATAGCAGTCACAAGGGAGGTTAAATATGCCAAAAGGCAGCCAAAGAACATAATTATTAATTTCCGTACTTTGTGGACCTGAGCTCCAGCCTCAGCCTCTCTTAGCATGTAACCTACAATTAACTTCAATTATCTTTTGTTTCTGTGCCAAATTAACTATTTGTAAGTCACATAATAGGAAGGTTTTAGGAATGTTAATATGCTCAGGTCCCCAAAACATTTTAACAGTTCTCTTAGAAAAGAGGAAATCAACAATTTCAGGAATGTCTGCTAATGCACCATGAGAGCAGCAACAAGCAACAGAATTAAAGAACTGGTTTAATTAACAACAAGAATCAGCACATCATTAAGCAGGTGATTGGAGTTAAATTGGTTGGGGTTTGAGGCCCTCACATAGTTGGTCTACTGTTTGCTCCCTCACTTCACATTTCATTTCTGTTTGGGTGCCATTTAAGGAAAGAAATGAAGCAATTCAGAGGAACGATGAAGAAATCTTAAAAAGGCAATTCAATTTAAGTGAATTCACAAGAAGTTAATTAGCAGCACAAACCTGCAGCCACAGTGGTCCTCCAGGACCGAAGTTGGCGACCGCTGGTCTAGGAAGTCAATTTGGGGCATGATTGGTTCTCTAAAACATCATTCTTGCAATATTTTTTACAGGAAGTCTGTATATGAAACTTCTGTACAACTACAGACCCAAATACCCAACGTACCCTGAGAGAAATTGTCGTGTCAAAGTGCGTAGAGGCACATGTCTCAAGATGTTTTTTACCTGACTATGCAGTGACATCAGAGATTCACTGATTGCTCTGTGGAGATGAAGCTGGGGGATTTTCAGAGCTGCAGTTGTGTGCTTTTTGGTGCAATTTTCAGTTATTTTTTTTTTCTAAATAAAACAATCGTTTAAAATATGGTCATAAATACAGAGTGCCCCCCAGTTTGTGTGTACACCCCATCAGCAGGCCTGCCGACTTCTGAGTGCTAACACAATAAACATATGATTATAGTATGGGCGTCTCACAAGGATCGGTGTTGATTTCTTAATATGAATTTGGCTTTTGGTGGTCCATGGACTATGACACGACAAATCATTCCTGGACTCTAGGCTTTACCCATAGATATCATTTTAAACACTTGTGGTGCTCTGGATGTGCCTTATAACTGCATTATGTATTTAAGCCTGTCTGGAACTGTACATCACATAGCTTTCTGTATAACTGAAAATCTTATTAGCATGTTAAAAATGTAATAATTTTGGTTTCTTTTCACCCAGGGAATAATACCAGAGGAGCCACAGGAATCAAAAGTGGAGCATTTAATAAAATGTAAACACATAAAGGAGCAAAACTCCAGGGAGAACTTAAAGTATCTAAAAAGAGATAAATCAAGTCTTAGTTTCTGTACAACCATCAAGCACTCCATTTCTCAACTCTTGTCTTTGTTACTTTGTCCCAGTGGTCAAAAGAAACAAATTACATTTACTCTCGTTATTATGCTTGAGTAGTTTATGTAGGGAATTGCTATTTTCTGAAGCATTTTAATTGCAAAATACATTTACTCTTTAAAAATTACATTATTTCTAAATAATCCTACTTTAAATTTTCAATTTGGATCATTACAAAGTCTGGAGTTCACAGGGGCCGTTTAAAATTAAATTGCATGCAAAAAACTTTGAGACTGTAGGATTGAGATTGTGTAGGAGGCACATGGGATTGACAGGCATCCCAGCAGGAAGTCGGGGAGACCCGCGAGTAAACAGAAAGGCATACTGGCCAAGAGAGTGAAGGATGGCGCACCGGGACAGGGGTGTCCTAAGGGATGGATGAACATTCTAGCCAGAGAAGGTTGGCAGCCCAAAACAAATGGACAGGCATCCCAACTGGACACATATTTAATACCTTCCCTGGTTGGGCTAAAAGAGGACAGAGAAGGATTTGTCTCTGAGGGATGTTTATTCCCCCCAGGCACTAGGTGGCAGCAGCCTTTCATATCAGTGCCCATTAGGGAACTAGCAGGGAATGCCAGGAGTTGTAGTCCGGTAGCACAGACCTGCTGGGGTCTGTGGGTGCCGCAAGGAGGCACTGCAGGGTGAGCTGCATATAACCTAAAAGTACTTCCAATGCCTCCAGCCGTCTGGAGTTTTTTTTGTTTTTTCTGTCCCCCCTGGCCATTGAACCTTACTCTTATTCGATGTTAATGTGGATTTATTTTGTTTTATAATTGTATCTTTCATTTTTCTATTCTTTAATATGTAAAGCACTTTGAGCTACTGTTTGTATGAAAATGTGCTATATAAATAAATGTTGTTGTTGTTGTTGTTGATGGGAAGCAGCCCTGGCACCATAGGTACTCCCAGGTCCTCAATAAAAGGGACTGCACTCCAGGCGAGTCGGAGCTGGGAGAAAGGAAGGCAACACACGACTGGAGGGGGATGGTGCGGTGGTGAGAGGAGAGGAATTGTGAGGAGAAGTGAATTGTAAGAAAGATTGCTTGTGCTTTGTTACTTTTGAAGTATTTTTGGTTAATAAGCCATCCTTTATTTGAACCTGGGACTGAATTTGTGTGATCATGTTGGGGCTCGCTGGTGCCCAGTTTCTTCACAGTTGCCACTTCGAAGAGCTAATTATTTTAGCAAATGATGCAATAGCCATCTCTCTTATTTCTCTCTTGTTTGAAGTGGGCGCATCTCAGTACATCACAATCCACTGTATTAGACAAGAGCTGCATGTGTGCTGTGGGAGCTCCCACCTTAAATTTAGGCCACGGTGACTTTATGTGTCTGCTGGACGTAGAGATACCAGTGCAAAGGAAGATGCAGTGGAAAGTTCATAAAAAAGTGAAAATACTGTATATCTCTCATCACATTTAGAAGTGCTGTTCAGCTTCATTATGTGGTATACACTGCATCCCAAACCCTGTAGAGTTACCTGCAAAAAATTTGCCACAATTTTACAAAAAGAAAAAATGAAAGTACATTGATTTTTAATCAGAGTGTTTAAAAAAACCCAGCATAAATGATACAAATCATAGTTAATGGTAATGTGGATAGCCACATATTGCTGTAGTCATCCACCCAAAAGGAGAAAGAGGAATAACATGCAGTATCATTTTAAAAAAGATGTTCTGGTACAGCACAAAATACATATATGAGCTACATTTAGCATATCCATCATTATCTAAACATATGTGGTATACATTGGTAAGTTTATATTTTGCAATAATGGTCTGTTTATGAAATCAAGCGCTGGTAACATTTTCAGCTTCTCCATTTGAACAAAGCCAGAGCCAAAACTCCACATTAGGACTTGAGAAGCTGGGTGGACACACAACTACATCTGCTGGCAACATCTACACCTAGTTTTTAGAGATAAGATATTACCTCTGTCTTCAGTTTTTAAAAATGTTCTTCTCTATGCTGGCGCTATGCACATTGTACTTGCCTAATATCAACATGTTCTGAAAGATGTCATCACCGTTTTCTTCCTTATGTCTACTAATGGACTTTTTTTGTGAAGCTGTGGGCTTTTTTATTCTCTCCACAGAAAGATTGCCATCACAAATTATACTTTATAATAATAAATACAAACAATACTGTTAACTGTTATTTAGAGATGATTTTATGAACTTGTTTACCATGCATTCATTGTCATGATATTTATTTTTGTGTGTTTTACTATTTGAAATATACATCACTGATGTGCAATGATATGAGTGTAGCCAACAACTTTTTAATGAGTCTAAATATTGTAGCTGCCTTTCAAAGTGCAATTATTAAAGTGTCTACTAAGAAATAATACTGTATATTGATTTGTTTCCTTAAATGTAAATCTCAATCCAGGGAGGTAAAAGTATGAGATACTTTGCGTTGACGAAGGGCTCAGTTTCCTAGAAGTACACAATAATAATTATAGTTTTATTTTGATTTTGATTAAAAAATAAAAATATTATTATACTTGAAAATCTAGAAGAAACAAATCATTCAGTCATATTTGTTTTAATTGGGATTTTGGCATTTAACCAGTCATTTTGCAACATTTAATGGAAAGCTTTACGAATGCAATTATGTATTTCAAATTTTCTTCTTAGTATATAAACATGAACCAAATGAAAATAAAATGAAAACAATATAAAAAAACCTGAATAAAGGGCATAGCAGCCTTCTTGAATTTATATTTCAGTTATTACTGTGCACTTCTAGAATTAGAAATGTGTGGTCTGCTTTTATAACCTTAAATCTCATTCTAGTAGAGGGTAGTACAGCATACTTTGCAATTTGCTAGAAGTGTAAAACAATAATTACAATTTTAAGTCATTGAGGCTTGTATGCTCTCTGTAGATTTTCTAACAAAAATAGAAAATTTCTACTTTTACTTAAGTCATTTTTCCTAGCCTACTTTTTCACTGCTACTTTAGTAGTTTTCACATCAGAAACTTTTATTTTAGTAAATTTTTGTCTCTATGATAATAGTTGCATTTGATTCGATTTTTTTGTCCTTTTTTGTGCTGCTTGCACAAGACGGCACAAAGAATTCAGAATTCACATAGATGTTGTGTCAAGTAGCCAGAATTGTAGAAAAGAGTGGCAAGTCAAAAGGTCAAAAGGCTATATCGTAAACGTAAAATGTAAGACGTAAATCTTAATCTAAATCATCGGACAGAGACATTTGTTGCAATCAGTAAATTTAAAAATGAACAAAATGTAACAACATTGAATGTGTTTCCTTTATGAATTCAACCTTGAACGGTAAGAAATGTAGAACGCCAGCTTTGCGCTTGTGATGTCACAACATGTGACCTCCAGGAGTCACATTCCAATGACGGAGTGTTGTTTCCCAGCAATAAATGCATTCCTTAGCTTTCAACAGTCATGTTAGTGTGCTCTTTTGGGGGTTTCTAAGGTCAAGGGCTCTAGTATTTATTTCATTTTAGGTTTTGTTGTGTTTTTAAATGTTAAAAAATGATTCTCATTCTTCCGCAGTGCTGTCTTGATTTTTTAATGGCTGCTGCCATTTTGGAAACTGGTTACAAAGATGAAATTTCCCAGTGCTGGGATGTGGTTTCCAGAGATCGCAAGATGCTTTAAAAGCTGGTGCCACATGCAGCTAATTGTCCAAGATAGGATTCTTACAAGAAAAATAGAGTGTCCATATTTTTCTGCCCTCTCATTACAATTTACTTTTTCACACAGGGCCATGTAGGTTTGGATTTTTTTTCTCCCTAAATAATAAAAACCATCATTTAAAAACTGCATTTTGTGTTTACGTGTGTTATATTTGACTAATGGTTAAATGTGTTTGATGATCAGAAACATTTTGTGTGACAAACATGCAAAAGAATAAGAAATCAGGAAGGGGGCAAATAGTTTTTCACACCACTGTATGTCTCATGGTCGTGGTCCTCTGCATGTGCCATTTTTAGTTCACGCTCTATTCTTTGATTACGATTCTGGCTACATGTCCTGAGCTTTGGCATTTAATTATTGCATTTACACTTATGACCCCTACATGAATTCTAACTTGTCCATACCATCTTCTAATTCCATTCTCTGTCAGACTCAAAACTGCTGTTGCCTTATGCAAGACATACATTAAACACAATATAGTCTGATCTAAGAAACACTTTAATGGTTTACATTGATAAATTACAATTGAAATTATATGGTTGTTTTTGTCAAAAATGTAATGAGATGTTTCTATAAACAATGTATCTTCTTATAATTTCATTCGATTATTGTATGTGTATTGATTAATCACATCCATTCTGTACATTTTATAGAAACCATTTCAGGTAGTATTTGAATTAATCAAACAATTCCTTAGCTATGGCACTGCTTAAAGTGATCTGTTTATATAGCTTCACCCATTTAAAAACAATATAGAAATATAAGGACATTCATTCTGTATAAACACATTAAAACATGACATTACACTAAATATTATAGGCCTAAAGCAAAAAGTGATCGCTTGTTAAGTGCAGGAAGGAAATTAAATAAAATGCAACCTGGAAAGTACATACTGTATAAACTATCCCAGTTTACTGTAAATACAAAACAGGATTAATCTCTCAAAATCAGTGTAGTGAGATTAAGTTAAGACATCTAATGTGCTTTGTTAATAAGGTAGAACATGATCAGCACACTCGTTTTAATATATTATCTTAATTTCAGTATAATTTTTTACTAAAATAATGAATGTTTAAGTATTATACTAATACTCAAACTTGGTGAATGTCATACATCTAAACCAACTTTGCAAAGCTTAAAAAATATATTAAAAGCAAAGCAACCACCAAAATGTTGAAATTAATTATTTCTCTGCTTCAGGCTATCTTTCTATTGCCCATTAAAGTAATTATATTTTCTACTGTGAGAAATGCACAGCTTGTATACTATTACTACCGTAATTATTGTTTGCTTCATTAAAGTCCAAGCTCTGCCGTTTTTTGCAGCTTTTCTGTAGTCACTACAGTAATAGTTATAGTCATTGGTATTTTGGCTGTTAAAAATAATTATTTCTTAACTGAAATAGAAGAATTGCAATGGCATGGTTCTGCTTTCGTAACAGCCATTCTTAAATATATATTATTTTTAGCTAGATACCATTTATGGAAATATTTCAGTCTTGAAGGGTTTATTATTTGCATTTAGATTTTAAAGAATTTGACACATTTATGCAAAATAGGAGCATATGCCAAAACAGGCTACTCTAATGTCCACCCGTTGGCATCCAACTGCACGATTACACCAGAGAAAACACCAAACAATCTTTTTCTATTCTCAGCTCGCTGTAGTATTAGTTAATAAACAATATTTGTGTTAGGAAGTTTGGGCTTAAAGTCGGTTCATTTTTGTTCTGCTCTGTGGCATTTCACGATATTATTTCACTTCACAAAGTCATTATGAAGGCTAACAGAATGTTAGGATATATAGCACGATGTGTGGAGTACAAGTCCAAGGAGGCTGTGCTCAACCTTAATAATGCACTGGTGAGGCCTCATCTTGAGTACTGTGTGCAGTTTTGGTCTCCAGGCTATAAAAACGACATTGCAGCGCTAGAAAAGGTTTAATGTAATTTATGTAATTTCTCATTAGAAATAGCAGCCCATGCTTTGTAATTGTGTATTCACCTTCTCCCTCTTGGAATGAAGTATACCCCCCCAATGTACTGGGTCAACAAAGAGTAATATTCTGTGAATTTCAAACTCAGATTGTATATGGCTAAAATGATGCAGGTTTTTCTTTCAGCTTTAATTTTAATTGTTGGAGCAGAAAAGAAGTAAAGAGATACAAAGAGAGCAATAAGTTGACCAGCTAACTTGTGGGTTTTCAAATGAGTTCCCAGAGAGGTGCCATTTTGGCCTCAATCAATGTGTTAAATATAAGCCATTTCTCACTGTTAATGAAACTCTTTATTTAAGTTTATGTCTTTCTCAGAAAACATTTTGGAAAACACACAATAATAGGACTCTGCAGGACAAGACTGGCAGGCCTTCTTTTTATTTTATTTTATCTATACTAATAAAAGGCAAAGCCCTCACTGACTGACTCACTCACTCACTCACTGACTCACTTATCACTAATTCTCCAAGTTCCCGTGTAGGTAGAAGGCTGAAATTTGCAAGGCTCATTCCTTACAGCTTACTTACAAAAGTTAAGCAGGTTTCATTTCGAAATTCTACACGTAACGGTCATAACGGTCGACAAAGTCCACCATGTTGAACTTTCTTATTTATGGCCCCATCTTCACGAAATTTGGTAGGCGGCTTCCCTGTGCTAACCAAAACCGATGTACGTACTTATTTCGGTGGTATGACGCCACTGTCGGCCGCCATATTGAATTTTCCAACGTCACCAATTTTCAAACTTCCCGTGTAGGTAGAAGGCTGAAATTTGCAAGGCTCATTCCTTACAGCTTACTTACAAAAGTTAAGCAGGTTTTATTTCGAAATTCTACTCGTAATGGTCATAACGGTCAACAACGTCTGCCATGTTGAACTTTCTTATTTATGGCCCCATCTTCTCGAAATTTGGTAGGCGGCTTCCCTCCACTAAGTGAAACCAATGTACGTACTTATTTCAGTAGTATGATGCCACTGTCGGCCGCCATATTGAACTTTTCAACAGTCTTTGTTACTTATGGGCCCATCTTCAAGAAATTCTATCGATCAAAGAACTGTCACTTACCGAGTGGTTTCCATGCCCAGAGATACCACCTACCTTTTCCATTCTCTTTGTTACATATGGCACGGCCATATCAGGCTCACTCTTGATATCCGGAGGAACATTCTGTCTTATGTATTGAATGACTGGGACAGGTTCAAGGTGTGGACTGATGACGGTACAGGAGATAATTATACTACAAAGGAGCACTAGAAGCGTGAAATGCTTAAGCCCTTCACCTTTGGTTCTGCATGTGAGTTGATGGCTGCCGCTGAATTGTTCAGTTGTCGCTTTCAAGTGTACCAAAATGGCCAAATATTTTACACCTTTCGACAATCACCAATGCCTCTTAAACATCCTAGATTCACAGGTGACTATTTCAGTAGTGGACACTTTGATGTTTATGAATGTTTAAACTCTCAAAAGCTGGATGTGATTTTATCGATGAAACCGGTTGTGTGCTTACAACGCTTGACAGATGCCAAATGTCACTTCAACACAACAAATCCTGCAAATACTGTCGTAATTGAAACAAACCATGAAACTCAAACCGATTATGACAGCAGCAATCCAAGCTGTGAGATTTGAGACAAGATTACTGTTCACATGGCCAACTGTAAGTTACATGCTCAAGAGTAAGCTCAGCGCACAGCTTGGTCATGTTACAACCGGAGGGCCGAACTGACAACATGGTATACAAAGAGATCCTTAACAAATAATTATTGGCATATTGTCCCACAGTTTAAAAAGGTTTAATTTTCTTCTTAATAAAAATTTGAATGCAGTACTTCACCGCTGCGAAGCGCGGGTATTTTGCTAGTTTTACATATTTCCAAAAAACATCTAATCTATTATCACAAGAGTGAAAAAAATGTAGAAACTAATATTCCAAAAGGTAGTTCTCGATTTGATGGCCAAGCCAAACTGGTAGTTTATGGTAATGATGACAGCACAATTATAATCTTACCATTTAGCCCCATAAATATATAAGTTAAATATAAGACCCCAAAATAAACTGAGAAGACCAATATAATCAAAAACCTCAATGAAACTGAAGTGTAATGATTATCTGTGAATATTAACTCATGATTTCTGTTTCCTGCATCTCATCAACAAAATCAAAGAATGCAATACCTTCACTGAATCATTGTATAGGCTCAGGTATTTTTTCCCATGACATACCAACTATGGAGGACTTTTTAATGGTGTACTAGGGGTGAGTGTGAATTGACAATGAATTCAGAAATTGTGGTGAACAATGGATGGCAATATCTACAATCATTTAATATAAGTTCTAATGTAAGCCCATTTACAAGATGCTTATATTTTGAAAGAAATCAGCCTTTAGAAAAGCACTAAAGCTTAGAGTTGTGGTTGCGTTGATGGTTTAATTCTACTTTGTCAAGTCTGTGCCATGCTACTTTGTTTATTATTATGATTATAATTATCGTTATTATTGCTATAATTATTATTGATGGATCATTATCTGTGTGGTAGCCTGTGCTTCTTTTATTACCCCACCTCACTGTTTATGATAAGTTGACATCCATGGTGATCTCATTTGGGCACACCACAGATTTCAAAACCTGTTAATTTTCTTCTTTCTGAGAGCACAGACATAATATTTTATGAACCTGTGAAGATCAATATTCTCAGACCTAATCTTTTTCATTACAAACATTTTACTAAGACACATTTTCCGGATAAACAGTAAATCCTTGTTATCTGAGGATTCTGTTCTCTTCAAATTCAGTTATCCACTGTTGTAAAAGTGTAACTTAACTCGTGGCCCCGTGGTCTTATCATACCTATTCATAGCCATGCATAGCAGGAAAAAAATCATAGCAGCCTATCTCTCAAAAATGAAATGTAATATTAAATAATAACAGGTCTTTGATGCTGTTTGATGTCCAGGTCTGCATATGCAGTAAACTTATGTAAGCTGTTGAACCCCATTCATGATGGGGAACAATGCTTGAAAGTGGTCCCTATGAACAGCAAATTCACAATTAGGGCAAGTCATAACCTGGCACTGATCATGCCACTGCCCTTTGTCTATTGCTACTTCCAACAGGATGGTCTAGTCTTCAGATCAGCCCTTCTTTGGTTCCTTGTGGTCTCTGGCTGAGCACCAAGAAGCTAATCATACCTGACTATATAGAATGTAAAAATTGTAGCAAGGTTTCTGTAGGTCAGCCTGCAAGAAGCTCATTATCAAGCCTTGACGGGAGGGAGCAGATGGCTTCCTCTCAACTTGGTATCCAGCCGAAACCTAACCCTCTGGCAGAATTATAGATAGATAGATAGATAAATAATCCCAAGGGGAAATTCACATAATCCAGCAGCAGTATACTGATACAAAAAACAATATTAAAGAGTAATAAAAATGCATGTAAAAACAGACAATAACTTTGAATAATGTTAACATTTACTCCCCGGGTGGAATTGAAGAGTCGCATAGTGTAGGGGAGGAACGATCTCCTGAGTCTGTCAGTGGAGCAAGAGAGTGACAGCAGTCTATCACTGAAACTACTCCTCTGCCTGGAGATGACACTGTTAAGTGGATGCAGTGGATTCTTCATGATTGACAGGAGTTTGCTTAATGCCCGTCGCTCAGCTACAGATGTTAAACTGTCCAGCTTTTTTCCTACAATAGAGCCTGCCTTCCTAACAGGTTTGTCCAGGCGTGAGACGTCCTTCTTCTTTATGCTGCCTCCCCAGCACACCACCGCGTAGAAGAGGGCACTCTCCACAACCATCTGGTAGAAAATCTGCAGCATCTTATTGCAGATGTTGATGGACGCCAACCTTCTAAGAAAGTATAGTCGACTCTGACCTTTCTTACGCAGAGCATTAGTATTACCAGTCCAGTCCAATTTGTCATCCAGCTGCACTCACAGGTATTTATAGGTCTGTACCCTCTGTCTCCTCTGATGATCACGGGGACGATGAGGAGCCTGGGCCTCCTAAAATCCACCACCAGTTCCTAGATCTTGCTGGTGTTCAGGTGTAAGTGGTTTTATAACAAGAATTTATAACAAATTATAACAAGAATTGACTGTACTTTGGATGCAAAAGAGATCAGGTTAGCTAGTCATCTTTTGAGTCACATTGTTTGTGTTTTATACTGGGTTACAAAAAAGGAAAAATTAAGGGTTCTGTTTCTAAAAAAGAAAGTCAATTAAAAATTAGGCAAAAGAAGTAAATCCCAGGAGTAGTAATTGGTTACTAATTTAAAAAGTGTCTGAAACAAATGCCTGAGACCACTACAGTCCTATACACTCTGACTTTGAAACCACTGGTTCCCAATTCTCCAATTAAACAGGTACCAATACATTTGTAATAACAGGGAAATTACTGTTGCTATTTTCGAGATATCTAGTACAATTAAAATCCAACACATCCTGTTCTTATCTATTTCCAAAGAAAGGCATAAACTCCAAAAAATATTCATGAAATTTTAATCTTCAAAACATGGAACATGTGCATATTTAACAGAAGGCATCATGAAGAATCTAGGCAATAACCTTCAACATTCATGATTGCTTCAGGCCCCATATTTAAAATTTATGTTCTCAAAAACATGGGGTGTATTCTGAATCAATTACGTTTCTATTTCCTATAAAATATCATTGGGGATATTCTTCTTCTTAAACCTGGTTTAAAATTGCTATCTTTCAAAGACAAATAAGCTTAAATCTCACTGAAGGGTGAGAAATGACAATACAGATATCTCCTGGAAAAAATAAATCTACAGAGTGGCAGTAATGTGACATTATTATTCCTTTGGATCCCCATCTTTGGAAATTCATTTAAAAATTTTTTACCAAGGTAATTACCAGACAGTATAGCTTTTTTCTTATGTGAGGAATAAGGGAATAATGCACATTTCATTATATTCTTGAATGCTGGAGGTAATTCTTTAGTGACATGCACACCACAGTCTTGTACAGGGATAATGTTTGTCTGTCATTACTCAGTAGAATCCCTAGGAGAATATACCGGGAAAAACTTAAAGGAGTCAAACACATAGCTAAATATTCTAACCAGTCTGTGTCATTCAAATTTTAGCTGTATTTAAATATTTTTCTTCATCATACTAAGCAGAATATTTAGTTTAGTATTCTAAGACTTACATTCACATTTATTCAGTTAGCAGATGTTTTTACCCATAATGACTTTCAAAAGAGGTCAACATAATTGACTAAACCTCAGAGAAAGGGACTTTTTTGGAAAAGGTGCTTTAAGAGAAGATTACAAAATTGATCATCACAAGTGAAGAGCATTTAACCAAAGAAAACATAAAGCTGATTAATTTTCTTTAGTTTCAAGACTCTATCAAAACCATTATTATTTCAAGAGATATTAAAGGAACAAGAGAGTCTTCAAATGCTTCTTAAACACAGTGAGGGAATCAGCAGTTTGGATAGAGGTGGGCATGAATAGAGTCTGGGTTGAGATTTGATGCCACACAGAGGTATTTGGCATCTTTTGATATCTGCTACACTGTATTAATCCCCAAGGAGAGATTGTTTTTTCACATGACCTCTGGAGGACGCATCCCTGCAAAAAGGAGCATTGGACCTCATGGGTGTCTTCATATACATAGGTGCTGACCCAATAACATCTCTCAAGGCAAGCAGCAAGGATGTGAACTGAATACATTCTGTCACATGCAGCTGATGTAGTAACCTAAAAAAAGTAGTGACGTGCCCGTCCGGCTGGTTGAAAACAAGAAATGATAAAATACACTTTAGTCTAATTAAACTGATTTTATTTGATCAGTGACACAGTGTAAGATGTATAATTGCTTTCCTTCATTTACACACTTATCCTAGTGAGGTTTAGCATTCTTTTGTAGTATTCCCAGAAGATGTCATGAGATTGAGATACTGAACTACTCTAGCATGTACAACATCTACCTGAGGTCTTCTCATATTGGACTGTAGCTGGTAAACCCTTTGAGGCACTCAGGGGCATCCCACCTGTAAGCCCTTATCTCTTTTTTGTGTTCCCACATATGACTGCCTCCCAGATAGGTGCTTGTGTGTGTGTGTCTGATAACTCATGGTAAATTCTTCTTCAAGTTGTTTGACATTTGTAGTGCTTCCCCTTAGAAATATCTGGCCAGCCTTTAGGTGGCTATAGCAGACTAGATGCGCTTTTCTTTCAAAGAACATCAGGAAGGCTTTAAAGCTGCTGTGAAGGTAAGTGTCTGTAGGATGTAGACCAGTCTTATTTCTGGTCAGAGTGGTGAAGCTCCAGCCAGAGCCCGATGTGCTGAAAAAAGTAGTAGACCTCATGCTCAATGAAAGGTATGGAAGAAGGACTGGAAAATGCCTTATTTCTAAGAAAAATCAATAAATAACAATATCAAAAACACAGGTGTTAAATAATAATTTTTAATTTCTGAGAAATAGATCTGATAGATCATTTGTTGATCTCTTAATTTGTCTAACTGCTGTGACAGATAGGGGGCGCTATCGATCCCTTGAACCCCTGTCCAAGACTCCAGACACCAGATAAAAGTCCAAATGTTCACTTTATTTTTATGCCACAGTGCACAAAGCACCCTCTCCTCCACTATACTCATATAACAATCACAAATAACTAACAATAATACCCACCACCACTCCCAGACGCTTTACTCTGCTGGATATCATAAGCAGCCTGTACACTGCGGAGTGGAGGCAGAAGCTCTGTGTTTTTCCCAGTTGATTCTGGGATTTGTCAGGGGGTGTTCTTACTCCTACTCTGTTCAATGCTTGTATGGACTGGGTGTTGGGCAAGGTCGAGTGGTCCAGCAGCTGTGGAGCATCTGTTGGTGAAGAAAGAGTTACAGATCTTGACTTTGCTGTCGATGCTGTGATCTTCGTGGAGTCAATGGAGGCTCTGATCGTGGCCTTCAAGAGACTGAATGAGGAGTCTGAGTGTCAGGATTTGCAAGTGTCCTGGATAAAAACCAAGATCCAGGCCTTTATTTTATTTATTTTTTTATTAATTTTATTGCACTCCATACAAAGCAATCAAGTTTTTACAAAAAGAAAAATAGAGTCAAGAACAGATCGATCCCCACCCTTGAGAGAGAGAGCAAGCCAAACGGCATAAAATTTTACAGCTTTTAAACATACCTAAATTAATAAATTCTCTATGCTTCATGAACTTATTTTAAAATATTACTGATTAGATCCTGCCATGTTTTGAAAAAGTCTGCACGGATCCTCTAACTGAGTATTTGATTTTTTCCAATTTCAAATAATAAACACATCGGTTTCCCACTGACTTAAAAGAGGAGAGTTTGGGTTCTTCCAGTTTATCAGAATAAGTCTGCGTGCCAAAAGTGTAGTGAATGCAATCACAATTTGTTTGTCCTTCTCCACTTTAAGCCCCTCTGGAAGAACCCCAAACACAGCTGTTAATGGGTTAGGAGGGATTGTGAGTCCAAGGCTATCTGAAAGGTAATTAAAAATTTTTGTCCAGAATAATGTTAATTTGGTGCAGGCCCAGAACATGTGACCTAGTGAGGCTGGGACTTGGTTGCAACGTTCGCAGGTTGGATCATGCCCTGGAAACATTTTGGAGAGTTTTAGTCGAGACAGATGTGCTCGATATATAATTTTGAGTTGTATAATTGTATGCTTTGCGCATATGGAGCTCGAGTGAATTCTCTGCATTGCTACTTTCCACTCCTTTTCTGATATATTAATTGAGAGATCTTTTTCCCAGTGTCCTCTTGGATCTTTGAAAGGAAGGGATTGTAAAATGATTTTATATATTGTAGAGATGGAGTCTAAATCCTTGAGATTGAGCAATATTTTTTCCAGCATGGATGAGGGTGCAAGATGAGGAAAATCTGGAAGGTTCTGTTTAACAAAGTTCCTGATTTGAAGATAGTGAAAGAAATGTGTAGCTGGAATGTTAAATTTGGAATGTAATTGTTCATAGGATGCAAAGACGTTGTCTATATAAAGATCTCTAAGCAAGTTAATTCCAAATTTTTCCAGATATTAAAACTGCATATGTTTGTGAAGGTTGAAAGAGGTGGTTCTCTTGCAGAGGTGCCACAGATAGAAGCTTCTCCGTCTAAGAATGCTTTCTACATTAGAAGAAGCACAATTGAGTTATTTGTATATTGCAGATAGCGTGTGTTTATTGGAGCACAGAGCAAGGAATACAAAGAAGTACTGCAGGATTTTACTTCTATTGCGGTCCAAGCCTGTGTATGTTCTTCTATTTGTGTCCAGGTTCTTATCGCCTGTATATTTGCTGCCCAGTAATAAAACTGGAAGTTAGGTAGAGCCATGCCGCCTTCTGCCTTTTGTCTTTGTAAGGTCGCTCTTTTGATGCGTGGATGTTTTGAATTCCAAATAAATGAGGTTATTGTTGAATCTAATTGCCTAAAGAATGATTTATTAATGTATATTGGGATGTTTTGAAATAAAAAAGTTTAGGAAGAATATTCATCTTAACAGTGTTAATTCTTCCAGCTAGTGTGAGATGAAGGGTTGACCATCTATGCAAGTCTTGTTTAATTTTTTCCATGCAGACGGCAAAATTTTGTTGATAAAGAGCTTTATGTTTACTTGTGATGTTTACCTCTAGGTATTTAAACTGTTCTGCAATGATAAAAGGTAGGGTATCTAATCTAATATTATATGCTTGAGAATTCACTGGAAAGAGTACACTTTTATTCAGATTAATTCTGAGACCAGAGATCTTTTGAAATTCTGTGAGTGCTGCTAAGACTGCAGGCACAGAATTTTCTGGGTCTGATATATACAGTACCATGTCATCTGCATATAATGAGATTTTCTGTTCCAGTCCTTCTCTGCTAATCCCCTTTATCTGATCAGTATTTCAACAATGTTTTGCCAGTGATTCAATGGCAATCGCAAACAGAAGCGGTGACAAGGGGCATCCTTGTCCAGTGCCACGCTCTAGTTTAAAGTAGTCTGAGCAAATGTTGTTGATGCAAACTGAAACTTCTGGGTTAGTATACAGTAATTTAATCCATGCACAAATTTTGGGCCAAACCCAAACTTCTCCAATGTAGTAAAAAGGTATTTCCATTCAATCATGTTGAATGCTTTTTCTGCATCCAATGATAATAATATTTCTGGGGTGTTTGATTTAGTTGGTGAGTATATTACATTAAACAGGCGTTGAAGATTTGAAGATAAGTGCCAGCCCCTAATAAATCCAGTTTGGTCTTGTGATATTACCCAGGGTAGCACTTTCTCCATCCTTCTGGCTAAGATTTTAGAGAGTATTTTAACGTCATTATTCAGAAGTGAAATTGGTCTGTATGATGCACATTGTAATAAGTCCTTATTTTGTTTTGGAAAGACAGTGATTAGTGCTTGGCGAAAGGTTTGTGGAAGAGATTGGTTATCTCTGGCTTCTGTAAATGTTGCTAATAGGAGGGGAGCTAGCTGAGCGGAGAATTTCTTGTAAAATTCTGCAGGGTAGCCATCAGAGCCTGCTGCTTTCCCGCCTTGGAGTGACTTTATAGCATATAGTAATTCTGATAACGCCAGAGGTTTATCAAGTTCCTCCGCACTAAAAGCGTCTATTTGTGGTATCTGTAATGTATCCAGAAATGCATTAGATTGTGTATTGTCTTCTTTAAACTCAGTAGTATATAGGGATTTATAGTAGTCTCTGAAAGTGTGCATTATATTTTTGTGTTCGATGATTTTATCTCCGTTCGTGTTGGTGATTACGAGATTGCGCTATGCACTTCTTGCTTGTGAATTTGTTGAGCTAAAAGCTTATTAGCTTTCTCCATGTTCATAATAATGATGTCTGGATTTGTAGATTAGTTGTTCAGTTTCTTTAGTTGTCAAGAGGTTTAATTCCTAATGTAGAGCCTGCCTCCTCCTATATAGAGTCTCGGTTGGTAGTCTGGCGTGTTCTTCATCTATTTTAGTAATTTCGCTTTTTATCTCTGCTACTTTCTTGGCTTCGGATTTATTTCTGTGGGAAAGATATGAGATAATCTGTCCTCTTAAGAAGGCCTTAAGAGTTTCCCAGAGTATTCCTGCAGAGATCTCGGGTGATGTATTTGTCTCTAGAATTTGATTTGTTTGGATATAAATTCCGTACAATTCTCATCAGCTAATAGAAGCGGGTTGAGGCGCCATCTGCGGGGTGAGTGTATGGGGCTTAGTAATTTTAGCTCCAAGATCATAGGTGCATGGTCAGAAATAACAATAGCATCATATTCGCAAGATTTAATCATAGGCAAGAAGTTATTGTCTATAAAGAAGTAATCAATCCTTGAGTAACAATGATGCACTGGTGAGTAGAAAGAATATGTTCTTGAATTTGGGTTTAAAAACCTCCAGGGGTCTGATAAGTTGTGATCAGTTATAAACTTTGTAATTATCTTTACGGAGTTAGATGCCGTTCCCCCTGTGGAGGAAGTCCTATCTAAAAGTGGATTTAGAACACAATTGAAGTCCCCCGCCATTATAACTTTATGAGAGTTCAGATTGGGAATGGATGCAAATAAATTTTGTATAAATTCCTTATCATCAACATTAGGTGCATAAACATTTATCAAAATCATTTTACAGTTAGATAAGTCTCCCATGACCATTACATATCTCCCTTCAGGATCCATTACTACATCTGATGCTACAAATGGTACTGTTCTATGTATGAGAATTCCCACACCTCTAGTTTTCTTTGTAAAACTAGAATGGAACTTTATTGACCTCTTAAGCAAAATCATCAGCAGTGTGTCTGTCTGAGGAGTGAGTGTCAACCTTGTCAAGAGGTTTACTTACCCTGGCAATGACATTCATGTCTCTGGTGACTCTTCCTTTGGAGTTAGTAGACGGATTGGGAGAACATTGGGGGTCATGAGGTCACTGGAAAGGGGTGTGTGGCGCTCCCGATATCTATGCAATAGGACAAAGGTCCAAGTCTTTAGAGTCCTGGTGCTTCCTGTCTTGCTATATGTTTGAGAGACATAGACGCTATCTAGTGATCTGAGATCTGTGTCTCTCCGGAAAATCCTTGGATACTGTTGGTTTGACTTTGTGCCGAATGAGCGGTTGCTCATAGAGTCCTGAATGAGGCACATTACCTGCATTGTGAAGGAGTGTCAGTTATGTGGCGAAATTCACCAAGAGGTGATTCAGCTCGTAGGATCTTCATTGTTGCGGACTGGGGACTGGGGACTTGCCAACTAAGATCCCAAGCTGTTTCGTCGTGTGGTGGGTGCGGCAATGCACTGTACCAGTGCATGCTCCACAACTTGATTTGACTTGAATGATAACATCTTGCCTGAAGAAGGGGCCTGAGTTGCCTCTAAAGCTTGCATATTGTAATCTTTTTAGTTAGCCAATAAAAGGTGTCATTTTGCTTGACTTCTAATTACATCCATAATGGCTAACACAGTACAAACCTTTAGTACAAAATAACAGATTTGTAATTATTCAACACCAGACAAAAAATCAAAACAGTAACAACAAACCATGCACAATAACAGCTCAAGCACTTCCAAGCAGGTAAGAGAGAACAGACAATAATAATATTCTTAACCACGGCAGTACATTTTTCCAACTTTCACATTCATTGATAATCTATTCCCTTAACACATGACCTGACTCCATACCCTTTCAATGACCAATGACAAAACCCAAAAACAAACACCTGATTCAACAATCATGATAAAAAAGGTAATAAACAATACTGTCACTCAAGACATTCCTAGATACATAAAACTGGGAAAACCTCACCCGATATTTCATGACAGCCTGCTGTTGACATATTTCTGCCACTGCTGTCCACCTAGTTAAAGAAGTCAGCTACTTTCCTTGAAAGGCTTGTAACACTTTAATGGTGTCTCTCCTGCTCTGGCGATATGTTTTGGCCAGCGATCATCCAGTGTTTCCATCAGAAAGCAAAATGGTGTTCATCTTTGGTAAGCTTTTTCCTGTCCTTACTCTTTTCATTTTTAGAACTTCCCCCCAGACTTAGCCATGTGACTTTTTTTATTCATTATGCTTCTTGTTACAGTGGGAGACAGGTAATGCTTCACATAGAAATAACAAACATATAGACCTGACATGTAGCTATGTGACAGAGTTGCACATTTCCCCTATCTCTCAGGCAGAGCTTGCGTCTTCTACTTCATAGGTTGTTCAGACGGTTGACCGTAGGTCTGGTGATCCAATCTGAAGAAGAGCCAGTAGGTGAAGGATTTTGGTCTGGGCTTAGAGTGTCCTTTTCTCTAAGGTGAAATCAGGCATACAAATTAACCTTGTAGTGGGGGACCCGTCCACTTCTTCTGTTCTAAGTAGAAGAGATCTAACTTTGAAAGATGTGATTATACAGTATTAACAAAGCATAATAACACAAATGATTTGACAAGGAGAACAATTCTACATGAGCTGTCATTTTCTAATCACCTTATGTTTCCAAAATGCCACTGTCATTGTGCTGCTATCAGCTGCAATAAATATATTATTACATTGTTATAATGGATGGGGCATGGTAGATCAGTAGTTCATCATCTTGGTTTCAAATCTGGATTTTGTTTGTAAGGAGCTTGTATGTTTTCCTCTGGTCCATATGAGTTTTCTCTCACGCCCCAGAGAATTCTCCCCCATTTGAGTGCAATCTGGAGTGGGGCCTATGATGGACTGGTGCTCTGTCTAGGCTGTTTTCCTGCCTTGAACCTAATGCTTCAGCCAAACAGAAACCCAGAATTCTATTAACTGGGTCAGAGAATGTTATGTTATTATTGTAATGCTCTATTTATATCCAATTCACTCTGTGAAATAATTCTTAGACAAAGGATGACATGCATGAATAATGCTGAAATGGCAGTCAGATAATTTTTCAAATACCTGCCATGGTGATGAGTTAACATAGCAGCAAATATGACCACATTAAATACTTCATGAACAAATTAGTCACTTTACAAGTAAGCTGGATGTGAATAGAAAAGATAAATGTTCTGAAATGCCTATGGATGTCACGTCTATTTTAATAACTAAGTCTAAGTATGATGGCAAGGAAAAAGGCAAGAAAATCAAAGAACACTTTATTACCATGAACTAAAGGATATATTTTCTTAATTTACCAATAGGTAAACATTTTCTTAAGCATTGACTGAATAGTTAGACGTTATTCAAATTAGAAAAAACTACCATATTGTGAAGTAGGTTGGTGTGCCAACTATTCACGCAACTTCCCTAGATAGTATTGCAGCAATAATGTTCAACATTTAGAATCTTCATGAATTAAAACAGCTTAGCAATCATTATCTAATTTGCTTTCCAGATTGATAACATTCTCTAGATGTGTCTTCCAGGTTATCCTAATCCAATTACTATCAATCATCATATTCCTTTCAACACATTTCAAGTCATTTACGGTCATGACATTATATATTTCTTCAGGCATCTACTTTGTGTTCTTGAACATGTCCCTGTTACCTTTGTCATTCTATAGCTCACTTGAAATGTACTAACTTGACACTATAGCTGATTTCCTCCTTAAAATGCTAAAAAAAACTCACACAGAACATTATAATATTTTTGACACGAGCAAGTCATTTAGCCCAATGAAGCTTTCCAAACCTATCCATCTAATTTCTCCAAAATAACATAAAATGTAGTTTTGAAGGTCCCAAACTTACTTGGCAAATTTTTCCATGTTTCTATGGGTGTCTGTGTAAAGAAAAATTTTCAAATGTTGGTATGATTTACAGGTGTGTATATATATATATATATGTATATATATATATATATATATATATATATATATATATATATATATATATATATATATATATATATATATATATTCATCACAGTAAAGGTCTATGATATGGTTTGATATTTGTAGCTAGAAATATAAAAAAGAGAGAAGATGAGTCATATATCTTAAAACAGATTTTTATTTCTAAGCTTTCAACCCCTACCAAGAGTCATCATCAGAGGAAATGATTACACACACAGGAATCAAATGCAATATATAGCAAATGAGGAATGGGGGTAGGTGGGTGTAAGGGGGTGGTTTTTAATAAGGTGAGGTTCTGAGTTTGCTAGTCATAAAGTCTTATTTAATATATTTGTGTTCTTCTATTTAAGTCTGCATATCCTGACTTCATGTCCAAGAATCTGTTGTTGGCGTTTTTGTTTGATAGCTACAATTCAGCCATCTCTCTGGCAATTTTAGTATTAGCTTTGAATTTTACTTGCACTATGTCCCAGTTAAACGTGTGTCTGGTAGAACTTGCACGTGCATACATCAGAGACCATGGGTCCTTCCTTCTGACAGCATTGCAATGCTCTTATATATGTGTTGTGAGTGTTTTAGATGTTTGTTCCATGTATACTGCTGGACATGCATTGTATTATATACTGTATACTGCATTCCTTGTCTCTGCTGTCAATTTCCGGCTTTTGGCATTAAAAAAGCCTGACCGCAGAGTGTTTGCCTAGTTACGCACTATTTTGATGCCTATTTTAATGATCATGCTTGCATTGTAACCAAAATTAATAATAGGTCTACATTAGGACTTCTTTATCCAGGAAGTAAAGCTTCTGTAGACAAGGTTCCATCTGCTTCTATTGCCGGTCTGTGAATAAACATTAACTTAAGGTCAAAAAATCTCCTCCACTCTGAGTTTAAATATATGTACAGTACATCATTCATAAACACTTTATGATTTAACCTTATTGCCATAAAATTACTATTATGGAATATGCACTGTCAGAAATGGATGGATGGATATATACCACTACACTGTGTAGACAAATATCGATGTATGTAAGTATATGCATTATTACTTATCCAAACCTGGGAGGTCTGGAGCAAATCCTACCACCATTAGGAGAAAGTTATGAACAAAAACTCGGTGAGTTGCAGTCCATGGTAGAGTACACAAACACTCAACCACTCTTGGCGAAATTACCTTCATATTTTCGCAAGGTTAGAGAAAACCAGAGTAGAAGTGATATAAAGACAATATGCAAACTCCGCACTGCAAAGGTTGAGATTTCAAATCATGAATTTGGAACTGTTAAGAAACAGGAGTAACTATACCACTACCATGTTCCTATAAAACTATATAAAAGACATAAATGATTTGCCAAATTGTATAATTTCTTACATAAAATGCAGATTCATATTTAGCATAAAAATGTAGCTATTTTAAAACTAATAATACGCTAATGCATATTTTTTTACATTTTCATTAAATGTTCATCTACTAAATCATGAAACTTAATACATTTTTTATATTTACTAAAACAGCTAAAACAGGATACTGATTTATTGAGTAATACACCAATATACCATAAATGTAATTTTAATAAGCCTTTAAAAAACTAAACTACTGACAGGCTGTTTTTCAGGAATCTGCTCTTAATGAGCCTTAAGATGCTTTAGATTATGAGCTGGTATGGATGTGCTGTTCCAAAAGTCTGCAGCAATGCTGTTTGGCTACTGCAGGCATCCTTGGAAAAAAAGCTTTTTATTCAGAATATTATAATGTTTTTAATTATAGTGAAATATGCTAGTAGTATAATGTCAGGCGGCTTCTGTCAAAATTTAATCCGAGTTTGATTGATGAGATTAAACCACGCCCCTTTTAATCGAAGACCGGAAGTCCGCCCCACCCACCATCTGTTGTTAGTTGACCTTTGTTGACCTTTCAGGAAGTACCCTCCCCCACCACCGGTTGTTTTGTTGACCTTGGATGACCTTGATCCGGGCCCCTGTTGATTAATGACAGGAAGTCCCCACCCCAACCACCGGTTGTTTGTTGACCTTTAGCCCAGCCATCTGTTTTCCCCAGGAAACTGTCAAGGGCAATTTGATGGATGCCCCCACCCTCCTTGAACCCCCACCACCCCGCCCCTGCTTGGCCACCTGCATTGCCCCATCTCACTAGGGCAAGTTCAGACATGCCCAAGGGCTGCCTAGGCCCCCCTTGAACCCATCACCACCCCACCACTTCCCAGCCCCCCACCCCTCTTCCAAAGACAGGTTCAGGCATGCTGCAGCCGGTCCCTGGACAAGTTCAGGCATGTTCCTATCCATACCCAGACTGAATGGCCTGCCTAAGCCTCACCGCAGCACATGATGTCTGGCCCCTCCACTTCCTGGGCCATTTTTCGAGGACATAACACACACACACACACACACACACACACATGCTCCGTTCCTGCCAATATTGCTTTGGGTAAGAATCCTTATATCTATGTAACAATTATTTTTAAAATATCTATCTATCTAATCGATGCTATATCATTTGTATGCCACTTTTTATTTTTTACCTAAGCCCACTTACAGATCAAGCCTTTTCACAGAACAACAGCCATCTCACAGACAGGCTCTGAGTTTCAAAGCCTTTCAACATCGCACACAGAAAGACAAGCAGTCTCTGCGCAGCCCCGCAGGCACACTGAAATACAAGCTGTCCGGCTCTCAGATCAGACAGCCCCCCGCGCGCTCGCGAAATGGTCAGGGCCGAAGCTCTACGCAGCCTCCGAAAAGATACGTAGCTGTAAACTGCAGCCTGTATGTCCCTGCAGCGCTGACGAGGATTGATTCAGACCCTACTGAAGCGTGCGCGATTGTCTTAACACAGATGCCAAAACCCCACCTCCCCACGCCCGCTCAGCGCTGATTCAGTCCAGGAGCGTACATGCTTTTCATCAGCTGAACGTAAGCCCCCATCCCCATGCGCTTAGCACTCAGATACACAATTCAATCCCCCGACGCATGTTTCTTAAAAAGTTAAAGGCTTTCATGATAACGTGTAAAAACGTGATAACTAGTTCGCTATAAGTCCTTTAAACATCACACAGTTAAATAAGATGCAGCAGTTCCCTTTTAAAGCACATTGGAGACGTCTAAATGCTAAATGAATTAATATATTTATAATTTGTATTAAAATCGATCTAAAACCAACCCTTTTTCTACCCCTGTTAATCCTCCCTCATGAAGAAAGGCGTTTAGTTTTTTCTAAAAGTTTGAATGCCTTAATCAGAGCGGATATCTCGGGCTGTGGTCTTTGGGGAATCGGTGGCACTTCCGCATCATAAACGGCCTGAGCCGCTGATGACCTTTAACCTCGGAGCAAAACAGAATGCGTCTGTTTAATCAAATCTACCAGTTACAACGGAATCTATTAATCAAATTCGGATAACCCTTAACTTTGTGACCGGAACAAAATTTTTGCAAAGGTGAAAAGGTCTTGCGGAGATACGTACAGATGTTTAAACAAATCTATTAACCAAATTCCTGACTTTTTTAGCGTCCGCCGAAAGTGGTGCCTAGACACCGGACAAAGGCCATTATACGGATGTCCGATTAAAATGATTGGGGCACATTCCAAAACACCCAGCTTTTTGGGTCTATAAAAGTGTTCAGACTGGTCCATTACTCAGCAGGCCGTTAATACTGAAAGAGGACACGAATCTCGTCGGAAACATCAAGGATCACGGTATGGCATATTTTTGATTATTATATGCGCCAAACAAGTATGTTTTAGAAAACGGATGGATGAACCCTTATATTTTATTCTTACTATGAATAATTTCCAAGTTTATTCTCAAGTGCGTGCGTGCGTGCACTCGTGTGTAGACGCATGAGCGCGTATAATATAAGATGTAGCATTTATATCCATCTATCTGCGTGTACGACGATTAATGTACAAATTCATAGGACTGAAGCAAACAATATTAGCTTTTTCATACCGAAAAGGGCTTTACAATCAAGTAGTTTTGTCTCGGCGTCTGAAAATTCAAACAGAGCCTCTTCTCTGAGAATACTCAGGCATGGTTTAAAAGCGCAGGCCGGTTGTGTATCAGCGCTGGCGTAGTAAGAGGTCAGTATTCTGAACTACGTACAGAAGGGTCCCGTTTGTGAAATGCGTACTCTTTCGAATCGGGCTTACTGTAGCAGGGGAATGTCTGCACCAGGGTCCGCATGTTTTAAAAGTCTGGGATATCGAAACATTTTAACTTTATAAACTCTCATTTGTTACAACCGGTTGGAGACAGCCTCCAATGATGAACGGGATCCAGGAGCATATATCGAAGCGAATGCTTAATAGACATAAGGCAACTGTGTTTTCATTCATTTCGCTAAATGAAAAGTAATTATTTTAATACGGAATAGTAGCCCCACAAAGGCCGGGTGATTTTAGACGTGCGAGTAATATAATTAAGTTATTTTTAAAAGTAATCCCACACTGCACAAGAGACAGATTCCACGTGTGTTTTAGGATTTGCTGCGGTCAGTGATGATTTTAATTTTTCCTTAGCTCATTTCTATAACATAGGAGCCTTTTGACAAAGGAAAACTCTGTAAATACACTTGTGCATTAAAACGGAGATTTAAGAAAGCAGGTTTCTACCTTAAGACAGATTACTCACCTTAACCCAGTTTTGTACGTGCATGTAAAAGCACTCACTGTTGTTACACTAGCACAAAATTGATATTTTCTGTCTACTCAAAAAAACTAAAATTATTTCTATTAACACAGGTGATAACTGGAAAGCATTTTCACTATTTTTAATTAAAAGTTAAACAGAAAAGCTCAATTATGATTTTTGTTTTGTCATGCTAGGGTCCTAGGGTGACACTTGTGCCCTTTATACTCTCTTATGTAGACCTTAACACATATTCTTACCAAAATAGTTCATCACTTCCCAATTCCTGTAACTTCAGGTAATTAGACAGAGTGAGCTCCATAACAGGCAAGAGAAAAGTATTATAGGTCAGATACACAGAGCCATAAAACAAAAGCACTGAACGCCACACAACCTGGTATTGCTAGATGTATTTTGTTACCTGGAGAAAGAAAAGAAAAAACATTTTTAGTAGTCACGTAAAATGACCAGTTGCTTTAACATGAAAATAAAACATCTTTAGAAAATAAAGCATCTAAAAGCATCTTTGTAAAGGACCGATTTTAAAACATAAGAAAAATCCTTGTTTCCAAAAGAGTTCTGCCCATCTTTTCCAGCAGTTTTCTTGACTGATCTCATTTTAAATGATAATAGCCAGTATAAAGTCCGTAAAGGAACTGGGTAGGAACTGGAGACATCTGATATCTTCTAGCATATCTTTTTTTGCGAACAGAGTTTTCATAACAGTTTTAATCGAGCCCCTTAACGTTTTTTTTTTTTTTTTGAAAGTAGACCACTATTACCAATATGTCCTTTTTTAAAATTAATGATATACCATAGATGCATATTTTATTATAATTACTTAACTTTTATCAACTTTTATCTAACTCAATATTTATTTTTCTAGTATCAGAATGTAGTTCAAGTTATTTTGTTTTCGGTTCAATAGATGTATTTTTCATATTTGATTCTTTGTTTTTCACATCTTTGCCCTTTTTGTTACTTAGCCCCTAGGGGCCATCCCACAGTTTGAGAACTACGGTTGTAGGGGATTATTTGTAAAACGCTCTGTGGCACTTCAAGCTAAATTAGATTTCCTTGGTTATTCAGCCGTTCATCGGTGTTCCATTTTTGTTATAAATTGTATTTAGTCTCTCTTTATTTACTAAACATTTTATATTTTGAATAGAAAACAGTTATTTTGTTCAGGCTTTAATTTAAAACCGCATTTTCATCAACAGGCTATAATCACTTTGGTACTTAGGATGCTTTGTATAATACAAAGTTTTAGAAATTCTGTTAATGCTTGGTAATAGCCTTCCATTTTACATCAGTTATGAACCCTGAAAATAAGAATGGTTATAGTAGGTTATAGGAGCCTGTACACTACAGGGCCGATGATTAGGCTTATACTGGACACGTTAGGCAAATCAGGATGGACATTTTTTAGTAAATAGTTACATAATATTATATGTGTTTTTACAAGGATTAAAATTTTACTAAAACTTTGTGGTTTATTCTTTCTTTTAGTTAGTCCAGGTTACATAGGACAGCTATCATTGAAAACTGCTTTTCCCTCTGTTTGTGAAAAAGCACCCTTGGTTTTGGTAGCATTCAGGGTGAAGGGAATGTAAGTTTAAACTGTGATTCCAAGAGTCAACAAGTGTCTGCAAACGTCTTGAATACGAGTCAAAGGACCAGGGTTTGTGCAGGGATCATAGTCAGGGGCAGAGTTACGCTAGACATTATTATTCCAAAATGTAACATTGACTCGCCCATATCACAAATATAAGATAGTAAAACTAAAATTTACAAATACTAAGTCACAGAGGAGATTAAAAACATAATTAAGACCGGATCAACAAGGGATCACCCCAAAATCACAGCACACTACAACAGAACCTACGTTTTCTGAGGTATATTATCAGCTAAACTGTCATCTGTTTACCAGTTCCACGGGTTGCAAAGAGTTAGGGAAAAACGTTATTTAACATCTGCTAGTATGAGGCTGATTAACATGAGCGGTTATTGTTAGAATCTTATCTGGAACTAAAAGTCAGGTTTGTGTTCCTCCTGATTCAGGAAGAATATTAAATATTGGAGTTTAGAATATGAACTAGACTGGTAAGGACATTTATGCCTAAATAAATAAATAAAGTTAATTATGAAATAAATAATTACATGAAAAAGTGGATTTATAAAGGAGTTATTACAATTTGAAAACTGCTGTGATGTATAAAAACATTGATAGGTGACAAAACCAGCACGAAAAGAAACCTTTTGAAATAAATAAGCTTTTTTGACATGCGTAGTCTGGAATAGTCTGAATATGTCTTAAAGAGTTCATTTTTAATAAAACAAAAGGCAAATTAAAAATAATAAATAGTAAACCGAATAAAACACAGAAGTATCATTTAATGATATCAATTAGTGTTAAGTATTATCAAGCACCGGGATCTATTTATAAGGATTATTTAATTTAGTTATAAACAAAATGATTGGTTGCATTTTGCTTTGAAATTAACAATAGTTTGATACCGCTTTAAGAATTAGAATGCAAGACAAACCTATACACTTAATAACAAATATTGCGGATGCAATAGGAGTATCTCGGATCTCTGTTTTATTTTAACCTTTTGACAGGGAAGTATACCACCTATATTGAAAATGAACAGCCGACATGCTAACGAAATAGATATAATCGAAGATGTTTTAGAATATGGACCTGGGCACTAACCCATGATTCTGACCAACTAAAGGGTCTTTACTTAATTGTCGAACTTCCTGTGGGTGCTATGGATCTCGTAATGGAGAGTGCAAAAGATTCTAGAATCTTTACTCTGTAATGGTCCATATGACGGAGATCTAGCCCTGTGTCCACAGTGTTAACCAGTCATAGGACATGATGTTCAAAATTCACCTAGGGTTTTCAGAAGAGATAGGACAAGTGCGTGTGTGTTCTGTATTCTCTTTTCTGTATTAACTATTCACAATGACCATACTCCGAGACCTTAGGTTTTTATGCAGAAGTACATTTCACAGACCGAATAAGAGACATCCATCAAAATGTTCTTGACACAAAGGAGGCCCAATCAGGCGGTGGGGTGGGAGTCTCTTTTCAAAGAGTCTTTGCCCCCAAGCGGCCTGGATTTGTTGGGCTATAAAAAAATTTTTGAACGGTTAACAATCAACATCTCTCCGGCTATGCTCCTGATCAGGCATGATGGTCTAGGACCAGACGGCCACCACGATGGCCTGTTTTGACCTGAGGCTATCGTGCCCGACTCCGAGTACTCTACGACTAACAGCTAACCTCCAGACCAATCTTCTTGGCCAGACCTTCTTATGCCTTGAACTGACCAGATCTAGGATCCTGAGCCTCAGGTACCTACCCATGGTGATATGTATTGGTCGGATCGTTTCCTGGAGAACCGCGCAGTACCTGACATTTTTGTATCTGCTAATGATGTTCCAGGGCTCCTAGCAGGAGTGAGGAGATAGCCATTCAGGCCGTGGATGACCTGGTACAGGCACCAGCCGTTTGGAACATATCACCCAAGGATGGGATTATGCAGACCTGGCCCTGAACAAACTGACGGACCCTGATTGAGACATTTCGAAAGGCTCAATAGCTGTTCAAGAGTTTGATTACAGTTCTGCCGGATATAATAACGCATAGGCACCTAAAAAGTACCGGGCAGGGATGTTTAATAGACCAACCCAGCCAGACACGCCTACGTGTCTGTTTGACACTGACCGGCTCAGCAACAGCGGCTGTCTGTTTTCCACAAACCGTGGCTCAGGAGTCTAGTCATAAAGACTCTGTGCTGCTTCAACATCTTTCTACTTTTCACCAGATTCACGCCTTTGTACAAAGTGCTGTCGATGATTGGAAAAATGAACAGTCTATTCAGGAGTTGATTGTACAAGCCTTTCATAACATGGATGCTGACTCTTACTCAAAAATACCTGAAATAGCTGAGACTTTCTCTAAACGCCATTTTATGGACCTAATAGGTCTGATGGACCTTTAAGGTTTTATGGGTATACGTCCTGGAAAATCAGATGAAGTGTCTGAACTGAATGTACCGGTGAGATCACCAGTTTTTGTCTGCTTTTAATCACGCTGTTAAGTTGTAATATGTTTTGAAGTGGTTGGTAAAACCTCTTTCAATTTTAATATTGTTTTTGAAAATGACCAATAAAGTACCATTTGATTTTTAAATTCTAACCCTAATTTCTTTCCTCAAGGATGGAGGGTCGTTGAAAAATTTTTTTATAGCCCAACAAATCCAGGCCGCTTGGGGGCAAAGACTCTTTGAAAAGAGACTCCCACCCCACCGGCCTGATTGGGCCTCCTTTGTGTCAAGAACATTTTGATGGATGTCTCTTATTCGGGTCTGTGAAATGTACTTCTGCATAAAAACCTAAGGTCTCGGGAGTATGGTCATTGTGAATAGTTAATACAGAAAAGAGAATACAGAACACACACCGCACTTGTCCTATCTCTTCTGAAAAACCCTAGGTGAATTTTGAACATCATGTCCTATGACTGGTTAACACTGTGGACACAGGGCTAGATCTCCGTCATATGGACCATTACAGAGTAAAGATTCTAGAATCTTTTGCACTCTCCATTACGAGATCCATAGCACCCACAGGAAGTTCGACAATTAAGTAAAGACCCTTTAGTTGGTCAGAATCATGGGTTAGTGCCCAGGTCCATATTCTAAAACATCTTCGATTATATCTATTTAGTTAGCATGTCGGCGCTGTTCATTTTCAATATAGGTGGTATACTTCCCTGTCAAAAGGTTAAAATAAAACAGAGATCCGAGATACTCCTATTGCATCCGCAATATTTGTTATTAAGTGTATAGGTTTGTCTTGCATTCTAATTCTTAAAGCGGTATCAAACTATTGTTAATTTCAAAGCAAAATGCAACCAATCATTTTGTTTATAACTAAATTAAATAATCCTTATAAATAGATCCCGTGCTTGATAATACTTAACACTAATTGATATCATTAAATGATACTTCTGTGTTTTATTCGGGTTTACTATTTATTATTTTTAATTTGCCTTTTGTTTTATTAAAAAATGAACTCTTTAAGACATATTCAGACTATTCCAGACTACGCATGTCAAAAAAGCTTATTTATTTCAAAAGGTTTCTTTTCGTGCTGGTTTTGTCACCTATCAATGTTTTTTATACATCACAGCAGTTTTTCAAATTGTAATAACTCCTTTATAAATCCACTTTTTCATGTAATTATTTATTTCATAATTAACTTTATTTATTTAGTTAGGCATAAATGTCCTTACCAGTCTAGTTCATATTCTAAACTCCAATATTTAATATTCTTCCTGAATCAGGAGGAACACAAACCTGACTTTTAGTTCCAGATAAGATTCTAACAATAACCGCTCATGTTAATCAGCCTCATACTAGCAGATGTTAAATAACGTTTTTCCCTAACTCTTTGCAACCCGTGGAACTGGTAAACAGATGACAGTTTAGCTGATAATATACCTCAGAAAACGTAGGTTCTGTTGTAGTGTGCTGTGATTTTGGGGTGATCCCTTGTTGATCCGGTCTTAATTATGTTTTTAATCTCCTCTGTGACTTAGTATTTGTAAATTTTAGTTTTACTATCTTATATTTGTGATATGGGCGAGTCAATGTTACATTTTGGAATAATAATGTCTAGCGTAACTCTGCCCCTGACTATGATCCCTGCACAAACCCTGGTCCTTTGACTCGTATTCAAGACGTTTGCAGACACTTGTTGACTCTTGGAATCACAGTTTAAACTTACATTCCCTTCACCCTGAATGCTACCAAAACCAAGGGTGCTTTTTCACAAACAGAGGGAAAAGCAGTTTTCAATGATAGCTGTCCTATGTAACCTGGACTAACTAAAAGAAAGAATAAACCACAAAGTTTTAGTAAAATTTTAATCCTTGTAAAACACATATAATATTATGTAACTATTTACTAAAAAAATGTCCATCCTGATTTGCCTAACGTGTCCAGTATAAGCCTAATCATCGGCCCTGTAGTGTACAGGCTCCTATAACCTACTATAACCATTCTTATTTTCAGGGGTTCATAACTGATGTAAAATGGAAGGCTATTACCAAGCATTAACAGAATTTCTAAAACTTTGTATTATACAAAGCATCCTAAGTACCAAAGTGATTATAGCCTGTTGATGAAAATGCGGTTTTAAATTAAAGCCTGAACAAAATAACTGTTTTCTATTCAAAATATAAAATGTTTAGTAAATAAAGAGAGACTAAATACAATTTATAACAAAATGGAACACCGATGAACGGCTGAATAACCAAGGAAATCTAATTTAGCTTGAAGTGCCACAGAGCGTTTTACAAATAATCCCCTACAACCGTAGTTCTCAAACTGTGGGATGGCCCCTAGGGCGAAGTAACAAAAAGGGGCAAAGATGTGAAAAACAAAGAATCAAATATGAAAAATACATCTATTGAACCGAAAACAAAATAACTTGAACTACATTCTGATACTAGAAAAATAAATATTGAGTTAGATAAAAGTTGATAAAAGTTAAGTAATTATAATAAAATATGCATCTATGGTATATCATTAATTTTAAAAAAGGACATATTGGTAATAGTGGTCTACTTTCAAAAAAAAACGTTAAGGGCTCGATTAAAACTGTTATGAAAACTCTGTTCGCAAAAAAGATATGCTAGAAGATATCAGATGTCTCCAGTTCCTACCCAGTTCCTTTACGGACTTTATACTGGCTATTATCATTTAAAATGAGATCAGTCAAGAAAACTGCTGGAAAAATGGGCAGAACTCTTTTGGAAACAAGGATTTTTCTTATGTTTTAAAATCGGTCCTTTACAAAGATGCTTTTAGATGCTTTATTTTCTAAAGATGTTTTATTTTCATGTTAAAGCAACTGGTCATTTTACGTGACTACTAAAAATGTTTTTTTTTTTTTTTTCTTCTTTCTCCAGGTAACAAAATACATCTAGCAATACCAGGTTGTGTGGCGTTCAGTGCTTTTGTTTTATGGCTCTGTGTATCTGACCTATAATACTTTTCTCTTGCCTGTTATGGAGCTCACTCTGTCTAATTACCTGAAGTTACAGGAATTGGGAAGTGATGAACTATTTTGGTAAGAATATGTGTTAAGGTCTACATAAGAGAGTATAAAGGGCACAAGTGTCACCCTAGGACCCTAGCATGACAAAACAAAAATCATAATTGAGCTTTTCTGTTTAACTTTTAATTAAAAATAGTGAAAATGCTTTCCAGTTATCACCTGTGTTAATAGAAATAATTTTAGTTTTTGAGTAGACAGAAAATATCAATTTTGTGCTAGTGTAACAACAGTGAGTGCTTTTACATGCACGTACAAAACTGGGTTAAGGTGAGTAATCTGTCTTAAGGTAGAAACCTGCTTTCTTAAATCTCCGTTTTAATGCACAAGTGTATTTACAGAGTTTTCCTTTGTCAAAAGGCTCCTATGTTATAGAAATGAGCTAAGGAAAAATTAAAATCATCACTGACCGCAGCAAATCCTAAAACACACGTGGAATCTGTCTCTTGTGCAGTGTGGGATTACTTTTAAAAATAACTTAATTATATTACTCGCACGTCTAAAATCACCCGGCCTTTGTGGGGCTACTATTCCGTATTAAAATAATTACTTTTCATTTAGCGAAATGAATGAAAACACAGTTGCCTTATGTCTATTAAGCATTCGCTTCGATATATGCTCCTGGATCCCGTTCATCATTGGAGGCTGTCTCCAACCGGTTGTAACAAATGAGAGTTTATAAAGTTAAAATGTTTCGATATCCCAGACTTTTAAAACATGCGGACCCTGGTGCAGACATTCCCTGCTACAGTAAGCCCGATTCGAAAGAGTACGCATTTCACAAACGGGACCCTTCTGTACGTAGTTCAGAATACTGACCTCTTACTACGCCAGCGCTGATACACAACCGGCCTGCGCTTTTAAACCATGCCTGAGTATTCTCAGAGAAGAGGCTCTGTTTGAATTTTCAGACGCCGAGACAAAACTACTTGATTGTAAAGCCCTTTTCGGTATGAAAAAGCTAATATTGTTTGCTTCAGTCCTATGAATTTGTACATTAATCGTCGTACACGCAGATAGATGGATATAAATGCTACATCTTATATTATACGCGCTCATGCGTCTACACGAGCGCGCACGCACGCACGCACTTGAGAATAAACTTGGAAATTATTCATAGTAAGAATAAAATATAAGGGTTCATCCATCCGTTTTCTAAAAACATACTTGTTTGGCGCATATAATAATCAAAAATATGCCATACCGTGATCCTTGATGTTTCCGACGAGATTCGGTGTCCTCTTTCAGTATTAACGGCCTGCTGAGTAATGGACCAGTCTGAACACTTTTATAGACCCAAAAAGCTGGGTGTTTTGGAATGTGCCCCAATCATTTTAATCGGACATCCGTATAATGGCCTTTGTCCGGTGTCTAGGCACCACTTTCGGCGGACGCTAAAAAAGTCAGGAATTTGGTTAATAGATTTGTTTAAACATCTGTACGTATCTCCGCAAGACCTTTTCACCTTTGCAAAAATTTTGTTCCGGTCACAAAGTTAAGGGTTATCCGAATTTGATTAATAGATTCCGTTGTAACTGGTAGATTTGATTAAACAGACGCATTCTGTTTTGCTCCGAGGTTAAAGGTCATCAGCGGCTCAGGCCGTTTATGATGCGGAAGTGCCACCGATTCCCCAAAGACCACAGCCCGAGATATCCGCTCTGATTAAGGCATTCAAACTTTTAGAAAAAACTAAACGCCTTTCTTCATGAGGGGAGGATTAACAGGGGTAGAAAAAGGGTTGGTTTTAGATCGATTTTAATACAAATTATAAATATATTAATTCATTTAGCATTTAGACGTCTCCAATGTGCTTTAAAAGGGAACTGCTGCATCTTATTTAACTGTGTGATGTTTAAAGGACTTATAGCGAACTAGTTATCACGTTTTTTACACGTTATCATGAAAGCCTTTAACTTTTTAAGAAACATGCGTCGGGGGATTGAATTGTGTATCTGAGTGCTAAGCGCATGGGGATGGGGGCTTACGTTCAGCTGATGAAAAGCATGTACGCTCCTGGACTGAATCAGCGCTGAGCGGGCGGGGAGGTGGGGTTTTGGCATCTGTGTTAAGACAATCGCGCACGCTTCAGTAGGGTCTGAATCAATCCTCGTCAGCGCTGCAGGGACATACAGGCTGCAGTTTACAGCTACGTATCTTTTCGGAGGCTGCGTAGAGCTTCGGCCCTGACCATTTCGCGAGCGCGGGGGCTGTCTGATCTGAGAGCCGGACAGCTTGTATTTCAGTGTGCCTGCGGGGCTGCGCAGAGACTGCTTGTCTTTCTGTGTGCGATGTTGAAAGGCTTTTTAAACTCAGAGCCTGTCTGTGAGATGGCTGTTGTTCTGTGAAAAGGCTTGATCTGTAAGTGGGCTTAGGTAAAAAATAAAAAGTGGCATACAAATGATATAGCATCGATTAGATAGATAGATATTTTAAAAATAATTGTTACATAGATATAAGGATTCTTACCCAAAGCAATATTGGCAGGAACGGAGCATGTGTGTGTGTGTGTGTGTGTGTTATGTCCTCGAAAAATGGCCCAGGAAGTGGAGGGGCCAGACATCATGTGCTGCGGTGAGGCTTAGGCAGGCCATTCAGTCTGGGTATGGATAGGAACATGCCTGAACTTGTCCAGGGACCGGCTGCAGCATGCCTGAACCTGTCTTTGGAAGAGGGGTGGGGGGCTGGGAAGTGGTGGGGTGGTGATGGGTTCAAGGGGGGCCTAGGCAGCCCTTGGGCATGTCTGAACTTGCCCTAGTGAGATGGGGCAATGCAGGTGGCCAAGCAGGGGCGGGGTGGTGGGGGTTCAAGGAGGGTGGGGGCATCCATCAAATTGCCCTTGACAGTTTCCTGGGGAAAACAGATGGCTGGGCTAAAGGTCAACAAACAACCGGTGGTTGGGGTGGGGACTTCCTGTCATTAATCAACAGGGGCCCGGATCAAGGTCATCCAAGGTCAACAAAACAACCGGTGGTGGGGGAGGGTACTTCCTGAAAGGTCAACAAAGGTCAACTAACAACAGATGGTGGGTGGGGCGGGACTTCCGGTCTTCGATTAAAAGGCGTGGTTTAATCTCATCAATCAAACTCGGATTAAATTTTGACAGAAGCCGCCTGACATTATACTACTTATGCTTGAACAGTCATTATGTTGACATAATGATTTTTTTCCTGCTGCCAGTTTAATTCAGCTCAGAGTTTTTCAGGCACACTGTGAGGGTTAAACCCACAAGAATGATAATTCTGAGCTAGTCTCCAGCTGGCCAGGTTTAAGAATATATAAAATGGTGATCTCAACATATACCACATTTGACTTTATATAATATATTCAGAATTTTAATTGATGTATGCTAAATTTATAATTAGTTCAAAATTCAGTAGGGCCTATATTTGCTGTTGGGTACTCCATGTTATTATTATTATTATTATTATTATTAGATAGATAGATAGATAGATAGATAGATAGATAGATAGATAGATAGATAGATAGATAGATAGATAGATAGAGTCAAACATGTGTATCTGTGAGTCACCCCCCTGTCTCATCTTGAGCAAACAGTTCCACCCTGGGACAAGAGGCAGCACTATCACTAATGTTACCGTCGCCTTTGCTTCCCGCATTTAGGAGAAGACGCCCAGTGAGGGCAATTGACTCGAACCCTTCCTGTCAAAAGAGCTGATCTCAAAAAACTATTTTTTCACAACCTGCTTTTCTAGTTTTGTGGTAATTTAGTTGTATTACTGCGTTATGTAAGGTACTACGGCAGCATATGCACAAAATAAAATACCTATATTTTTCTGAATATATTCTTTCTTGTATTACATGAATTTGTTACTTTCGTAAACAGAGCACTTGATGGAAAAACTTGATGAAACAAGATTTTGCCACAGACATTCCACATAATGTTGGGATAGATTTTCTAATAAACAGTCGTTACAGGTAACAAGCCCAACCAGCTATTAGCAAGACTGTAAAAAGTCCCCGAACAAGATTCTTATTTGTTGGTTACCACTGTAAGAATGACACTATACATTGCCTGACCCGACACAGATTGGACACAGGAGGTAAAACAAGCTTTAATTTTTCTTCAGCTGGAGGGCACGCCTTCCCCGTAATCCCTCCAGCCACAACACAGTCTCAAGCACAAATAAACACAAAAACACTATCCTCTCTCTTTCTTCTCTTCTACCACCACTCCTCCTCAACAAGCTTCGTCCTCCTCCTCCCGACTCTGGTCACTGGCTCCCTTTTATTGGGTACCCGGAGGTGCTCCAGGTGGTTGATTATCGACATCTGGTTGCATTTCAGGGTAAGGTGAAACCAGTGCCCAAAAGGGGCCAGCCGCTCCTGTTGCAGCACCGCCTGGCGAGCTGTGGGCTGTGGAGAACTCCATCCCCCATGGAGCCCTGCGGGAGTCCGTGGCACTGCTGCAACAATGGGAGGCTGCCATCTAGCATCCGGGGGAGATACTGGGTTTCCCACCCTTGTCCCCCTGGCAGATGTGGTGAAGGGGCCATCCATCACAGGGCCCTTCCCTCAGATGGAATTGGAATTGAGTTTTTTTTGGAACACAAAATCACACAGAAATGAAAAGATTAGTCAATAACCAAAAAATATCAGTTTACTATGCAATGCTGCAACACAAAGAGTAAGAAGTGCTGTACATAGTTTAAAAAACTACTGCTAATAGGTTCACAATATATGGCTAACAAATAACTAGATCTTTATTGATTGTTTAACTAACTCTAGTTTCAGATTAAATAATAACTGACAAAGCACTCAGTCGAAACAAAAGCCTCAAAAAAAAGATGCTATTATTGATAGCTTGTTGTAATCTGAATATGGAATCTTTTTGTATTTATAGTTTTTTTTTCATGTTTGATTGTTTTTATCTGTTATTTTTTATTTATTTTGCTATTTATGTGACATCATCATGGAACAATTTTGTGTTTGTTTTTTTTCCTGGGTGCCACTATTTTGTATTACTCTGATATATATATACAGATGTATATACATCTGAGGGGTGCTGCCATGTTGTTTCTAATAACAATGCCTATCAGACAAGCATGGTACTAGATGTTTATTTAAGATGGCAGCTTTTTATACACTGCGTCAAAACTTTGTACTGACTGAACAGAGCAGCAGTCGTTTTGAACAGAGATAAAAATAGAGGATGGACTGAAAATATAAATAACCAAGGTCATAACCAGTAAAACAAGATTTAGTAGCACTGCCTAGGATATGAGATAAAAATGTCAAAAATCAAAAATAAAGAACAGAGCCAAAACCATAATGTTAGATGTACTGTAAATCTTATTCAAGGTATAGAATAGAGTTCAAAACCAGAAATTTTTCTCAATGCTCAAAAAAAACCCCACGAAGTATTAGGTTTTATCCACAGACTTGAATACTCCATCTTCTGGGCTTACGAATCATTATGCTGATGATGTCACTTCCTGTGGCTTTTGGGAGATGTGTCCCTAACTGTGTAACTAATTTCACTTCTGAATAACAACGTTAAAATACTCTCTAAAATCATAGCCAGAAGGATGGAGAAAGTGCTCCCCTGGGTAATATCACAAGACCAAACTGGATTTATTAGGGGCCGACACTTATCTTCAAATCTTCGACGCCTGTTTAATGTAATATACTCACCAACTAAATCAAACACCCCAGAAATATTATTATCATTGGATGCACAAAAAGCATTCGACATGATTGAATGAAAATACCTTTTTACTACATTGGAGAAGTTTGGGTTTGGCCCGATCATTTGTGCATGGATTACACTACTGTATACTAACCCAGAAGCTTCAGTTTGCATCAACAACATTTGCTCAGACTACTTTAAACTAGAACGTGGCACTAGACAAGGATGCCTCTTGTCACCGCTGCTGTTTGCAATTGCCATTAAACCACTGGCAATACATTGTCGAAATACTGATCAGATAAAGGGGATTAGCAGAGAAGGACTGGAACAGAAAATCTCATTATATGCAGATGACATGGTACTGTATATATCAGACCCAGAAAATTCTGTGCCTGCAGTCTTAGCAGCACTCACAGAATTTCAAAAGATCTCTGGTCTCAGAATCAATCTGAATAAAAGTGTACTCTTTCCAGTGAATTCTCAAGCATATAATATTAGATTAGACACCCTACCTTTTACAGAGAACAGTTTAAATACCTCGGAGTAAACATCACAAGTAAACATAAAGCTCTATATCAGCAAAATTTTGCCGTCTGCATGGAAAAAATTAAACAAGACTTGCATAGATGGTCAACCCTTCATCTCACACTAGCTGGAATAATGAACTCTGTTAAGATGAATATTCTTCCTAAGCTCCTTTTTTATTTCAAAACATCCCAATATACATTAATAAATCATTCTTTAGGCAATTAGATTCAACAATAACCTCATTTATTTGGAATTCAAAACATCCACGCATCAAAAGAGCTACCCTACAAAGACAAAAGGCAGAAGGTAGCATGGCTCTACCTAACTTCCAGTTTTATTACTGGGCAGCAAATATACAGGCGATAAGAACCTGGACACAAATAGAAGAACATACACAGGCATGGACCGCAATAGAAGTAAAATCCTGGAATACTTCTTTGTATTCCTTGCTCTGCGCTCCAATAAACACACGTTATCGGCAATACACTAATAACCCAATTGTGCTCCACTCACTTAGAATCTGGAACCAATGTAGAAAGCATTTTAAGACGGAGAAGCTTCTATCTGTGGCACCTCTGCAAGAGTACCACCTCTTTCAACCTTCACAAACATATGCAGTTTTTAATATCTGGAAAAATTTGGAATTAACTTGCTTAGAGATCTTTATATAGACAACGTCTTTGCATCCTATGAACAATTACATTCCAAATTTAACATTCCAGCTACACATTTCTTTCACTATCTTCAAATCAGGAAGTTTGTTAAACAGAACCTTCCAGATTTTCCTCATCTTGCACCCTCATCCATGCTGGAAAAAATATTGCTCAATCTCAAGGACTTAGACTCCATCTCTACAATATATAAAATCATTTTACAATCCCTCCCTTTCAAAGATCCAAGAGGACACTGGGAAAAAGATATCTCAATTAATATATCAGAAAAGGAGTGGAAAGTAGCAATGCAGAGAATTCACTCGAGCTCCATATGCGCAAAGCATACAATTATACAACTGAAAATTATATATCGAGCACATCTGTCTCGACTAAAACTCTCCAAAATGTTTCCAGGGCATGATCCAACCTGTGAACGCTGCAAACTAGTTCCAGTCTCACTAGGTCACATGTTCTGGGCCTGCACCAAATTAACATTATCCCTCCTAACCCATTAACAGCTGTGTTTGGTGTTCTTCCAGAGGGGCTTAAAGTGGAGAAGGACAAACAAATTGTGATTGCATTCGCTAAACTCTTGGCACGCAGACTTATTCTGATAAACTGGAAGAACCCAAACTCTCCTCTTTTAAGTCATTGGGAAACCGATGTGTTTTATTATTTGAAATTGGAAAAAATCAAATACTCAGTTAGAGGATCCATACAGACTTTTTTCAAAACATGGCAGGATCTAATCAGTAATATTTTAAAATAAGTTCATAAAGCACAGAGAATTTATTAATTTAGGTATGTTTACAAGCCTTAAATCAACGCCGTTCGGCCCGCTCTCTCTCTCATGGGTGGGGATCGATCTGTTCTTAACTCAATTTTTCTTTTTGTAAAAACTTGATTGCTTTGTATGGATTGTAATAAAATTAATAAAAAAAAAAAAAAAGATAAACTCCAGGTCATGCCATTTGGATTAATTAAGAAACCAGTAATTAATGTCTGAGTTAGCATTAGATACAGTAAAGCCAACAGATGTGTTGGAAACTTCTGTTTGAATTTATTTTAACAAGGTTTTTACCTAACGTTTTGTGCTTTGACCATCAGTTTTCTTTGGTCTTTGAACGTAAGGCTGCTTTGATGACTGGTTTTTCATGGATAATTTTTTTAATTAACTTGTTTTCTCATAACATTTTAAATCACAAACATTCCAAATAAAGCTCTGCTTCTGTGGTTTTCATTTAATTTTATTAATGCTGTTATTTTTTTTAATGTTCTATCTTGTCTTAGTGGCGCAGCCATTATGTGTTTGTGTTGTTGCTGACAACGACCTCTTTTGCTATCCCAGGACAGCTGTAGTAGAAAGGTCAGTTTGCAGATTTCCTGGTTGTCCATGTTTGTGGATATAATGGTGAATCTTACCAGCACAGTAAATCTTTGTCTAGTTAAGTCTTTATTTGCAAGCTCTTTTGATGATAAATTTTGGCTAACGTTTTGGATTTTCATAATACGTTATATTTATTTAGACTTCTGCTAACAGCTGTCTCTTTATGTTTTGACAAATTGTTTTTCTCTCCTCATTTCCTTGCCTATTTCTTTTTTTGTGTTTCTTGCCAAATTCCAGTTTTAGTAGATCAGTATCATAACAAACCATTAAATATCTAGTTGGTTTAAACAGACTGTCCCTAAAAAGCTTATCTTGTTTTGAGAAGTCTCTGCACTCTTGTATTGTATAATCCACTGTATGGTTGCTTAAAGAGTGATTAGCCTTCCTCAAATTTATGATGTAACTGCTAGCAATCCAGCTTTTCCTCTCTTACCACTTTCTGGCATAGATTTTCTTTACTTTGGGAACAGTTGTACCTAATTTGGCTTTTTCCTCCAGCTTGAGAGAGTCCATGTCATTCACCCTGGAGCAGTGGAGATTATTTTGTTACAATTTAATATTCCTTGAGCTTTCTGCAATGAAAATGAACAGAGCTTTTGGCACTAGCATCAAAAAGCAGTTATCAGCTGTGCAACTAGATGCTGTCATGACCATGACTGGAAGAAGGTTTGGTTTTTGTTCAGTGTATCCCTTTCAAGTCTCCATTTAGGCTTATCTTTTGGTGAGATGTTATATCGTCTCCAGCCATTTTATCTTTCTAACGTCTTTCTCACAGGGTTGTGAGGTCAGTGGTTTATGAAAGGCGGGTAAGAGTTGAATGGGGTGGTTGATTTGAATTTTAATATTTATTTGTTTTAAACCCTTGATGTTTCTTTATCTTAAATTACTATCAATTAGTACATCAGTCTTTAATTTTTAAATTGAAAAGTAGTGCAAAAAAAAACCACTCAAAATATAAAAATGTTCACATAAAACACAGCCCAAAGTTAACAAATTAGCAAATTCTGTATCATAGTCCTACTATATATAACATCTATCTCCAAAATATCTTAATTAATGAATAACAGTAGAAATAAAAGGGTTCATTTTTGTACAGGTGGAGGAAAAGATGAGACAGATATTGCAGCTGTGCCAAGAAAAGCAACAAAATGCACGCTGGAACTAAATAATTTCCCCCATCTGATAGGCTTATGGAATTTCTTGAAAAGAGGTTGTGTGGATCTAATCTAGACTGTTCAGAAAAGCATAAATAAAATGGATCTCTCTATTCTTATCTCCATTTAACTTGTTTATCTTACGCTTTTAGTAAAGCACTTTGAGCTACATCCTTTGAATGAAAATGTGCTGTAGAAATAAATGTTGTTGTAATCTTTTAATTCAGAAATGAGTTGCACACTACTTAAAAAGGGAAGTACATTTACAGTGGAAGCCAAAACAAACTTCAAATGGAAACAAAAAGTAGCAATCATGAAAACTATTAAACAATATCTGGATGAGATGTTTGAACAACTTAGCAATCAGCTAGCCAAACAAGTGATGGACTAAATTTTCCCTTCCCGGCTTACAAATATGTTTTTTGCATTTCAAAGTAGATGGCAAATTCTTAGAGAGTCACTTAGATAAATCTGAGAGCACCAGTTTTGATGGAAAACTTTAAAAATAAAAACAATTATTTTTAAATTTCTCCATGTTGGTGTGGCTTATGCCCAAATATAATTAACATTAAGCATGTCAAAATGTTACACTTTTGGGTTCAATATAATTTTAGTGGATTCCACTGCACTGCAATTGAACTTCAATTGACATAACAACTTATCACCATATATTCATCAATATTTGCCTTCAACATTTAATTTGAACTGAGCAATTATAACTATATAATTTTAGTGGGGGCGGCACGGTGGCGCAGTGGGTAGCACTGCTGCCTCGCAGTTAGGAGACCCGGGTTTGTCTCCTGAGTCCTCCCTGCGTTGAGTTTGCATGTTCTCCCCGTGTCTGCATGGGTTTCCTCCTATTACTCCGGTTTCCTTCCACAGTCCAAAAACATGCAGGTTAGGTGCAATGGTGATCCTAAATTGTCCCTACTGTGTGCTTGGGGGGTGTGTGTGTGTGTGTGCCCTGCCCGGCGTTTGTTTCCTGCCTTGCGCCCTATGTTGGCTGTGATTGGCTCCAGCAGACCCCCGTAACCCTGTAGTTAGGATATAGCGGGTTGGATAATGGATGGACGGATAATTTTTGTGGATTCCAGTGCACTGCAGTTGAACATCAATGGACATGACAACTTTGTATCTTCACCATATATCCTAAATATACAGTATCAATATTTGTCTTCAACATTTAATTTGAATTGAGCAATGCTTCGTGTTTAGTGCTACTCGTACAAAATACATAAAATAGCAAATCACTAAGAATTTCCTATTTACCCGATTGAGTTACTGCTTCATTGCTCTCAATATTTTTGACCCTTCCCACTCATGGAGTCTTATACAAGAATTTGAGTGATGGAAGTTCAGTGCTGATGATGACTTCTGCTGTTTTTATGACCGGCTGCAGTGCCAAAAACCTTACCAAAGACAATACTCATCCTTAAAATTCTTTGTTTTATCTCATTTAGATCAATCCACATATGCACAAACAGACTAAAAAATAGCTTTTTCCCATCTGCCATAAGCTTTCTGCACTCTGAATCTCCTCAGTCTGAGATCATTTTTAATTGAATATGTGCAATAACCTATATTGGTAATGTGCAATATAGTAATATAATACAATTTATTTATATATAAAATCCAGTGTCTGTCTGTATGTCTGTCCACTTTTCATGAGAGAACTACTTATTGGATTTAGATCTGTTTTTTTTTTTTCTATAATTTGCTTGAACATTCTGGTTGATCGTTAGGACTAATGATAACATTCTTATCACAAGATCAAAATGTACATACAGAGTGGTCATGGGCTTAATGTGTTTTAGTGCACCTGTCTGATAGTAACTATGTGACCAACAAGAGTGAGGAGTACTTTGGCTGTATTGAGATCATGGCTGCTATGATTTCTGTAACCCAAAAGACGTCATTATTTTCAAAGCTTCAGAGTATTTTCCCTCATAATCAGGAAGAAGCTTTAAAAGCTCCACAGGGCTTTGTCCGCCCATCACTACAAATAAGCACAACTTGTGGATTCTTTTCTCCTTTCTGTCTGCATCAGTTGTACAACATTTAGAGTAATACTAATAAAAAGGTATACTGACTATTATATACAGGTCACATACCAGTCCATACAAAAAGATATTACATTTAAGACATATACATACCAACACATTTCAGGTTTCCTTCTGCGTGTATGTTTTCTGTTTAAATGTATTCGCAAATTTTCCAATAATTTTTAGCCAACCTTTAGGGTCAGTGTTATATACTCTGGGGCTGTACCATCCAACTCTGCCTGCTACAGCTCTGTTATGTCACTCTGGCCTCATAAAGCATCATGGAGTCCTAGGGAAAGAAAAAAAAGTTTGTCTAATACAACCATAGGGTGAATTTCCAGCAAAATATTCTACAAACACTGTCACTAGCAAAGCATATTTGCTATGAAAATCATCTTGGCAAATTTAGCAGATCAACACTGTTATTTTATATGCATCACAAATTGAATTCACTGTGTCATAGTGAAAAATGCCACTGACTACAGTCAATGTTATATAGTCTCGTTGGGCTGGTTTTACCTATTAATTGTTTCTGTCATTTTTTGGAAAAGGAAGGTAGAATTTTCAAAGTAAGGTAGTTACTGTATACTCACTTATCATGCATGGCTTTGGAGAGTGGTGATGTTTGGCATGTTGATTACCACATGCAAGGCAGAATTTCACTCTGCTCTGATAATAATAACCCAAAACATCTATAAAACACATATCAATAGGTAATTCTGCTTTCATAAACATCAAATGTTAAGTCATTTTTACACCTTATGTTAAACTGTTTTTGTGTTGTTTGATGTGCTTCAGATTTTTGGCACTGCCTCAAACTGAAAGCTGCATTTATTTCTGAGTGTACTGACATTAGGAAGAGCAGCATCACTTTATTTAACTACAATTATTACCTCCTTAATATTTAGCGTAATTGTGGAACAGTTTTGTACAGTCTTTCATGTGCAACTGCCAAACATTAAAATGTTTGTAATATCTTAAAAGAAAAATTGAATAAAAATGTCCAACTTCTAGCGATGTCTATGAAGCTGATGTCTGACGGTATCACCACCTTTTTCGGGACCAAACATTCACAAGTAGCCCTAAACAAATATATAAATCAATATTAGATAAAACTTACACAATATAAAGATTGCCTGGTATTATTAACTTAAATTTACAAGACATCTTTAAGGCAAGTTCAGTATTACAAACATAATAAGAACTGCATTGATAGAGGATCATTAAATAATCATCGCAGTGAATAAATTAGGATTACTGTAATCATCTTTTCACATCCTAATTAAGAAAATTAAAACCTCCCTTGAAAACCACTAACCTATCATTAAAGTTAAGTATTACTGGCTAATTCTTAAAAAAAGAAAACCAACAAAGTTCATTTCAGATTGCACTCAAGTTCTTGTTTTTCCCACATCTGCACAAGGACACTCTTGTATTTTACATGCTGTAAATGCAATGGTATGGTTGTGCTTTTATTTAGTCCTTAATTTATAATTTCAATTGCATTACTAAAACATTTACAGAAAGCTTTGAACGTTGCCCATTTTTGGGTTTGGGTGTAAATTAAATAAAACACTTTTGTGATTTGTCTGTATAATAATGGCATTTGTATTATTTTTAACTTTAAGTGTATTTGTACTACTGTCATCTGGTTTATTATGGATGAATTATAAAATGAACTCTTTGTAATAACTGTGCATATTTATTCACTTATGACCTTTGAAAAGTAAAGACAAATACAGAAGATTTTTGCTTTCTATAAAAATCTAAATCTGCAACCATATAAAATAAAATCTCCCCGACATATACATTGAAAATGACTTTCACATGTAAATGATCTTAAATCACAAACACAAATCTCATTCAAATGATAATTTGAGTAATACGAATTGCTGTGCTGTACAGTTTGGCTTATTCTTGTTTATGGAGAATGAATCAAAGATTTGTAAAGTTTGAAAGAGTAACCTTCCTCCAAACTTCCAAATGTATTATAACAAATAACAGTTGCATAGTTAAACATTTAAAAACATATTACCAGATAAGTAAGTACAGATAAGAAATGCAATACTTTAAGTATAATCTACATGGTATACATGTACCTTTCATCAGTGAGGTGGACATTTTTAAACCCATCCATCCACTTCAATATCCTTTTTTCAATAAGGTATATAGTGGAGATTACATAAAGCATCTGCATTGTTTGTAATTAAATACAGAAACAGAGTTAAATGGCATGTGCTGAACTGGTATTTTTTTTCATGCAATAAGCCAGAGAGAGAAGTTTGGATTTCAGGTATGTCATCTGATTCAACAGACTGCAGATGTGTGGACTGACAGAAGTGACAGGGAAGTGCTCTGGCTTGTGTGGAATTTTTAGTTAATATATATTAATTATTCACTGTTATGCTGATGACACCCAGCTCTACCTTGCTGGTAAACCCACCTCCTCTTTTCCACCACCCTCACTTATTGACTGCATTTCTGAAATTAAATCCTGGTTCTCTTCAAATTTTCTTAAATTAAACAGTGACAAAACTGAGGTTCTCCTCATTGGTTCAAAATCATCATTATCCAAAACCAATAATCTTTCTTTTATTATTGATAACTCTGTTGTTTCCCCATCATCTCAGGTCAAGAGTCTGGGTGTCATCCTCGACAGTACTCTATCTTTCCAATGTCACATTAATAACATCACCCGGTCTGCTTACTTCCACTTACGTAATATTAATCGCATTCGTCCCTCCCTCACTCCTCATACTACTGCCATTCTTGTTCATAGTCTTGTCACTTCTCGACTGGACTACTGCAATTCACTCCTCTTTGGTCTCCCTAATAAATCTCTTCACAAGCTTCAGTTAGTCCAGAATTCTGCAGCACGTATCATCACTGGAATCCCATTTTTCACCATATTACTCCGGTCTTGCAGCAGCTTCATTGGCTCCCGATCAAGTTTCGTATTGATTTTAAGATTCTGCTACTAACTTTTAAGGCCATCCATAACCTCGCACCTCCATATCTGTCTGACCTTCTACATGTTGCCATTCCATCCCGTAACCTTAGATCCTCTTCCTCCACCCATCTGACCGTTCCTCCCGCCCGTCTAACCACCATGGGGAGCAGAGCTTTCAGCCATTCTGCTCCCAAGCACTGGAACTCATTACCTGCGGATCTCCGAAATATCAAATCATATTCATCTTTCAAATGTAAACTTAAAACACATTTGTTTAAAATGGCTTTTTCTTCTTCCTCCTAATTATAGTGGTTTTGTTTGGTTTTAATTTTTAGATTTTCTGATGTTTTAAGTTGTTTATAATTGTGTTTTGTATTTATTTATTTATTTATTTATTGTTTGTTCTGTGTCCTTGAGTTCTCTGAAAGGCGCCTTGTATAAATAAAAAATGTATTATTATATACTAATATCTTACAATTTATTATGACGCTCTAACAGAATGAATTCTTAAACACAAGGAAAAAAACTGAATGTTAACACCCTCCTAAGAAGCAGTGTGAATATCAGTCGAATAATATGAAAAACACCCCTTGTAACAAAGCAGTTTTCAGAATAATCGGAGAATCGACAAGAGTCAGAAATTATTGGTGGCTTTAGTTGATTGGAGGAGATGATGAAGCTGCATATTAAGAGTCAGATGACATGATGTATTAGATAAAGTGATGTAATTAAAAAAAATGCATAAAAACAATTTAATTGTTTAATTGATTGCTCACTACATCAACTGAGACTTTTGTGTGTAACTTTGTGCAAATAAAGGAATGTTCTGCTTTCTCATCTGGGCTCCATAACTGCATCCTATGAAGACAGAGTAAAGAGACAAAGCAGGCTTATAAAGTAGTATTATCCTCTTTTTGAAGTAAAGTAAACTACTGCACATTTACTTTGCAAGGTATTGACGGCATTTTAACTTTTTAAGATTTGTACAATGCATTGCCTACATCATTTAAACAGCTCTGATATAATAAATATAACCACCCATAAAACTTACTCCTCTACTAATGCAAATAAGAGATTTTTCTCAAAGTGGTATTCCTCAATTTCCAATTCTACCCTTCTTATCTACTATAGAGATATTTAAAAAAAAAACCTCAAAGGAAAATGAGTAATACTGTATCTAAATATCTGTATGTCAACAACCACAAAAGACCTCACCCTTTACATTTATATTAACAGTGATCAGAACAGGACTTGAAAATCACATTATCAGTTAATGAGTGTAAAGCAACGCTAATTTACAGACTTCCTGAGTCATTATTTATGGCTGATTTTGCCAAGCTTTTATCCATCCTTGCTAAATTTGTTTTGACTGAAGAACACCTAAACATCATGAACAGAACCTTTTTTTTTAATGTAATAAAGTCCTTATTTAGCTTGAAGCAAATAATGTTCTTAATAAACAAAAAATAATCAATGAAAATAGAGAAAAACCTTGTGTGTTATTTGAGAAATATAAATTAATATAGTAATGCACATATTACTTGTCTGTCCTAAACCAAAATTTTGCCCTTGAGAAATATTGGGAACCTTAAATGTGTTATCATCGCACATACAGAAACAAAGAAAGGGGCAACACTTACATTGAAAGTGTGCTGCAACATGATGCTTATTCATGATGTATTATATATGAAATATTTAGAAAATATCCTTTGAGTAATATTTACTGCTTAACTACAGTGTATCTAGGACAGTTACTGTCTACTTATTGTATATTTCAAGTAAGAGAATTAACAAGTTCAATTAAATAAAGTGCACTTCATTTAATTTATAACTACTATAAATTAGGTGCATCCTTAAACAGTATAAAAGAATAGTACAAACTTAGACATGAAGTTATAACAAATGAAATACCAAATACGGGAGGACCTAAAACAAGGGTATTTCTTATTAAAGTGCAAAACGGGTGGGCCTCACTTATGTGCTTTATAACTTCTGTAGTGGGAAGATAAAGTCCTAAAATAAACAGGAACCTGTCTGGTGGCAGAAGGCAAATGATAAACAATAATCCGGAGAATTGCCAAACAAGATGGAAAAATCATGCAAGACATGGGCTTTGCCCATAGGATTTTGTGACAATCAAAGCACATTGTTTAGTTAAAGGCTGAACCATCGCATCTAAAAGTAAATACTATCAAAAGCTATTATCAGCTAATTACATGACTCTGGATAAAGAAGATACTGGAAGCTCTTGAATTTCAGTTTTTATCTCTGTGGTACAACTGTTATCATATGTAAGTAAATTATAATGGTCATACCTATTTAGATTTAAAAGCCACCATTTTAATCAAGTCCGTAAGAATCAATAGAATGCATTTCTATGTACTTCCTGTATACTACATATCTATAAATTAAAATGTAGATAAGAAAGGTGCAAGCAGCCACCACCTGAGAAACTAAAAAACAATTTATCACAGTGTATCTCAAAATAATACATAAAAAAGAATAAAAAAGAATAAGGAAGTTAAATAATAATGTGTTTTTCATTCCAACACTGTCCCAAATGTATATTTCAATATAGGTACTTAGAATGTGTTAGGCTTTATTGTTCAGCACTATTTAGGCACATTGTTTATAGAATAAACATTAAACAGATCATAATCAATAACTTGCTAAGATTTATGCTTTAAAAGGTTTGTTTCTTTTTTGCTATATTTACTGATATATTTAGCTTGCATTTATAAATGTACAGTATGCAGATATTTTTCATGTGGTAGGAATATCAGACACTATCAGTACAGGTCAGGTTGGGAGCATGCACTGGTACAGCATGTTGCTGAATCCATCACACAAGTAAACAGCTCAGGATCCCAACTGGCAACCCCACAGACAAACACATGGTCCAGTCCCACCCTCCGGAAATGACCATCTATCTGCTGCAGCCAGGTGTTACTTGGGTGTCCCCTTGGCCTGCTCCAGCTGCCAAGACCTTTGTCTTTTGGCAAAGATAGCGGGTGCGCCATATACCCCTTTTCAGCATACTCAAGATTCAAGATTCTTTATTTGTCACATGCATAGTTATACAGGACAACACACAGTGAAATGCATCCTGATCTGCTTATCAAAACTGTGCAAAGTTAGAATAATATCAGTGAAATTAACAAAAAAGTCCTAGATTGAAAGATAAAAGTATAATAGAACATAATAAATAAGTAAAATTAAGTGAATATGACCCCCCATGCTCTATCTCGGAATGTCACTGCTGAGGTAAGTAAACTCTCTTCTCAGACAGACACACTGCTGATGGCTGTGCCCAAAAAGTCAATGAAGGCCTGGATCTTATCTTTTATCCAGGACACTCGCAAGCCCAGACACTCAGATTCCTCGCTCAGTTTCTCGAGACCTCCAATCAGAGACTCCATTGACTCTGCGAAGATCACAGCATCTTCTGCAAAATCAAGATCAGTGAATCTTTCTTCATCAGCAGATGCCCCAGAGCTGCTGGACCCCACAGCCTTACCTAACACCCAGTCCATGCAAGCATTGAACAAGGTAGGAGCAGAACACATTACTGACGAACCCCAGAATTATCCGGGAAAAATGCAGAGGTTCTCACTCCAATCTGCACAGCACTCACAGTGCCAATGTACAGGCTGGCCGTGACATCCAGCAACTTTAGGGGGATCCCACGAACTCTCAGTATGTCCCACAGGGCAGTTCGATCAACTGTCTCAAATGCTTTACGAAAATCAACAAAAGCTGCAAATAACCTCTGATATTTTGGGCTCAAAGAGAAACATCAGTGGCAGGATGTGGTCAATAGACTTCTTAGGTGTAAAACCAGACTGCTCTGGTCGCTGGTAGGTGAGCAAGTAATCACCGATCCTATTGAGGATGACCCTAGATAGGACCCTACCCGGACCCCAGTAGCTGCTGCAAGCCAGGCGATCACCCTTCCCTTTCCAGATAGGGAAGACAAGTCACTATCTATGGTCTAGCAACCAACTTCCTGCTTACAGGGAAATAGAAGTATTATGCACATCCAATTTTGTTCCCCAGATAGTCACAGTCAAGGAACAGTCATTACAGATTACGCTGGAGTTGTGACCCTCTGGGATGGCTACTTTGAGCAGTTGTCTAAAACTGATCCTCAATCTAGGACATTTCTGGGTCCATGGTTCTTGAGGTTGATCCTCCAGTTAGCTGTGAGCCACCCAATCTCACTGAGATTGCAAAGGTGGTGAACCAGCTAAGGGTAGTGAAGGCTGCAAGGATCAATGATATCCGATGTGAACTTCTCCAGGCTGGTGGTAAGGCTGTCCACCCAGCATTGCAAGCAATTTTTGCTTTCGTTTGGGAAGATAGCATCATCCCAACTGACTGACTGGATCAGACAGCATATAAGAATTGAATAATAATTTTAACAACAAAATACTATTGAGAAAATGGGAGACAGAAGACTGGAAAGGGTTGGGATACCAGCAGGAAACCTCAGTGAATGATGATTATGGAAGATGTGCAAGACCATTACTGGCAATTGCCCAAAGACTCACTGAAAGAGATAAACAAGCCTTTCACTCGTGGTCATTTGACAGTTAGTTTCTAACTATAAGCTTAATTTTAAGGTCAGAAATGTGGCACTAATAAACTAGGAAGTGGAGTTAGTTGGGTAACTGGCTTTCAGAACTAATGTTCCGATTTTGCTTAGTTCTTATGGGTTTATGTGATTGATCAAACTCTTGAGTACATCTTGTTAAAGATGAAAGTCAAGCATGAGAACTTTTATATAATTGAGAACTTGTTAGAATATTTTCTTTCTTACAGAGAGAATTATGAAGCAAGGGGCATTTAAAATAACTGCTCTGCTATTTTAATAAGAGGGTAAAAAGAGTACCTGCCACACCACAAATTTGGCTGACTATTACAATGGCTCATCCTCTGAGTGATGTTTGTAAAAATTCAATAGGCTGTTCTGCCTACATCTTTACACAGTTTTTTTTTCCTAAGTCACCCTGACATACTGTAGCTGAAAAGCCAAGCGTTTTCCCAAAATTGCTAATGTCACAGCATTCTCATAGAGAGAAGCCTTTGATTGGACTTCGTTCAACATATTTGATTAATGAAATAAAATTAAAATATGATGAGTGGCCATTTGGCTGTGTGTATTGCATTCTTTTTTCTTTTCAAGTGAAGCAACAAAAGAGAAAGTGAGGGGTTGTGTCCACATGCATCTGCAAAGAAAAAAAATTAAAAGTTGTTTCTGAGTTGAGCAAAAAAGAAGGTTGCAGACACAATATTTTGGTTGTATAGCCTCATCATGTGTGTTGCTTTTTTTCGCATATCAGATAAATATGACGTTGCTAAACCCAAACATAATTCTGGTGAATACAATATATTTTGTCCAGACAGAACCCATCATTTTAAAATGTATTCTACCAAATGCATAAATGCTTTTCACAATTCAATGGCTTATTATAAGTGTTGCAGTCAAACAAGAAAGAAGTACAGTCTTACCAGCTATGCAACAAGCTTTAACCTTAGTATTGTATCAAAGAACAGAAGAGATCAGTTGTTTTTAATCGGGAGTATCTTTCTGTGTCTTCTGATAAAATGTTTTTTATATTTTTAAAAATATGCTTTATGTTAATATTTCTCATACATGTTTACAAAACATGGTCCAACAGTAGTAGAGCTTCTGCAAAAATAATTTCTGTACTGCAGAAATCCCTCTTTTGCATTCTTGTTTTTGACACCCTTTTCTTTTTTAGACAGACTGTTTTATCAGCCGTAATCGGTCAATTTCCACTGCAGTGCCCAACTGGGTAGCAGTAGCTGTGACTGACAGGTGATTGTTGAATGAACTGTAACTATCTGTGAAATGGAGACATTTTACACTTTAAATGATTGGTGTGGAAATGCATATAGGCATTTTAGTTTTTACAAAATCGTGTACAATTTTGAGACAAATAGGCCAAAATGAGGAGTGCCATCCAAGCTATTTTTTTTATGCACAATGGATTTAAAAATAGCCCCCAAATCTGGCAACTATGGTCCAAGTTCAGTTGTTCCCAGTCCCTCAGACAGCCACCTGAGGAGCATGCCCCTCAACAGGTCCAGACCCTGAGGTAGCTACATAACTGAATCACTTCTCAATGTTTTCTGTGCTCCTATAACAATGGAATCTGATAATGGCTCAGATGTTCCTATGGCAGATGCGACGTGGATAGCTGAGGTGAGCAAAAGTAGTGTGTGCAAAACTCAGAGAGAGTCCACAGCTCTTTTGAATGTCTTTTTTCCAGAGTTTCCACTTTGCTCTCTGCATTTCTCTGCTGTGTTCTACTTGCCTTTTTTAATGTACAGAATATTAATGTGTTTTATTAGATCAATACAGTATGGATGTGAATCAGAACAGTACAACATTTTGAAAAGAACAGGCTATTCAGTCCAATGAAGCTCATCATTCCTTTTCATCTAACTTCAAAATACTGAGTCAGAATTTGAGGGTCCCCAAAGTACTGCAATCTAAGGTGCTTGGTAACTAATTCCGTAAGTTACTGCAGTTTGTTGTTTGGCAAGGGTTAATATTTTTTCCCTCTTTTTTTCGGGTAGAATGGAGTCACCACATAATTGGCGCTGCAAGCATTGTGTTAAAATGTGACCTTTCCTTTTCATCAAGCCTTATGTCTGAGGTTTAAACAGTCTTGCTGAGGGGCATTCTGTTTTGAATTTCTTTACTGGACTCTAACATATGCTTTGGAAGGAATTGCCATCACTCTAATTAAAAGAAACTTGCATGCTTAAAAAAGTTAGAATGTTTTCTTTATATTTAATACCATAGGTGGTCCACTTCACTTAATAAAATCCATCTGGAGTGTTGAGCTTTGGTTCCTTGTCAGGTTCAATTATAAAAGTACTCTTCTTAATGGGACAATTCCTACAGGTGTGGGGTTGTCAGATTGGGTCAGATGTTGGGTTATGACATTATAAAAATCTTTTATTACTATGCCATAAATAGCTTTGTCTCATCATTGTTTTTGTATTGAGCTTGTTTTGATACATTTTAATTTAAAACTTGCTTATAAAATTGGAGGTGTTTTATCGTATCCCTTTTTCTTTCTCTGAAACAGATCCTTTCCAGTGTGTATCTCCATTCATCATCTCAGATAAAGGAGCACTGGAATCATTGGGTAGAAGGGTCCATTCACCAGATTGGCTGGCCCAGCACTGACTCAGCTGTAGAATGGCCAATAGGGGGATGAGCTCTCCAGGACTCTTGACTGTGTCTGGCCTGTCTGGCTCCTTTTATAATATCTGGCAGTGGTTCTTCAGTTGGCTCTTGGACATGTGTTGTTGTGTCTCATTTACATTAATTAGTTTCTTCTTTGTCTTTGACGTATTTAAACAAGTCTGTATCTTCATATGTGATAGTTCTGTATTTAGTGAGTGATATAATCTGTTCTTGCATTTTGCTTTGTAGATGGTACTATTATATTAGATTTCTGATGTGGAAATAATAGATTGGCCATCTAGCTCTGTGAAGAGGATTACTTGTGTCCCGTTTTCTGTATTGTGCTTACCTCATTTTTTTTGACAACCACTCTTCACCCACCCTCCTTGGAAAGGGGACTTTTTCTCAATTTCCTTTCCTGAGATTTCTTCCATTTTGTTCCCTACAGGGTTTTTTCTTGTCTTTTTAGGGATTCAAGTGTGGGGCGGGGAGAGAGATTGTCAAAGAACAGGACCTGTTAAAGCCCATTGAAGTATTCCTTATATTAATTTTGGGCTATACAAGAAATAAATTGTTGTATAAAAAGAGTAAATACATATATTTAAAAATTCTAATGATCCAATTGACTGTTGCTAAAATACACAATGGTTCAAAACTAAAAACAGTTACAAACACACCAAGGTCAAAACATACAGTAAATACAGATCCCAAGATTAAATCTACTTTAATATGTGAAAACAAAAACAGCTGTTTTATTGTTAATTGGAAAAATCATGTGACAATCATTAAACTTTTTCTCATTGATATTGTGAGACAGAATCTTCTTCAAAAGAAATGGTCAATTTCCACAAACATCACCATGAACAGTTTGGATGGCAATAAATCAGAAAAACATTCCATGGATATATGGGCTCGTTACTGATTGGCCATTGTCAGATGTTGGAGAAGGCCACTGGTACAGTAAAACAGTGTTACACTTCATACATGTGTAATTTATAATCCCATATGAAGTCATGTTTTAGTTCATAGGAGATTTCCGTAAATGTCAGGAGATAAGCATTTTGCTCTGCCCTACACCTGTATAACCTACAGCTGAGGATTTATTACTTTAATAAAGCATGTTTCTATGTTTAGTCATAGGAACATATTGTGATTGTGGATAGACTGTCTTATGTGCTGATATTTCCCTGTAGACTTTACGAAAGGTTTTCCCTAAATCATCCATAACAGCGTGAAGGAACTGGGTGCCATTACAATCTTTAATTTGACAGAGAGGTGGGCAGCCCCTGCCAAAATTCCCTTCAGGCAAAGAGTTAAAACTAGTCAAAACAGAAGCAACTGTCATGTCAAAAACAAAGAAATCTCAAAAACAAATAGAGCTCTTCATTCTCACTGAGGATTTGCCACAGGAAACCCAATTTATTTGTTAGATTGCTTGTGTAAAACACTTTCAATGTAATTCAATTTGTATTAGAAAACAAAAGTTATTTGTTTTATACAAAGAATATGTGAGCTCCATTGCCCAACCTGATTTTTTTTCACAAACTGGAACATGTTCATGGCTGTAACACCCATGTCATTGCATCAGGTTTTCTGTATTGCACTCGATATTGTAATTACTTTGTGATAAATCAAGCAGGAAATACAAAGGAAAACAAAATAACAGCAAATTATTGGAATTTGGATAAGCTAAAAGCAGTTGTACCAGGTCAAAAGCATGAAATATTATAATTTATTGTTAAATGATGGCTCATACATGAGTTGATTCCTGCCTTATGCCTGCTGCATAAACTCTGCCTCTCTAACTCTAAAAAGGTTATGTGGATTTGATAATGGGTAAATGGATAATATGCTGGTATATCAGGAAGGTATTAAGATTCATTTGATTTTTCTAGTATTTTCAAAACCATTAGTGGGATTTGTAATAGCTAAAAAAGGTATTTATTTTCAGTATATTCTGGTAAACAGGATGCTGAATTGAATAACTAAAATAAGCTAATTTAAGTCTGTCCAGATTAAGACTTAAGAAACATAAGAAATTTGAAAAAACAAGAGAAGACCATTCAGTCTTTCAGGCCTGTTTGTTTAGCTAATAGCTAAGCTGTCCCAAAATATCATCCAGATTCTTCTTAAAGGTTGTCAAGGTTTCTGCTTCAGCTACAAGTCTCAGGAATTTGTTCCAGATTCCCACAACTCTTTCTCTAAACACGTGCTTCCTGGCTTCAGTCTTAAATGCAGTTCCTCTTTGTTTCCACAGAGTATGTGATTTACTCTTAAGCTGAAAGAATATTGCTTGTTCTATTTTATCATTGCCTTTAAGGATTTTAATAATACTTGGATTAGGTCCCCATGCAGTCTCCTCTTCTTGAGACTAAACAGGTTTAATTCTATGAGTCTGTTGTAGTACGACATGCCCTTAAGTCCTTGGTTGCTCTCCTCTGCATAGCTTCAAGTACTGCTATGTCTGTCTTAAGCTTTTTGGAGTCTGGGTGGATCATTTTTATTTTCCTGTTATATCTGCTAGTGTATTCTATTTGTCTTTTTTTTGGAAGTACTAGAGGGCTTTGCTCCCTGCTTGCTTCGCTCGCCAATCCCTGGGTATTCACTACAAGCTGGCCTCTTTGCGGTTCTGCCTCTCGCGTATAGGGATGCAGATGTACAATTTAAACATATTTTTATTTTCATGGGAATTGCTCCATATGCCTATTAGAACTATTTTACATTACAGTGAGTAACTAACCATATTAAAAATAGTAAAACGTAATAATTTGAAAGTAATTTATGTTTCATGTTACGTTAGAGTTATTCGTTGCGTAATCTGTTTGTCTTTGAAATACTTTTTAAACTTACACTTTTACTGTAAAACTTAAGTAAAAACTATTTTTGGAATTAAACTTTCATCAATATTGCATTAAATTTTGATTCCATGTTTGGACTTTCAGTGTGACAACGCAACGTATAACTGCCCATGATTTAATTTTGTATCTTTCTCCCCAATAAATGAAATGGCTTTTTCGAATTTTTGTCTTTAAAAATTTGTTAATTGTCTTTGCAAAGCTATTCTAACAACAACAACAACATTCATTTATATAGCACATTTTCATACAAATTATGCAGCTCAAAGTGCTTTACATGATAAAGAAAGAGAAAAAAGACAAAATAAATAAAAATTAGAATAAAGGAACACTAACTAACATAGAAAAAAAGTAAGGTCCGATGGCCAGGGAGGACAGGAAAAACAAAAAAAAAACTCCAGACGGCTGGAGAAAAAAATAAAATCTGCAGGGGGTTCCAGGTCGCGAGACCACCCAGCCCCCGCTAGGAATTCTACCTAACATAAATGACCTCAATCAGTCCTCATGGTATTCACGGTTCTCATGGAAGAACTTGATGATGATGGTCATGTGTACTTCTGGTCTTTAATCCATCAATGTAGGGATGCTGTTAACGTTTTAATACAAATGGCATATCAAGATCTCCTTTGTTGACTTATGTTATCCATGGAAGACGATTTACATTATCTTTCTTGGATACATCCTTCTTTCTACAGTAATTCGTGTGGTGGAAGACCGGATGGTGTTAACTTTTGCAGATATTCTTCTGGATATTGTAAGTTGATGTTTTCATCTTCTGTACAATCACCACCAAATGTTTCAGCATAGTCTATTTATATGCATTTAACCAATTTGCCATGTAACCGATCATCAGTTTTGCCGTTAATTCGTTCGAACTTCATTGTTTCTCTGTGCTAGGCTTGCCCGTGTACTCATTTCTTCTGATGAATAACCCTTCGGGATGAAATTCTTCAATAAGATTTGGACATAATACATCTTTTTAATTAGGAACTTAAAGTGAGAAACACGTTAAAATTTATAAGAGCTGAGGGAGCAGCAAGTGTAAGGAAAACGTTAAAATTTATAAGAGCTGAGAGAGCAGGAACTGTGTCTGTCAAAAGCATTTACACAAATGAGAGGTGAGAGGACCATGTGCATGGTTGAATATGGTTGAGAGGAGGGCGTGACTTGAAAAAATCTCATGGCCAAAGTCTCTTCTCGTGGGACTTCATAAAATCTCTTGAAAAAAGTCTTGTCTCATCTCAGGTTTTTAAAAAATCTCTTGAAAAAAGCCTTATCTCATCTCAGGATTTTTTATATAATAGATATCTCAATATTTTGCATCCATGTCTTTTTATATGAATATATAAAAATAGTGCTTTGTTAGAAAAAAGATTGTTGGAATTTGTTTTAGAAACAAGAATTAAAATTTTCTACTTGTAATTAACTGAAAATGACTGAAACAATGGTCACTGCTTTTAAAGACCAATGTGTTATAATACATCTGTGATATTCCAAAGCAGATCAGTCAGAGTGGAAATTTGTAATTGAAGTAAATCATAAAAATCATTATCTTGGTTTATAAGATATAGTGGATTGCAGCCCTGAGATAAGAACATTTCATTTAAATTCATTTTCTCATCACATCAGGCAATACCTAATATCCCAGAATGATAAAACAAAACAGGATTTTAAGAAATAAAATAAATAAAAAATAATAAAAAAGGTAAAATATCTCATTTACACAAGTATTCAGACCCTTTAGTCACTGCTTAGTTAAAGCACCTTTGGCAACAGTTACAGTCTGAAATCTTCTTGGGTATTCCGTGACAAGCTTTGCAAATATGGATTTAGGGATTTTCTACCATTCTTCTCTGTAGATCCTCTCAAGCTCTGTCAGGTAGGATGCTGACTGTCGGTGGAAAGTGGACTTCAGGTCTCTCCAGAGATGTTTGTTCAGACTCAAGTCTAGGCTTTATCTGGATAATTCAATAGTATCTCCAGAATTGTCCCTAAACTCTTCCTGTATGGACTTTGCTTAGTGTGTAGTGTCATTTTCATGTTGGAAGGTAAACCCTCGAAACCAGTCAGAAGTCCACAGCACTCCAGAGCAGGTTTGCATTAAACATATCATTATGATTGCTCCATTTCATTTTCTTTCAACCCTAACCCCAGCCCCTTCTGCTGAAAAACAACCCCACAGCATGATGCTGCGACCACCTTACTTCATCTTTGGAATTGTACTGCACAGATGATTAGTGGTGCCTGGTTTCCTCCAGACATGAAAATAATCTTGGTTTCAATGGACCAGAAAATATTGTTTCCCATAGTTTGAGAGTCCTGTAGGTGCAAACTCCCAGAAGATTTCATGTATTGTCTGGCCTCTCTGTTATAAAGTCCAAATTGGTTGAGTATTTCAGTCATGTCTGTCCTTCTGGAAGTTTCTCCCATCTGAGCTCAACCACAGGGACCATTGGATTCTAGGTTCACCTCTCTTAGCATGACCTTCTTCCATGATTATTCAGTTTGTCCAGATGGCCAGCTCTAGCATGAGTTGTGGTTGTTGCAAACTTAATCCATTTAAGAATTATGAAGGCAACTGTGTTATTGGGAACCTTCAATGCTGCACGGATTATTTTGTAGCCTTTCCAAGATTTGAGCCTTGACACAATCATGTCTCTAAGCTCTGAATGCAATTTTCATGGCAATGTATGATATACATTGTCTACTGTCAGATCTTCTATAACCAAATGTGTGACTTTTCTAACCATGTCCAATCAATTGAACTGACCACAGATAAAGTCCAAAGAAGGTGTAGAAACATCACAATGATGATATATAGAACAAGGTGCACCTGATCCATATTTCATAGTGTCATAGAAAAGAATCGGAATACTTTCGTTAACATAATGTTTCAGTTTTTATTTTTAAATAAATTTGAAAAGTTTCTAAAATCTTGCTTCTGCTTTCTCATTCTCAGGTATTGACTGTTACTTGTTGTTGGAAAAAAATCATTTAAATGATTTTAGCATAAGGTTGCAACAGAGGAAAATGTGATTAAAGTGAAGGGGTCTGAATGTTCATGAATCCACTGAATGTTTCCTATGAGTTTTACCAGTCAAGTAACATTTTGTTCTAAATGGATTTTTCTGTTAGTTTACATCAGGAGAGTAAATGAGCCATGTAGAGGATTCCAGCTTGATATTATCAGTAACATAATTTTTTGGTTGCTATGTATGCTATATCTGACAATCATTTTAATTTTGCTCAATCAAAAATGGGCAGAAGTTATCAAATTCAATTACCTGTTACTGTTTGGAGTCATTAAACCCATATTGTAACAATGTTGCTGCTGTTTTGTACTGAACAAGTTAAAAAAATGCAAGACATTGAAAGATGGGGTTCACATCGGACATCATTGTGTAATGCTGATATCCTTGTTAGGCTGTAGAAGCAGCAAAGTAGGAAATCTTATGCATCAGTCACATTGGTGTGACTTTGTTACTCATCTTGGTCAAATAAAATGCCATCTTGCTTTCAGAGGCGGCCTTAGGAGTATGCGAGGCCTTGGACGAGTGTCATATGTGGGGCCGAGAGCCATAAGTGTAGGCTATATACCGTACCACCACGCTCACGGGCTTGTCCACCTCTAATGCTGTACACCTTATTATTGTTAAAAAACATGGTGCCTTATGTAGGTACCATTGGCCATTTGATTACATTACGTATTGTAATTGTTCTTATATTGGTTTAGTGGCCTTTAACCAACTTAATTAATGATTCAGAAACATTTTGCACGCAAAATTAACAAACAAGATAACAGTCGTTTTTGCCGAACCCGCTGGAGTTGGCAAATTTATTTAATTACGGAGAACCAGAACACTTGTAATAAAATGAACACTTACCAAACAGCTACTTTGACAGTCACAGATGGAAGTCCACTTTTCTGGCTTTTCGCTGAACTGCGGAGCTATCTCTTGGAGGCGATGACTCAGAGGCGTCCGTTAGGAACGCCCTGCCGAGAACTACTCTTTTCACCCAAAAGCAAGAAACATGATTTCTCACTCTATATTTCGACAAGAAAGAAGAGTCGAGATAAGGCCATTTGGAGACACCTGCATGATATTAGCATTGCCTTCTTTGCTGACTCAGTGTAAATCCGAAACTGAAGGGTGTAATTGTTACAGTATTTTGAAACCAAAAATGTCGTGCTAAGAGCTTTCTTGGTTATTGGTATAGATGCCAGGAAAGGCTTCTGAAGTAATAAGTCCTCATTTATGACAACAACAACAACAAAATTTATTTATATAGCACATTTTCATACAAAAAGTAGCTCAAAGTGCTTTACATGATGAAGAATAGATAAATAAAAGACACAGTAAGAAAATAAAATAAGTCAACATTAATTAACATAGAATAAGAGTAAGGTCCAATGGCCAGGGTGGACAGAAAAAACAAAAAAAAAACTCCAGACGGCTGGAGAAAAAAATAAAATCTGTAGGGATTCCAGACCATGAGTGGTTTCAGAAGAAATCCACCACGTACCGTATTTCAGTCTATAACGGATTTGAATGTTTTGCAGAGGCCCCGCATATTTGTATGATGAGCTGACGGTGACAAAAGAATCTCCTATCGCGGGGCCTGGGGCGATTGCCCTAGTCGCCACCCCCAAAGGACGCCTCTGTTGCTTTCTTTTCTGGGATTAATGTCCTGGAAACTGGCAGGGTGAGGTTTGAAGGAAGTCTTTCAGGTTAAGGTGCTACCTTCTGTAGAGGAGGAAAACAACTAATAGGTTCTCAGTTTTACCTCAAAATCTTCCCCAGGTGTCCAACAAAATCAGCCTCTTTAAGTCTGGTGATATGCCTGTGTATGTGATATTAATAATAATAATTTCAAAGTAGAATCAAGAAACCAAGAAGAACTAATCTGTTAAAATGCCAAATTACACTGAATCTAAACTATACCTTTAATGAAAAGGGTAAGCACAAATAAGCAAAAATTAAGTATAAAAACTGTTTCATTAACAAGAGAGATAACCATGTCTTGAATGTTAACCTAACAACAAATAATTAGATTAAGCAATGCAATATTTTCAAATTATGACAAATTAATAAATAAATACATAAAGATTAGTACACATGCTTGAAACACCTTGGCAATCAAGTGAGTCAAAGAGCTTAATGAGAGCCTAGGGACAAAAACATTTGAAAGTAAAATTTTAATTAACTGTATATCTAGATTAAAAATAGCATTTTTTACTACATTGCCAATTTCCATTTCCTGACAAATTCCTTAATTTTCCATTTTTTCCAACATTCTGGAATAAACAGTGGGTGTACTATACAGAATATTTAATGTGTTCATTTTAAATTTAAAATAAATGAAAAATCATGTTTGAAACCTGATTTAGAATTTTTTTTGCTTAAGTTTTGCTAACCTAAGGCTGCCATTTGGTATCATATCCTACTTTAACCTAACCTAGCTCTTTCAAGTTAAAATCAAACATGTACACTGCAAAAGGTTGAATATCTATAAAAATGTCTTACATTTGTTTCTAACCTTGAATACATAATATGGAATTGCCTGCCTTGTGACTTTTGATTGTGTTAAACTGTGGATGCATTAGATAAGCATGTTCATGCACATCATTCCTTCAGAATATTTCTCTTTAAAGTGTGTTAACACAGCCTTCATTGTTTAATTATTTGTTCATTATTGAAAAGAGCTCCATGTTTTGTCAGAGCAAATAGATAAAATGTAAGTTATATCCCACATAATGAAAAAATGAAATAAGTACAGACAAGATTATTATGAGGTGACATCACAAGTTCTCATGACCAGGGGCGCCAAAGAAATGATCAACTGATGTTAAAGGTAAAATACAAATTAGGTAAATTTCCAACATACAATTCATGGTACAGTTCAGTGGAGAAGTTAAAAAAACCATGTGGTTTAAATAATAAAGTAAAAGAACCCCCAGAGGAGCCCATGCGTGAACTGATTGTGTGCTAGATCAAGGTCATTACGACTAACCAGAGCCTCCCAGGAATTCTGGGGTACAGAGACTGCTCAAGCAAGTGTTCACAGTTGTTTAAGATGTGCCCCACAATTCTACAGTATCACAGTTGTTTTAAAAGCAGGCACGTTAAGGAACAAATGAGATTGCAATACAGTATAAATATACAAAAGAATAAGTGAACTAAAATCCAACCCACAAATTATTGTATACTTAACAAGAAATGCAGTACTTACAGGTAATAGTTGAAGTAGATAAGTACATTTGACAAAATTTAATCGGCAAATGTTATTAAAGACTAAAGAGATCAATGAAAGTACAAAAAGAAGTAAATGGCAAAAGTGAAAAAAAGCTCCAATACAAGATTAAATGATACCATTTGAATAAAATTTACACAGCCAGCAGCCCAATGGTGGTGTCATTGCAATCTCCGTGAGCAGCAATACCTGTCAGAACTTGTAAATGAAGGGACAGCAGGCAAATAAATGAGAGAGAACAGGTGGGCATTTGTCTGTATTTCAGTATCAAGGTGGAGGGAGCCTGACATGATTGCAGAGAGTAGGAGTGACAAAGCTGATAGAGCATTTTTCAAGACTAGCATAATGGGAATTAAGGATATTAAAAATGTATAGCATTGTAAATGGAGTTGACATAGCAAGTGAGGAGAGATACTGGGCGTAAGAGATTAGGGAAAAAGAAAAAAAAAAAGGAAAGAAAAGCAAAGCAAAAAATCCAGTTAAATGTGTTATGTGAGACACATGTTTTATTTATTAATGTCTGTACTCCAGGTTGTACTCTGCTCTCTCAAGAGGATGACATAATTAAATAGTATGAAGCTCAGCTTTTAGCGATGTGTCCTATCAACGTTAGAATAATCAATGTTAGAGATGCATCACCCATCTCAGCAGCAACATAAAGGCTCAAGATCTATTATTTTAGCAAAATATACCGTAGGTTTATTAGAACTGATGCTGAAGTTCTGTTTTTTGTGGTACTCTATAGTAATTATATCATTTGTTTTGCTTGGTAATTTTGTTGGCCTTTCATTTCTTTTGTTTTGTTCTTGGCTTCCTGTGATGGAACTTGCTGTTCCTTGCAGACTTCTGTAATATTCTATAGTCATTGTCATTGTTTGCTATTCTGTGATTCACTGCTTAGCGTGGCTGACCTAGAACAGTAAAATCTCGGTCTAAAAAGTTTTGGCAGTTTATAAAATGTTTATTAGCATTAAAAAAATCATATATACAGTAATATAGTCTGAGAAGCAGGCTTTATGGGGAAATGCCATGAAGTAACAGTATAGGCAAGAGATTGCAAATATTTCTTAAATTGTTCGATTACCTGCTTTTGACAGGTAGCGTGACTAGTATTTACCTGTATATAAATATATTTATATAAACTCACTAAGTAAAGTTTTAGGAACACTGTACTAACACTGGGTAGAGTCTACTTTTATTCTCAAAATAGCCTCAGTTCTTCATGGCGTGGACTTCACAAGATGTTGGTTCATGCTGACATGATTTCATCATGCAACCTCTGCAGATTTGTCACTCATGCTGCAAATCTCCACCGCATTGCAAAGATGTACTATTGGATTGAGATCTGCTGACTGGGAAGGTCACTGAAGAATACTGAACGCATTCTCATGCTCATGAAAACAGTCTGAGATGACTTTTGTTTTGTGACGTGGGGCATTTTCATGCTGGAAGTAGCCATTAGAAGATGGGGTAAATTGTGGCGATGAAGGGCTGCACATGGTCAGCAACAACACTCAAATAGCCTATGACATTCAAGCGATGATTGATTGGCATTAATGGGCCCAAAGTGTGTCAAGAAAACTTTCTTCACACCATTACACCACCAACATATACTGTATGAGTACTGTTGGCACAAGGCAGGATGGGTGCATGGGTTCATGCTGTCAGCAGCAAATTCTGTCCCTACCATTTGTGTGCCTCAGGTGAAATTGAGCTTTATCAGAGTAGACTATGTTTTTTCAGTCTTCAGCTGTCCAGATTTGGCAATCCTGTGCCCATTGCAGCCTCAGCTTTCTGTTTGTGACTGACAGGAGTGGAACCCAATGAGGTCTTCTGCTGTTGTAGTCCATCTGCTACAATGTTCGACACGTTGTCCATTCTGAGATGTTTTTCTGCTCACCACACTTGTCAGCTCAAACCAGTCTGGCCATTCTCCTCTGACCTCTCTGAACAACAAGGCATTTCCGTCAACAGAACTGTCATTCACTGGGAGTTTTGTGTACCATACTAATTAAACACTAGACACTGTTGTTTATAAAGGTCCCCGGTGATCAGCAGTTACAGAAATACTCAAACCATCCCATCTAACACCCACAATCATGCCACAGTCAAAATCATCAAGATCACATTTTTCTCCTTTCCTGTTGTTTGATGTGAACATGAATTGATTTTATGCATTGCGCAGTTGTCATGTGACTGTTTGATTAGATAATTGTATGAATAAGCAGGTGTACAGGTGTTCCTGATAATTTGTAGTATACATCTTAGTAAAGATTGCATGTTCAAATTCGGATGTGTTTTTCTGCCAAGGTACTTTGTATTATATTGTAGCTATACACTATGATTAGTGCATAACAAACTGTTCTTGAAAGTGGGAGTGCATTTTACTGACTATTGACTATTTCATTTATAAAACAAACATTAATGCATCTTGGATTGCCTCAGTAAAAATCTTTAGGAGCTTTTTGCTCAATGTGAATTACCAGTGATTTTTCTGACCTTTCTTAATTTTTTTCCATTACCTTTTCTTACAGTTTCTTTCCATACCTGTTGTATAAACATTGCGTTCTTACAAATAAATTCAACCATTCTTCTTCTTTATTGGCTGTTCCCTTGTCATAATCCTGGGAAGATGGGGCTTATCCTATTTGCAGCAGAAAAGGCACAAATCAGAACTATACTGAAGACTGATTCAAACTAAAAAGAAACTTCAAATAAGAACAGTCAAAAAGGCGCTTTACAGAACCAACAATAATAAAATACAGTACAACTTATAAAATTCAAAGGTATTATAATTTGTATTATGATTAATACAACAGTGCAAAATTTTTAAAATATGAGATTAACATTTAAATATACAGTAATTTGAAAGGTACTGTGGCAGTCTTATAAATTACATGGCATCCAATTAAAATTTGAAAAAATATCCTGAATATGGAACAGAGTCAATTAGCCACACAAACCGTGCAGCAGAAGTAATTACAAAAAATTAACACACCTACAGAAGTTCTTTAGTTAAGGAAAAGCAGAGTTTTGATCGAGAACCTTCTTCTACAGGTATTGACTACGACTAGAAACCACTGTAGAATTGCAAGGCTTTGGGATAACAATGGCCCAGTTTTCTCTCTGGGTATACAAAATGTAGACACAGATTTCAAATTAGAACAGAGGGGAATGTATACAGTATATGTAGCAGCACAATATTAAAACTTTGTGTGCCATGTGTCAGATGGAAAACCAGCCACTGTAGTCTGGCGAGCTGAGCAGTGTCATGGTTACTGTGTTTGGTCCAAGTGGAGAATACAGCAGAAGCATTGTGATCTTTTTGTAGGCTAGACAGGACATCCCGAATTCAGGCCATTGTGAAGTACAATAGGATCTAAGATTCATTCAGAAAAAAGCTTCTTTAGCTGTGCCAGTAATGCAACAGTAAATAGATATTTTTCCTTAGCATTTAGCTTTTCAAGGTTATAAACAAACTAAATGTAAAAATGTTAAAATTAATTATTTTTAAATTAAATGTAAAAATTAATCTACACATAATTACATAAAATTAATGAAAATTACATTTTCATAAAAAATAGCTGTTTTCTGTTAGAACAGCTTGCTTTGGTGACATAAAAGAGTGAATCATCTCTGGCACTTACATTAACTATTTAAGAATAGCCAATACATGTGTTGTAGAACTGAAATATCAGTTGTTTTGTTTTTGTCCATTTTTGAGCTATTTGCTGATCTGCAAGCAGTGGTTAGCAGAGAGGCTTCTGATAGCATTATCTAAACAAAAGATATAGCCATATACATTAGTGCTGTAAAACCACTGTGAAAGAAGCCCGGACACAGACAGCCAATGAGACATGTCCACATACACACACGTTTATTTTGTTCTTGCACAACATAGTACACCAAAACAGCCACATCAACTCAGTCCTTTACTTTCCTTCTTTTCTTCTGCTGACTCCACTCCTCTCTAGCAAGCTCCAGCCTCTTCCACCCGACTCCAGCTCCTCGAATGGAGTGAGGCAGCCCCTTTTATGTTGCACCCAGATGTGCTCCAGGTGCACCTCGATGAACTACCTGAAGCAGTTCCTGGTGTGGTGAAAGTGTTGCCACCCAGGGCATTGGGATCGTCCAGGTGCCCTCTGACCGTGGCCATGGACCCCAGCAGGGTTGAGCTTCCAAGTTCTCCATCCATGACCCTGATGTAATCCAGGGAGGCTGCCCTCTTGCGCCCCAGGGAAGATATTGCCCCTCTCCTGGTCCTTCCCTTCTCCATGCATCCCAGTGGGACAAGATCCCTGGTAGTCTGCCACACCACTTAAAGGGTAATTAGCTAATCACAGGGTTTCTTGCCTTCCAGCCTCAGTAATTACATTTTTCACATTTGCTCAAATGAAGGCTCAATATTCAAGGTTTTTCTGTTAAAATCAAGAGACTGATTAAAATAAATCTAGTTCAACAGCATTGTCTCATCCAATGTCAAGATAAATGACAAAAACAGTGAAGATCTCTAAACACGATTCCCTATGTCAAGGGTGTCAAGTGCAGGTCCTAGCCAGTTACACTGCCTTCAGATTTTTGTTTTTAGTTAGCTATTATTATTAAAGGAACTTCTTTTATCATAATTACAAACATTACATTCTCTCATTGTGTTAAAATACTTAAAGCACAGGTTTTATTTCTATATAAATCTCAGCTATATTACTGCCACAGTTCCATATCTTAGATTACAGGCATTTACTCAGTCACAACACTTTTTTTCTTCATTTTAATTCACCAGCTTTAGATTCTGAGCCCTTTCTCTTAATAATTTAAACATTAGCTGCAAATAACAGGGTAGTTAAACATGGGGACTAACTCGTCTGTTTTACATCTGTGCATATGTTCTGGAGCAGCCATTTGGATGAATTATTTAAAAAGGGAGGGAAAAATAAGTGTTATGTGGGAGGGAAGCCCATGCAGAGAAGATGCAAACTCCATACAAACAGTGGCCAAACTGGGCTTTGAACCGAATACCCTGTAGTTCTGAAGCAGCAGTGCTGACCTCAATGAAGTCCATAACTGTTTATATAGAAAAGGATCTGAATGACGTATTCAAACAACTTAACCAAGAGCTACTCGGTTGAGCTTAAAGGACTGATTGGCCTCCTCCCCTTTGCCTAAATATTATCTTTTTATACAGGTAAATCATTAATGTCTTTACAAATTACAAATATTTTACACATATACTCTGAATGATTACTGTAATCTTACATTTAATGTGCAAATTTTAACTTTTTTATTTTTACTTTGATAGATTTGGCAGTGTATCTCTTGCTGTGTATCTAGAGACACAAACACTTTTTTACCCATTTTTGAACCTCTTGTATCCAGTCTTTCATAAATCCCTCTTGTTTAGATATTTTCATCATCAACCAATATAAATCTTTCCTTTGCCTACTCCTTTCCTTGCTCATAGTCTGACAATACGTAGGGTAGCTGCATCTTTCTGCACCATGACAGTGGTTTTTCTAATAAGGATTACTCTGGATTTGTGTAATGAATCTCCTCCTCTTTCATTCTTTGTGCTGGCACTGTAAGTTGTGTTTGTGTGATTATTCCCATAGATCATCTGTCAGTCAGTTCCAGACTGTCTTGTTAGCAGTAACAAGATACATTGCCAGTTACCAGCTCTCCTTACTGTATGTTGTTGACATTAGTTTGTACTTGATTCTTTCTGAAAACAATTGGGTGCATTAAACCAAAATTTAATACAATCATAAATTTGTTTCCACATTTTTGTACACAAGAAAAACTGAAGAAAAAATACTTAAAAGTTCTCAGGAACTAAGATTCAGGCAGGAAAGCATTAGCTGTTTGCTTTTCTGAAAGGTTAAATCACAAAAAGCTGCTGATCGTGCAACATACATTTTCCACAAAATTGGTCCGGCATATGTAACAAATAGTTACATAATGAAATATAATTACTAAAATGATCAGACTTTTATGTGTTTTTCAATTCATATATTGCAGTTATATATTCCCAGCAGAGGAGTTGGTACTGCTTCTGCCTCAAAGCTCCAGTGAACAGGATTAGATCACAGTGTGCTTATTGATGTGTGGAGATCACATATTTTCCCCATGTCAGAATTGATTTTGTTCAGGTTTTTACTTCCAATTCTAGTCCATGTTGGTGTAATGGAGAAATCTAATCATTCCATTGTTTTTGTGTGTGTGTGGTTTGTTATTAGTTCTTCCTGCCTTGCACCTAATGACACTGACATAGGTCCCTGTTCCCTGTGAGTCTATAATGGAAAAACTGGGCTTAGAAAATGGATGAATGGACACTTCCTGTATCACCTTGAGCAATCAGCACTGACAAATTGTGTGATGTCTATTAGCTGAAGCATCTCCTGGGGTTAGTAGGATCAAAATAAAAAGGACATCTTGGCTTGCAGAACGTTTACCTTGTGTAGAGCGATGGAAAAACCTTCAAGGTTTTTAATATCAAAAGGAGAAACTGAACTTTACAGAGACAAGAAGTAAGGCAGGAGTGGGACAAGTTTTTTTTTATTTAGGTGGTGTCAAACATAGTAGCAGAATGAGGAAGGGCTGTATTAAGAACAAGTGAGAGACTTCCAAAAGAAACTAGGACTGATAGCATCTTTTACCAGCTCCCCTTTACAATAGAAAAGCATTTAAAGTTGTTTTAGGACACCTTCCCTCATTTTAATGTAGTAGGTACCACCTGTTAAATACAAAGTACCAGTATGTAATCTGAAAACTACCAACCCAATAAAATCTAGTCAGACAACATCAAAAAGTGATAACCTGCTTTACTAAAGAGTCCCCATCCTCCAAAAAACCTGGTAAACCGTACATTGTATGTGGTAGAAGAGTAAGGCAATGCTGATTATTAACTATGATTGGTGTCTGGAGCATGGGCATCAACAGTATGACACAATCTGAGGAAGCTCTCAGTGTAAAAACAGACAAAGGTGGTAACATGAGAGGCACTACACACGCCAGTGTGTCTATGGGCTGCTGGGGGGCAAGATGTATGTGCTTGGGGCACAGGAAAGGTAATAGATAGGGCAAGTGACTGTTGCATTTTGGGTGTTTGTGTGCAATGGATGCCAGAGGGCAGGTGGCCAAGAGGGTACAGGATGGGGGTTTCTGGGTATCTCTTGTGAAAAGGAGAGAGAGAAAGTCCTTGAATCATTAAGTGATTCAAGGGCTTAAACAGACATGATGCATGGAAGTTGGATAAAGCTGCCTCACAGGCATGTTTGGCATAAAGGTTCCGCTGGCTGTAGAAGGAAAGGTCATAGTCTAGATTCAGGAGGCTGAATAGAGGAGTGCTTGGAGCCACATTGGTGAGCAAGTGGGTGATAGACAGGGGGCAATAACCATACTGGCAGACTCCGAGAAGTGGTGACATAGCTGTTTTACTTTTTACTGTTGTACAACATTAAATCACAGTGGACTTAATTTAGCTTTTTTGACACTGAACAACAGAAAAATACTCTTTTAAAGTCAAATTGAAAATAGATCTCTACAAAGTGATCTCATTGTTATTGCCATGAGAGACACCATCAAAGGAAACTCCGGTTCCACACACATAACCCACCTCCCATCCTGAGCTTATCCCTCATCTATTTAACCCACACCTTCTCATTATCCCCAAACCATACTGAAGTCCCCACCTCCATCCCCAGCCCCTCCATTCAGGGTACCACCCCTTTTCTTCCTTTCTACTGTCAGTCATATCCCTGACATCAGACCTCTGCACTGCTCTCCATCCTTAAAGATAGACCCATCTGCCACCTGTGGCTGGGACCCCACTATATATATATATATTTACACACATAGATAGATAGATAGATAGATAGATAGATAGATAGATAGATAGATAGATAGATAGATAGATAGATAGATAGATAGATAGATAGATGGTACTGCAACACATTTAATTTGAAATGTTAACAAATGCTGGCAATACTGAGTTCCTAATCATTAATATTCTTGTTGGTCTGAGGATTTACTAGTTAAGCACTCTTCTTTTATTAAGGGACATTTGATTACAACTGCAGTACATAATGAGCACAGTTTGGTGCTTGTCAGATTTGCAGAGTTTATTTTGTCAAAAGACTGCACCAGAATTCATTTTGTGATTACTCATAGTCTGCTGAATCTTTCCCCTCTATTGCTTTAGTTACATTAATACAACTCTTGGCTGCAATAAAGCATTGATAGCTGTCAAAATAAAATCCAGAGGCAAGAAAGTAATCAGAAAGGAAGAAGACCATTAGACACAGCAAGTTCTCACGTACTGAGCAAGCAGTTGAGCTTTAGATGGACCATTCTAGTGTAAATTTTAGTATGCAATACAGAATGCTGTGATACTCAACCAAAAAACACAGAGCATACTTTAAGGAGAAAGTTTCAACACTTGATCAGACCCTTAGATTGGCCTATTTATTAATTGCTGGCTATCAGGAAATCAGTCCACAAACAATGGGTACATTTTTAGTAGTCATTATCTATGCATTCTCAAACTAATTTCATCCAGTTCAGAACAGCAGGTTCAGGAAAGATTAGGTACAAGGCCAGAGTCCTTGGATTACATTATGGCCCAAGCACTGCCTGTGTAGAATCTGCACGTTGTCCTAGTGTCTGCTTGGGGTTTTCACTGTGGTTGCTCCAGTTTTTTTTTCCTACATCCCAGAGGTGAGTTCATTAAGTTTATTGACAATTCAAAATCGACACTGACTGAGTAAGCTCTGTGATAACAACACAAACCTGTGTAAAAAGGCAATTTAATAAATAAAGAAATAAATAAGACTTTAGGCCTCCAGCTACAATAATATTTAAGATCAGTTTCTGTGTACTTGTCTGTTTTGCTAATTATATTAATTTAGTAATCCTCAAGATATCCTCAAATGTGCATTAATGAGTAAACACATATTGACAGAGGAAATCACAGTAAATGCAGTCCTCTACTCTAACAATGCAGTTTATAGGAACTCCAGCCATAAGAGTTTTTCAGGTCTTTAATCAAGAATAAACTGCATTTTGTGAACCTTGTGTTATGTGAAAGGAAGTGCAGGCCTTTCTCTTTGAAGTGAGTAGGAGCTTCAGTCAAGTGGCCTAAGGCCATGTAGAAGTTTTTTTTTTTTTTGGTTGTTGTTGTCTGTTCCCTTTATGGCTGAAATTCCAGACAGCTGTAAAAAAGATCTAAAAGCAATAGCATTTAAGTAGGTAAAACAGAATTACAGTAATTACTGACACTCTTGTGAACTATTTTACTGAAAGATTGTCCAGGGTATAGATAGCACTTCATAGCTCTTGCACTGTCACAGTCTAGAGTAAATGAAACATTTTTACCTGCAATACACATAATTTAGCTTGTTTTAATGGAAGGATAATAAATGGTTAGGTCTACAAGAATCCATATTGCCAGCACTGAAACTTGTTTTGTAATGTGTTTTAAAAGCACTAATGGCAGTTGCTGTGCAACTTTTAAGCACTGCTTTCAGGGAAGCACAACAAACTGAAATGCCTTTGATATAACCGTATTGATCTTTTTTTCCCTGCTATCTTGGGATCGAGTGTGGAGCTTTTTGGTCCAACATTGATCTATATTTCTTCCTAGTTGCCAAAAACTTTGCACTGTTTAGGTTCATCTTGTTAGTACTACCATCAATTGATTTATACTTTCTGAAAGAAAGATAGACTCAAGAAATGTACCTGCCAAGAAGAAACATGTTCCCCAAAGCACTTCATGGAAAGTTTTCAAGTCCTCCAAATGGAAGACTATAACCTAGATTATGGAATGGACAGCATCTGTTTAAATCCTTAATGATTGCTGAAATGCTAAACAAACACAACATTTGCAAAGGAATAAATATTTAGGTACACACGTTTTAGATTTCAACTTTTAAAATGCTTTACAAGAATTTTTGGATGGTGTGGATAATACTATAAATTGCTTCCCATTACAAGACCTATTATATTAAGTAAAAAAGCTTATTATTTTGTAGAAAATCTCAATATATATATATATATATTTTTTAGAGCAAACAAAAAATATACAGATGTACAGATATACAGTACGCTAGAAAACCACAGTTAGGATTAGTCATCATAATAGAGAGAGAGAGAGAAAGTGGACAATGCACCTAAAAATAGACACACAACAAGAAAGTGGGCAACAAGCTAAGAGAGGGGGAGCAAGACAACAACAACACTAACAATATCTGTTTCTATAGCACATTTTCATACAAATGATGTAGATCGGGCGGCACGGTGGCGCAGTGGTAGAGCTGCTGCCTCACAGTTAGGAGACCCTAGTTCGCTTCCCAGGTATTTTCCGTGTGGAGTTTGCATGTTCTCTCCGTGTCTGTGTGGGTTTCATCTGGGTACTCTGGTTTCCTTCCACAGTCCAAAGACATGCAGTTAGGTGGATTGGTGATTCTAAATTGTTCAGTGTGTGCGCACCTGCGGTGGGCTGGCACCCTGCTTGGGGTTTGTTTCCTGCTTTGCGCCCTGTGTTGGCTGGGATTGACTCTAGCAGACCCCCGTGACCCTGTAGTTAGGATATAGTGGGATGGATGATGTAGATCAAAGTGCTTTACAGGATGAAGAAAGAAAAAAAAGACAAAATACAGAAATTAACTTAGGCAATACTAGTTAACATAGAATAAAAGTAAGGTCCAATGGCCAGGGAGGACAAAAAAAACAAAATCTGCAATGGTTCCGAGGCCACGAGACCACCCAGCCCCCTCTAGGCATTCTACCTAACATAAATGATGAATGAAGATGTGTTTTTGGTGGCTACAGAAGTTGTGACATTCAGATAGGCTTTGAAGGATGGAGAGTATTCTATACTTAAGACTGACTGGGAGCCAAGATGTCAGTAAAGAGTTGGTGTAGGGCCTGAAAAATCCCTAACTGTAGGATAAATCGTTTGCTTCATTTATTTTCTGGATGATACTCTTTCTATTCCCCACAATTTCTCCACCAATTTCCATTATCTGGATAGGTGATATTCATTCTGGACATTTATTGATCTCTGTAATATTTTGCAATACAGTATTGCCTATGCCAGATACGTATGTGGATTGCTTATGTTTTATATTTGCTTAAATGTACTGCTGTATATAGGGGTGTACTGTATGAAGGGTGTTTGTACATTTGTAAATATTATTAGCCAGTGGCCATACCACCTGTACTTCAAAACAGGTAATCCACCTGAAGCTAAGCATATCCCATGACTATGCTCTTTGAGGCTGGAAAAGTGTTACATATTTTTTTTATAGAACATAATATGACTGATTATGTCTTTTCTTGCTGTGTTTGGTTTGTTCTGGACAGTATAAGTGTGGAACCAGTAGGAAAATAATGGTTTTTATCTGATCTACTTGTTTACATTTTTGTTGCTGCTATGAGGTGTCAGTTGCATAAAAATGTTCTGCTCATTTCAGGATTCAATACTACCTTATGACAGACAGTTTTCATTGTCCAAAATAAAGCTATACATTTTGGAGGCTAAAACAATTTTATTTGATGGATATTCAAAGCTTTAAGTCACAAAGCTTGAGGTGTTCAGTGTTACACTTCAGACTGATGACATAATCCACATTGGATATTGTTGGAAAATATTTTAAAATAAATTAAGAATAACATAGAAAAACACAAATGAAGTGAAACAATACCTTAAAGGAAAAACAGTATATTTTTTAATATATTTTATTTACCTCCTGTGTTTTGTTGTGATAGCTGAGAAAAAATGTAACCTTCTGTTTTCATGAATAACAAAGATAAAAATGTTTGTGATGTAATACAGTGGACGCCAATGCTGTACAAAGGCAAACAATGCCAAAGGATCCGTTAATAAATCTCCTGTTACTCGTGTTGCATAATCCACAAATCAGTTATCCTGTCTTATGGATCACAATATGTAAAACACATGCATTCTTCGCTAACAAATTGTTAAACAGATACTATATATACTATCAGTACACACTGTTCGCACGGGACTGATCTTTTGATTTAAAAATCTGCCCTTCTCCTTCATTCATTAATAATGAGTCTTGGACACCTTTAGCTTTCATTATATCATAACCTTTTTATCTCCCTTCTCCATTAAAAAATCTAAAAATTTTTTCTTGGTCACCTCTACAAAATACATGGGTTAAGTAACATATACAGTAAAATAATCACGTTTTTGGGTGGTGTATTCCTTTTAATAATGTATAAGATTTAATGAAGTACATACACTATCATAGAGAGCAGATTGTGAGGAGATGTTGAACCAGAGCCATTAAACAATACAGATAACAAAGTAATTATTCATGTTTAATTAATGTTATTTAATTTGGATAAGGTACACATAAAATCAGAGACAAAAGAGGGAGAGAGGATGATTTTTAGAATAGTGAAGACTAGGAACAAGGCTGGAAAGGATTTTAGTTAGATAAAGCAGATGAAAGTTGAGCGGTTTTAAATGAACATAATATGATCAAGAATAGATGAAAAGGCACATTTAAAAGCTGTTGAATGAAGAAAAATCCAAGGTTAGTAATTGAGGATGGAGTACCAAATGAAGGTCTAGTACCAAGAATAAGGAGGGAGGAAATAAAGGAGGCAATGGGACCAGATGAAATACCAGCTGAAGTGTGGAAGAGATCAGGAGAAGTGGGAGTAGATGTGCTGTCGGATCTAACACAGAAGATCTACGAAGAGCAGAGAACAGCAGAGGAGTGGAGAGACAGTGTGATTGCAACTATTTCTAACGAGAAGGTGATATTCAGGATTGTGGAAACTACAGAGGGATAAAGGTGGTGTCACATAGATTGAAAATTTGGAAAGGGTTATAAAGGGAAGGCTTAGGGAAGAGACCACCATAGGGGAGGATCAGTTTGGTTTTATGCCAGGGAGAGGAACAATTGATGCAGTCTTTGCACTGATACACCTGGTAAAGAAATATCATGAAATTAAAAAGGATTACATATGGTGTTTATTGATTTGGAGTAGGCTTATGATAAAGTGCCATGTCGAGAGGTCTGGTGGTGCATGAAAGAGAAAGGAGTACTAGAGGAGTATGTGGGGATTATCCAGGATATGAATGATGGAGTGAGAACTTGGGTTAAAAGAAGTGTTAGAGTAACAAACAATGCCCCTGTTAGAGTACGGCTGAACCAAAGATCTTCTTTTACCTCTTTGATTTGGTTCTTGATGTGTTGAGTCATGGGATAAAAGACCAGTCTCCCCAGTGCACTCTTTTTGCTGATGACACTGTGTTGTGTAGCACCGGAAAAGAGAAAGTGGAGAGGGAGTTGGAAGAATGGAGAAGTTCTTTGGGAGACAGAGGGTTGAAGATAAATAGAGTATTTGAGGTTTAATGATGATCATTATTAAGAAGTTAGCCTGCAGGGAGAGCTACTGAAAAGGGTGGATACATTTAAATATCTAGGATCATTGGTAGCCCAAGATAGAAAATTAGATGCAGAGATAACCCATTGAGTGCAGTGTGAATATAACAACTGAAAGAATAAGAAAAAGAAAAAGTTAGATGTGGCAGGAATGAGAATGTGGAGATGGATTTGTGGAGTTACAAAAAAGACAGAATAAAAAATGAGACAATTTGAAGTCCAGCAAAAGTGAGAGAGACATCTAAGAAAGAACAGGAAAGTAGGTGAAGTCACATGAAAATGTGACAAGCAGAGACCACGAACATGAGTGCAAAAGAGTGATGGGAATGGAAGTAACGGTGAAGAGAAAGCAAGGGCGGCCAAAGCGGAGGTAGATGGACAAAGTTAATGAAAATCTGAAGGAAAAGGTTTGACTAGAGAGAAGGTGCAGATCTGAGCTGTTTGGAGAAGGTTGATCAAGGACATCAACCTGACATAAAACTGGGAAAAGATAACAACAAAGAAGAAGAAGTTATTTACTGAATGAAAAGTATAAAAAATAAAATTGTACTTTTGATTTTAATTTTAACACTAAGGGGGTATTATGAAGAGAAATTTTGAACTGGAATGTGTAGCATCCTTCCAGAACACAATTCTCAAAACAAGTTATCAGTTATTACAACACACTGGCAACTATGATTTTCTTTGACTTTCTCTTACATACTTATGGAGCAATAATAGTTACTTTTCTTATGCAGCAGTCTTTACTGTCTCTGTGTGTTGCATATACAAAGCCATTAACCAATATAAAAAAGTAAAAAAAAAAGATAAATGAAATTACTTTTATACAGTGAAGACAGACAGATGGACATATATATATATATATATATATATATATATATATATATATATATATATATATATATATATATATATATATACAGTAATCCTCCTCAATCGTGGGGTTGCGTTCCAGAACCCCCCGCGATAGATGAAAATCCGCGAGTAGAAACCATATGTTTGTATGGTTATTTTTATATATTTTAAGCCCTTATAAACTCTCCCACACTGTTAACATTATTAGAGCCCTCTAGACATGAAATAACACCCTTTAGTCAAAAGTTTAAACTGTGCTCCATGACAAGACAGAGATGACAGTTCTTTCTCACAATTAAAAGAATGCAAATATATCTTCTCTTCAAAGGAGTGTCTGCATCAGGAGCAGAGAATTTCAGAGAGAGAGAGAGAGCTCGCAAAGAAAAGCAAACAATCAAAAAATCAATATGTGTGCTTTTAAGTTTGCCGAAGCACCGCAATAAAGCAGCATTTTTTAGAGGAGCGTCAGTATCTTCTAAGCAAACAGCCTCTGTGCAAACAGCCCCTCTGCTCACACCCCCTCCGTCAGGTGCAGAGAATGTCAGAGAGGGTGAGAGAGAGGCAGAGACAAGCAAGCAATCAAGCACCGTGCGGGAAGCATATCTTATAGCATTGAGGAGTTTTAGTTAATATGTAATACATGCTCTGATTGGGTAGCTTCTAAGCCATCCGCCAATAGCGTCCCTTGTATGAAATCAACTGGGCAAACAAACTGAGGAAGCATGTACCATAGATTAAACGACCCATTGTCCGCAGAAATCCGCGAACCAGCAAAAAATCTGTGATATATATTTAGATATGCTTACATTTAAAATCTGCGATAGAGTGAAGCCGCGAAAGTTGAAGAGCAATATAGCGAGGATTACTGTATATATATATATATATATATATATATATATATATATATTTCACATCATTTTACAGTGTTCTTGCCTCACTTTTCATATTAAACATTCATCATTACATATTAATTTTGATGAGTGCTTAACTAATTATGGCAAAATGTACAGGAAAGAGCATAGCAAATCTAGACTAATTTCAAAAGCCTATTATACTTATTAAAAACCTCCTATAAGAAAATAAATTTAGTTTTATACTCTCTTTTTACCTAATGCAACCTGCTAGTTTTGCTCTTATGGTAGTTATCACTGAATTTGTGCAAGATTTTCCACTCTTGTACATAAAGCTATTTGTTAACAAATGAGCCAATCGGGAGGTCCTTGAATTAACAAGATTTTAAATGCTGCATTTCATTTGGAACCAAAATGCTTCTAAATAGACATACTTGTGAAATTGAAAATGGGTCAATGGGCTCTTGTTAAGATAATGCATTTCACATCCAGATGGCTATATTTAAAAAAAAAATCTGGAAGTACTTATTTTGTGAACAGATGTGTTGAAAAGTTTAGATAGCTGAAAAATGTATTCAGTGTAACTGCGGCAAGTTACCTGCCTTAGCTTATTTACTCATAAGTAACTTTGTATACAACATTTTTCTGATGAAATGTATTGAGAATGAAGACATATTATAATGCACTAATAATTCACAGTAACGTCTGAGTAATAATACAATATATTAATATATCAAATAGGATAAAGATACAATAATTCTGTAGTAATAAATCTGCTCATACTGTTTTCAAATACGTTCTAGAGGTTGATGTTTGGGTCAAGGTTTGACATGCAAGCTACTACCTGGCGTCAAAGAGGGTTGTGACTGTAATAACTAAGGCAGAATATCATCACTGATAAACAAAAGACTGAAATTTAATTTAAAGTGCTGATTGACAGAGAAAACCCTCCTCTGTTAATCAGGGACAAAGAGATAGTGTTACTCATACATATTTGCGTGGTCTTTTTTATTGTAAAAAAAGACGTCTAATTAAAGTATCAACCACATGGCTATGACTGAAAATCTAATTAAAAACTGTGTTTTAGTTGGGTGAGCATTCATCCCTGGTCACAAATTGATTAGTCAGCAGGATGGTATGGTTTCCAGAATGGCCAGTTATGAGTTCTTCAATAATGGAAGAAGCTGTGCAGATTAACTGCTTGAAAAAGTTGTGAGATCTTGAGGAGCTTACAAACTAGAACATGACAATCAAGAATCAGGGAGGAAAATTCTGAGATGATGTCAATAAGGTTACTACTTTTGAAAAGTCCATGCTGTCACTCAGGGACAGAAAGACTAAACACAGATCAGACCTCAAATGCAATATGAGACTTTGGCAGTATGTTACCCTCCATTTATGTGAGGGTCAAGGTGAGGGAACAATCATCACTTAGGTTTGTTGGATGTGGGCAGCCATCATTGTGGAATTTCCGCCTTGCCTTGATACATTGAGAATGATTAAGGAGGAAGAATAACAGAAAGCTGATGTGTGTACATGTAAATATTAAAGAATACCACCACAATTTAAGTGTTGATTTATCTCTGCCAATTTTGTTGCACATGTGGATGAATTGCTGTAGAAACAGCACTCCAAAACTCCCTAATTTTGTTCTGGGATTTAGACAAACATTTTAAACATATACGAGGGGGTACCCATAAACAGGAATCTGTACCTGGCATGCAATCTAGACACTGTAGTTGTGAATTTCACAGCTTGGTGTAGCATACTTACAGTATTCTGTGGCAGTCTGCCAAGTGTCGTTGCTCTGTATTGTTTGTATGGCATACCGTGTTGGTTTTTCTTGGTGCTTATTAAACATGCTCTGCGATTTTTGTGATGGGTGAGAACAATGAGTCTGCGTTAAATTTTGTTTTCTCTTAGGGAAAACAGTTTCTGAAACTCTAGTGATGCTCGAAAACTGCTTTTAAAGAGGAAGTTTTAAGTAAAACACAGGTCTACGAGTGGTTTTCGCATTTCTGACGAGAGGACAAGTCACTTGAAGACCAACCAAGATCTGGCAAACCTTCCACAATTAGGAATGACGAAAATCTTGAAAACGTTTTCAATGCAATTTACGGAGATTGTCTTCGGACAATTGAAGAGATTTCTGAATTGACTTGTGTGGCTTGGAGTTCTTGCCACCTTCCCTACTCAATTGATCTTGCTCCGTGCGACTTTTTCTTGTTCCCACATATGAAAAAATAACTCAAAGTAAAGCCTTTTTGAGGAAGTCAAAGAAAAATCGCTGCAGGCATTGGACAACGTTCCTCTTCAGCAATTCCAAAAACGTTTCGACCAGTGGGAAAATCGTTGGGACAAATCCATTCATTCACATGGAGAGTACTTTGAAGGAGACTAAAGTTTCAATAAGTAAAAATTAATAAAAGTTTTTTTTTCCAATTCTAGTTTATTTTTCGGTACCCCCTCGTATTCACCACTCAGTTACAATCAGCTGCCTAATATTGTGTAGGCCCCTATTCTGTCACCAAAATGGCTTTTACTCATCAAGGCATAGACTCTATAAGACCTCTGAAGGTGTCCTGCGGTATCTGGCACCAAGATTTTAGCAGGTGATGCTTTAAGTCTTGTAAGTTCTTGCTTCTCCAGCACATCTTACAGATCCTCAATCAGATTTAAATCAAGGGAAGTCAACATCTTGAAACTCCACTAATCATTCCTGAACAATTTTTGCAGTGTGGCAGGACACATTATCCTGCTGGGAATACAATCGCCATAAAGGGGACTATGTGGTCCACAACAATCTTTAGGTAGGTGGTACATGTCAAAATAGCATCTGCATGAATTTCAGGAGCCAAGGTTTCCCAGTAAAACATTTCCAAAGTATCATACTGCCTCCACCACTTTCCCTTCTTCCCATAGTGCATCCTGCTGCCATCTCTTCACCAGGAAAACAATGCACACACACCCAGCCATCCCCACAATCTAAAAGAAAACGTGATTCATCAGACCATGACACCTTCTTTCATAGCTCCATGGTCCAGTTCTGACACTCACATGCCCATTGTATAAGTTTTTGGAAGTGAACAGGGGTCAGAAGAAGCACCCTGACCAATCTATGGATACGCAGTTCCATTTGCAACTGTGATGCACTGTGTGTTCTAACACCTTTCTTTCATATCCAGCATTGAGTTTTTCAGCAGTTTGTGCTGTAGTAGCTCTTTTGTGGAATCGGACCAGACGGGCTAGCCTTCACTCACCATAAACATCAATTAACCTTGGGAGCCAATGACCCTGTTGCCATTTCAAAGGTTGTCCTTCCTCTGACCACTTTTGATAGGTATTAACCACTACATAACTGGAACATCCCAAAAGACTTGATGTTTTCAAGATGTTCTGACCCAGTTGCCTAGCCATCACAATTTGGACCTTGTCAAAGCTGCTCAGCTTCTTACTCTTGCCCATTTTTCCTGTTTCCAACACATGACCTTCCAGAACTGACTGTCCAATTGCTGCCTAATATGTCCCACCTCTTGACAGGTGCTACTGTAATGAGATAATCAATGTTATTCATTTTACCTGTCAGTGGTTCTGAAATTGTGGCTGATTGCTGTTTATATATTTTTTAAACATGCAAAACCAGCTATATAATGTTATTTTAAAATGCAACAAATACATGTTTAAATAAATTGATTTAGTCACCTCTTGTTGAAATGTACAGTATTTTCTTTATTTCTGTTAAGGAATTAGTGCATATAAACAGAACACAGCACACTAATTTAGCTTTTGGATTTAAAAGCTTTCATTGAAAGCAATGGATTCTTAGTGCATGTAAAAACAGCAGGGGTCAAAAAATTCATTTCAGTGCTGAGAAATGAGTCAGTTACCTCAGCTGTGAGAGCTGCATGTCTAGTTTTCACTTGGCTGAGGATAGAGAATGGAAAAATTAACATAAATCTGGATCAATGCTGTCCATTTATATTACAGACAAAATTTGTTTGATTTTTTAAAACTATAATTGATTGTTTTCTCATTTTAGCATCATCCAGGCAATTCCTTTAATCTTTTGAACTTACTTTCTATCAGTTTATTTATTTTTCATTTTCATTTTATTTTCAAAAAGCAAAACATTTCAATAATTTACTTAAAAATTGGTCCAGAGAAAATAAAAGAAAAATCAAAATGCAAAGAAACAAAAAACAAAACAAGATTCAACCTTCGCCCAGAGAAAAACAAAAAGAAATAAGCAAAAAAACTCCATTTAACATTTTTAAGTATAACAGAACAAATAGCAGCATGAGAGAGTAAATCACAGGCCCAGAGTAGTTCTGGTAAAATTATATTAATGAATCCTTGCAATGTTTTAAAATGTTTTGGACCGATCTAATCTATACTATTAAAAGGCAAAGCCCTCACTCACTCACTCACTCACTCACTGACTCACTCATCACTAATTCTCCAACTTCCCGTGTAGGTAGAAGGATGAAATTCGGCAGGCTCATTCCTTACAGCTTACTTACAAAAGTTGGGTAGGTTTCATTTCGAAATTCTACGCGTAATGGTCATAACTGGAATGTATTTTCGTCCATATGCACTGTAATAGAATGTAGCTTGATAGCTGTGCGAGGAGTTTCGTATTAAAATATTTAACCTATCACATTTCAGCCGTCATTTGTTGCCAGGCAGAGAGAATAGACTGCCGCTTGATAGCCGTGGGAGGCGGAGTTTCGTATTAAAGCATTTAACCAATCACATTTCAGCCATCATTTGCTGCCAGGCAGACAGGCTTTCACAATCTGTTGTGCATGCACTCTAACACAGAATAAATGTCAGTTAACCTGTTGCTTCAACCAATCAGATTTTGACTTGGTGTCAGTAGGGCCCTTTAGCAGGCGTACGGCAACGTCACCGTATTCAGACCCATTGATTGGATAGAAGCTGATATGAGGAACTCTACGACGCTATTGAACGCACCACAACCGCTCTGAGCGAAAGATCGTCACATGCACTACGGCCAACTCCATGGTAGGATTCTGGACAATAGTATTTGCCAGACACAAACCAAATTTCAAGACCATGAAAACCTGATGTTTGTCACGCTCTTCGAGCCCCAAAAGTTTCGGGAATACAAGAAAAATTTCACGTATGCAGCCTTCTCCACTGTAACACAAGAGCCACGGAGCGTTTTTGATCTGTCTCGGCTAAAAACAGAACTGACTATAATGTATGCTATGGTTGATTTTGCAGGAGAATCTCCCACTGATCTCCTTGACTTCCTTCATCAGAAAAATCTGAATGAGCGCATGGGGCAGCTGTTCACATTGGTATATTTGGCGGTGAGCATTCCTGTGTATGCTGCTTCTGTCGAGGGGACATTTTCAAACCTAAAGCGAAATCAAACTAATGGCAGGAATACCATAGGGCGGGTTCGCATTTCAGCATTAGCTTCGATGGCGATAGAAAGTGACATTTTCATGAAACTGAAGCGCTCGGATAATCCGTACGACAGAGTAATTGAACTGTTTTTGAGGACGATTGATTTTGTTTACAAATGATCCGAAATTTTTGGTGAGTAAAATGTTGCGATTTTCCTAAATAATATTGCATGTTTATGAGTTATTATTGATGTTTTTTATGTGTGTCGCGGCTTTGGCTGCAGTAGAAAGAAACTTGGTCATCCCTGGTTTCTCTATAAAATAAAGGCATTTATTGTGGCTACAGGAGTATGTGTGTGTATATATATATATATATATATATATACAGTATATATATATGTATATATATATACCCCGCTCTACATATTGTCAAATAAACGAACCACATGCCGTGACGCAACACAAGAGGCTTCGCCTGTAGCGCTGACGTCCGAGGTTCGATTCCCGAGAGGGGGTGCAGTCAGTGTATATGCCTGATGAGCCCAGAATTGGGGCGAAACACGTGCCGCGTACTGTTTGCATTATTTGACAGTTAAACTATTTCAATATATTCATTATATATATATCAGCGCTTCCCGATTCAGTTGAATTTACTCTTTAGATTTCTATGGTGAAGAAAAATTTATGCAATGCTGACTAAATTAAACTTACATTCCTACCAAACATATTTCTGTCGACTAAATAAAAATTACTTATATTTAAAATTTAAATAGAACTTGAACAGATACGATAGTTCATAATACCCACGCAGCACTAAGTGCACGTGAGAGCGGGAGTCATCCGTTTTAACAAGCAGCATATTGCACTGATACTAAATTGCCTGCCCATATAATTATTTAGGAATGGATAAATACATTAAGATATTGTACAAATAATGTTTTTCATTTTTCTTCCTCGATGGATTCTGGCACCCCCAGGAACAGCTCCCAAAGGAGTACTTTACCGACTGAGTTCTGACTTTCTAGCAAAACCGTGCCCACCCCTTTTTGCGACAGGCAGTAATATGCTTCTGATGGAGCCGGTGCTGTACGATGGGTTAACAACTACAGTGAGCTAGCCACAATATCTTCCCTTTTTTCTTTTTCCCATTTCCCATCTTGTTACATAAAAGAAGACATCAAACAGACAAGCTTATCTTCTGTTTGTGATAACCAAAACACCAATGTTACCCATTTCTTGTCGCTGCCTTATATGCATTGTACTTCTGGATGAGCATTGTCAGCTTTCACACATGTACAGACCAATCCTACAACCAAAGACATTATCAAACTGGTTTGATTTTATTGTAGCAAGTTGTGAACTTGTTGGACTGAGTCGCTGGGCATGTCACATTATGTGTCTAACCTTCACAGGAGTGTGCCGCCAATTACCACTGACTCACTAAGATGATGTAAATGAAGGCTACGAATGAAAATCACTGGAAAAGTCACATAATGTGACATAGCCTTTAATTTGCACCAATCAGCATAGAGATAAATGCCATGGCCTTATAACACACCTATATCTTAATATTTTTTAAAGATCTTAAAATTGTTAAACTGAACAAAAGTCTGTTATAGAGAACAGAATGATGAGTATTAATTGTCATCATCTCATCATTCCCTTGGTAATGTGCTGGGTATGAATGTTACAGAAGGTCTCAGTTAAACAGGCAGTTATAGTCAGAAATCCTTTATAAATTCATACAAAACATTTTACCCTAACAAAGACATTAAAACTGACTTTTCACTATGCACTTTAATTGCATCTATATCAACTTACAATCAAACAAACAAATAAACCAATACTCATGCTTTACTTCTCAATAGATTATGTGTTTGGTACTATTACTATAAGTAAATGCTTATAATATTTATAACTTTAATTATACAATTTAGTTGCACTATACTGAAATATTTTGGCATAAAGGAAATGACATCTGGAAGAGACCCTTGCTGTAATGTCTGACACATTGTTTCGTTGACCTGTGCACATTCTGTTTTAGCTAAAATAAACCTACTTACAAAAGAACTAATTTGCATATAATGACATTAATCAAAATTTTCTGTATAATTCTTACAAAGATTACAGCATAATACTGTTGGAATTATGAGATAATGCAGTTGTATGTAAACACCCATTGTGAACAGCTTGAAACATACATTAAAACGTTGATTTGTTTTTTACTCTAAACATCTGGAATCCAAATGTACAAAAAAAATGCATCATCTGCTGAATTTTAAATTGTCAGCATTCTACTGTATGTGCTTCACAATCAAGTGATGGCACAATGCAGATTAAACAAAACTTGTGCTAAAAACACAAGTCAGACTTAGTAGCTTAGTATAACTTGTTATGAATGTGATGATTATGTGACCCAGAATGGCACTGCCAAATAGGCCGCCTACGCCACCTAGTGATAATGCATTCTGCACTAGGCCTCTACTACATAAGCATTTTTTTTTTCTTAAACCAGATTCTTTTGCAGGATCAACACAATTAATTTATGGCTTCCCTTATTAAATCTTGAGAAAAAAATATATATATATTAAAATAAAAAATAAGAGATGGGCAGAAATGTCAACATTTGAGGCCGAAGTTGTTACTGTTACTCCCAGGTCCACCAATCTGTGAAGAGAAAACGTCTCCTTTAGGAACTGGAAAAAGCCCACCATTCCAAAGGAACCCTCCACCACTATCCATGGTCAGGTTCCTACTTCACAAGGCACTTAGCTTAAGGTAGAATCTGGCAAGCAGGTTTCACTCCAATTCTGTTTCAGCCAGGTTTTACTTCAGTTCTCTCCACAAAAGGTTGTCAAGTTTTCTGCTTCAGCTACATGTCTCGGTAGTTTGTTCAAGATTCCAGGACTCTTTGTATATAAAAACTCTTTCTAGTTTCAGTCCTAAATGCATTTCCCATAACCACATAATGTAAATATCAATGTATCTCCAGAAGGATTTTTCATATGAATATTCCCACTATTGAGAGTTAACGGCACAAATAAATATAAAAATGCATTACGTAAGGAAAGATTATATTAATAAACACTAGCAAAATACCTGCGCTTCGCAGCAGCGAAGCACTGCCTTAAAATTTTTATTAAGAAGAAAATTAAACCTTTTTAAACTGAGGGAAAATATACCAATAATTATTTGTTAAGGATCTCTTTGTATACCACATTGTGAGTTCGGCCCTCCAGTTGTAATATGACCAAGCTGTGCGCTGAGCTTACTCTTGAGCATGCAACGTACAGTTGGCCTTGTGAACAGTAATCTTGTTTCAAATCTCACAGCTTGGATTGCTGCTGTCATAATCGGTTTGAGTTTCATGGTTTGCTTCAATTACGACAGTATTTGTAGGACTTGTGTTGAAGAGACATTCGGCATCTGTCAAGCGTTGTAAGTATACAACCGGTTTCATCGATAACTTCCCATCCAGCTTTTAAGAGTTTAAACATTCATAAACATCAGTGTCCACTACTGAAATTGTCAACTGTGAATCTAAGATGTTTAAGAGGCATTGGCGGTTGTCAAAAGGTGTAAAATATTTGGCTATTTCGGTACACTTGAAAGCGACAACCGAGAAATTCAGCGGCAGCCATCAACTCACATGCAGATGCATAGGTGAAGGGCTTAAGCATTTCACTCTTATAGTGCTCCTGTGTAGTATAATTATCTCCTGTACCATCATCAGTCCACACCTTGAACCTGTCCCAGTCATTCAATACATAAGACACAGTGTTCCTCCGGATATCAAGAGTGAGCCTGATATGGCCGTGCAATATGTAACAAAGAGAATGGAAAAGGTAGGTGCCATCTCTGGGCATGGAAACAACTCGGTAAGTGACAGTTCTTTGATCAATGGTGATCACCTCGATAGACATGTTAATGGGGGTACGGTTGGAATGATAAAAGAAATGGGTACCTGAACAATGTAAAGTAAGTCTAAAATACCTACACAATAACTATAATCGTAATAAATGAACAATAAAACAGCGGAGAAGCCGTGGATTAAATTAAAAGGCTGTAGTTATCAGCAGGGAGACGTGAATCCCGTGGCGTAGCAAGGAAGGGAATGTAGAGACTGGAGCGACGGACGGCCTTATATAGGCAGGCAGCCAACAACGTGAGAGGTGTTGGGATGGGGGACCCAATGCCGCCTCACATGGTGACCGAGCTGCAGGCTATGGACGTATATATGTATGTAAGTAGGATTCAGTTAGCGTTGGGAACCCGCATACCAAATTTCTTAAAGATGGGCCCATAAGTAACAAATGCTGTTGAAAAGTTCAATATGGCGGCCGACAGTGGCATCATACCACCGAAATAAGTACCAAATTTTAGCCTTCTACCTACACGTGAAGTTGGAGAATTAGTGACATTGGAAACTTCAATATGGCGGCCGACAGTGGCATCATACCACTGAAATAAGTACATACATCGGTTTTGGTTAGCGCAGGGAAGCCACCTACCAAATTTCGTGAAGATGGGGCCATAAATAAGAAAGTTCAACGTGGCAAACGTTGTCAACCGTCATGACCGTTACGAGTAGAATTTTTAAATGAAACCTGCTTAACTTTTGTAATTAAGCTGTAAGGAATGAGCCTGCCAAATTTCAGCCTTCTACCTACACAGGAAGTTGGAGAATTAGTGACGTTAGAAAGTTCAATATGGCGGCTGAAAGTGGCGTCATACCACTGAAATAAGTACGTACTTTGGTTTCAGTTAGCGCAGGGAAGCCGCCTACTAAATTTCGTGAAGATGGGGACATGAATAAGAAAGTTCAACATGGCGAACGTTGTTAACCGTTTTGACCGTTACGCGTAGAATTTCTAAATGAAACCTGCTTAACTTTTGTAAGAAAGCTGTAAGAAATGAGCCTGCCAAATTTCAGCCTTCTACCTACACAGGAAGTTGAAGAATTAGTGACATTGGAAAGTTCAATATGGCGGCCGACAGTGGCGTCATACCGTCGAAATAAGTACGTACATCGGTTTCAGTTAGTGCAGGGAAGCTGTCTACAAAATTTCGTGAAGATGGGGCCATAAATAAGAAAGTTCAACATGGCGGACGTTGTCGACCATTATCGACCGTTACGTGTAGAATTTCGAAATGAAACCTGCTTAACTTTTGTAAGTAAGCTGTAAGAAATACTGTAAGCCTGCCAAATTTCAGCCTTCTACCTACACGGGAATTTGGAGAATTAGTGATGAGTCAGTGAGTGAGTCAGTCAGTCAGTCAGTGAGGGCTTTGCCTTTTATTAGTATAGATTACTGAAGAATAAACACATTACAAATAAGGAGAATATTTTTATTACCATAATAGGACGGAGCCCCTAAGGGAATATAGCTATTATTTTTTTCTTGGAAACAATCAGATGCTCACCACTTAGTATCTCATGCTCACCACTGTGGTACACACTCCAAGTCAGTAAGTATGTGGTGAGCATGAGATTGTTTCCCAGAAAAAAAATTAAATTACACTTTGTCCCCTTGGGGGCTCTGTAACCTAGTATACTTGGATACAGCATTTTTTATCTTAGTGCTTTGAGATTGCTAATGCACAAGATCATTACAGTGACTATAGCTGCAATGTTCAACAACTACTATAGTCCCTCTCAAAATATGTTTGTTGCACTTTATCAGTACTTAAATGTTTGAAAAAATCCCTTTAAATGCTCTTTCTGTCTGTCAGCCATCTCTTCAGTGATTAAGATCTGAGACTGCTTAAGAAAATGTTTCACTTAAATCTGGAAAAGCAACGAATGGCTTGTCAAGTGTTTTTTTACAGTGTTTATTCAGTCTTTGTGTATAGAGATGATGCTGTCGCTTGTCCAACTGGTACAGTAGCCCTCAAGCTAATCCTAAATTTGAAATCTGTTGAACCATAACTTTTTTCATACTTGTGATCAATTTTCATTTGTAAAAGTACCAGAGTTCAGGGAGCCCAAGTCCTATCTATAAACTTAAGGCACCATCTAGCCCTGATTGGAGACCCCATTTTATTACACGCACACACTCATATACAAACGTACACTTACTCAATGTAGAGATGCCAGCATTTCTTTGGAGTATGGAAGTAGACTGGCAGCGCAAGGTAACTCTGCTATGAAATGAGCTGAGGTACTAGGACTGTTACTGACTGTGCCACAATGCCAACCAACAGGTTACACCATCCATCCATCCATTATCCAACCCGCTATATCCTAACTACAGGGTCACTGGGGCCTGCTGGAGCCAATCCCAGCCAACACAGGGCGCAAGGCAGGAAACAAACCCCGGGCAGGGCGCCAGTCCACTGCAGAAAGCGCACACACACACACACACAAACCAAGCCCACACTAGGGACAATTTAGAATCGCCAATGCACCTAACCTGCATGTCTTTGGGCTATGGGAGGAAACCGGAGTACCCAGAGGAAATCCACGCAGACATAGGGAGAACATCCAAACTCCATGCAGGGAGGACCTGGGAAGCGATCCCGGGTCACAAGTTACACATTTATTACAAATAAAAATTGTAAGAACAACTAAATGTTTATAATGTTTCAACAATACTGAAATTAAAACTGTAGCAAACAGGAGGTACTGTACATTCTGTATTATCATCTGTTGAGTGACACTTTCAAACTTTCAGTCTGTGAAGGTCACCATTTAAAATGCATGTTATGGACTTGGTTTGCTTTGTCTTTAAGCCAGAAAAGACATTAGCAATTGTTGCAACAAAAAAAAAAATAGCATTGCAAACAACCCACTTATGTTTAAGTGCTCATCATTTACATTGTTCACCAACTTGTCACCAAAACTGGAAAACATTTCAAATGTACACTGTTTGCCTGAGGTGTTTACTATAAACATATTTGTATTTTCATTAATTAATATTCATAAGCGCAGCATGTATAACAAGTTACTTCTTGCAATGGCCAAGTTTATTAAATGTTTCATAATTAAATCAGCAAATTTTGCTTTTGTTTGTTTTGATACAGCTTCTTTTTATTTACCTTATGAATTGCATTACAATGAGTGAGACATAGTCCTATCAAATGTATGATTAATATTTTATTCTTAACATTTATAGATAGATAGATAGATAGATAGATAGATAGATAGATAGATAGATAGATAGTTCTCACTTCCAACCTAATTTGTAAACCAAGGTGTGTGTGAAAATATGCCAATATGAAATAGTCATAACAAAAAAAGAAAAAGAAAAAAATTAAGGTTAAACAACATATATTAAAAAATAAATAACAACAAAACAAGGTAAGGCCAGATGGCCGGGAAAAAATAGTTAGGATGGAGAAAAATAAACAAAATCTGCAGGGGTTCCAAGGCCAAAAGTCCACCGAGCCCCCACTGGGCATTCCACCTAACTTATAAATGTTCCTAAATCAGACCTGTTAGTTTTCATAGTTCACATGATTTGATGAAGTTGATCTTGTGGACAGCTGAGACATCCTCCTTCATTCCAGCATCTCAGGATGATGCATGGTGCCTTGATCAGGGGGTAGTGGCGCAGATCTCCACCACAGAAGGATCAAAAAGAAACAGCAGAGAATAATGGGGGTTTGTAGACATAGCAGATCCTTGAAGAATATGATAATTCCATGCCTATATAGACTATTAAGAATACAAGTGAAAAGTAGCTATGAAAAAGCCAAATTAAAGTAATGTTTTAAGCAGTTTTTTAAAAATGTACCAGCCTGATTAATTTCTATAGGTGAAGTATTCCAGATTTTTAGGTGGATAACAGCAAAAGGCCGCCTAACCACTTCTTTTAAGTTTGGCTCTTGGAATTATAAGCAGACCACCATTCGAAGATCTAAGGTTATGACTTGGAGTGTAGGGGGACAGGCATTCCAAAATATAGGACGGAGTGAGATTATTTAAGGCTTTATAGACCATTAGTAGTATTTTAAAGTCAGTTCTCAGCGACACAGGTAACCAATGTAATGACGCTAAAACTGGTGAGATGTGCTCAAATTTTCTTAATTACCTTAAAAAAGTTACTGCTCATCTATTTGAAAATATTGCTAAGACATTGCATTAGACAGCCAAGAGCATCAGGGTTATCAGGCGCTATAGATAAATACAGCTGAGTGTCGTCTGCATAGCTGTGGTAGCTCACCTTGTGTTTTGAGATAATCTGACCTAATGTAATCATGGAGATTGAAAAGAGCAGTGGACATAGGATAGATCCCTGTGGTGCACCATATACAGTATCATGTATCTCTGAGATGCAATCACCACAATTAACAAATAATTTTCTACCTGTTAAGTAAGACTGAAACCAATTTAAGATGCTGCTGGAGAGGCCCACCCATTGTCTAACGCAATTTATAAGAATACTGTGATCTATGGTGTGAAATGCTGCAATTAGATCTAAGAGAACAAGAACAGATATATGGCCTCTGTCGGCATTGATTCACAAATCATTCACTACTTTAGTCAGCACAGTTTCTGTACTATGATTGTTCTAAAACCTGACTGAAAATTGTCAAGAATAGAATGTTTAATCATCAAGTAATCATTGAGCTCTTTAATAACTGCCTTTTTGGAATTTTACTTAAGAAAGGCAGGCTAGAAATTGGCCTAAAATTGACAAAGATGGATGAGATAAGATTACTTTCTTGAGCTGGGGTTTAACAATTGTAGTCTTTAGACAGTCAGAGAAGACCCCTGTATCTAATGATGAGTTCACTATGTCAAGTACACTATAAATAAGGACATCGGAGACTTCTTTAAAAAAAGCCTGGTAGTGAGTTAAGAATGCAGGTGGGAGGTTTCAACTGAGAAATTATTTTATGTAGTTCTGGTTGATCTATTCCAGTGAAAGAATTTAACTCACTTCAAAGAGCATGCTAGGGTTCAATTATATTAAGTTTGGGGGGGGGTTGTGCTATATTGTTGCTAACAGCATTTATTTTGTGTTTAAAAATATGACATTAACTTGTTGGGGTGAATTTGCATTGTAATGATTAGTGATGAGCAAAACCCATTGAATTCGCTTTGCATCGAGTTTAGCGATGTCATGGTTGTGTCTGATTGTTTGCTTTGTTTTCCATTTCTTTTTCTTCTTTAGGCTGCTCCCATTTAGGGGTCGCCACAGCGGATCATCCATCTCCATCTATCCCTGTCTTTTACATCATTTTCTCTCACACTGACTGCCTTCATGTCCTCCTTCACAACATACATAAACCTCCTCTTTGGCCTTCCTATTTTTCTGTTGCCTGGCGGTTCCATCCTCAACATTCTTTTCCCAATGTAGCCCTCATCTCTGTTTTGCACTTGCCCAAACCACCTCTCAATCTAGCCTCTCACACTTGCTCATCAAACTGTTGTACCTGTGTTGTCCCTCTAATATACTCTTTGTGTCAGAGAGGGACATTTTTTGTACACTGGGTGGTTTAATTTCTCTCATAAATATTACATTTAAAATACAGTAGATGAAGAAGCAATAGGCACCCATTGTTGGGACTAGGGTGAGAAGTTAAAAGGCAAATTTCCTGGGTAATCCTGTTACGGATTATTGTGATGGCTGTCTACAGGATATAGTTATTTGCTGTCTTGCAATCACCGCTTTGAAGTTTTAACTGGTTAAATACAGAAACAATACAAAATTGTGATAAAAGAAGAGCTCCTTCCTTGAAAAATGTTTGTATATTCCTGACTTAGAAATGAACATGTCTGAGAATATTGGTTTCTAATCAGCATATGTGTACTCATTGATAGTTGGTAACAATACATTTTGTTGACCTGTGTTTACACTATTTGTTAAACCCAGGAAATTTGGATGTGCCATTGTTTAATCCATCGTTTTGGTTGATCTAAGCAGGGACTGAAGGACATTTAAACTTCTGGGCAGGAGAAGGTAGGTAGAGGGCTGTTCTACTGAGAACACTGCCAAAGCACTCGCACAGAGTACAGGGGCTTGCAGGCAGACAAACGATACGTGGCTGGTGCGATGTGAGACACAAGGACGGCAATACTTGCCTCCAGGGAAGAAGAGACAGCTCCACAAGAAGACAGTTGTGGGTCCAGCAAGAGAGGAAAGCTGCATGAAAGGACCAAGCAAAGCTGGTGGACGTGAAGTGAAGCGTGCCTAGGCTGCAGCAACACAAGGAGCCCAGTGTGGAAAAAAAGAACGACGAAGAGACACTGATGGGGATTCCACGATTTGACAAAACCTCTGTTGGGAAATGAGCATCCGGTGAACAGAGTGCATCCGTGGACAGTTGGACGATTAATTGTTGGGGTAATACATTGCGCAAACTGGACTCTGCATCACTAAAGGTTGTATCCTCTAATTCTTGTTTTTAACAGACTTTTAGAGTGTGGAGTGTGTGCTTTTCTTTTTAGAAAAAGGAATTTCGTTCCTGATATTGTTAGATTTTTTTATGTTCATTTATCATTTTAATGTACTTTATATTGTCTTGTGTAATAGAAGTTACTGTTGCTTTTCCTGAAATTACTGTTGTGTCTTTCATTGTGTGTTTACTCACTGCCCAATTTAAAGAAACCTATGTTCTATTATCAGTAGATTTCAAGAGTTTCCATTGTCTTAATAAAACTGGGTGACGTAGTCAGATATTTTAACGGTGTCTAGATTAGATTACCTGTAAATATGTCCAGACACCTGTCACATTTGTACTACATTTAAGTTCCTTTTATGTCTTTTTTGTGTAATTTGAAGTATGTTCATATATTTATCATATATACCCAGACTAGAAATAAAAATTGCCTTGAAGAATCTTTATAAAATAAAAGATTTGCTTTTAACCAAAGTGCTCGCTCTAGCACATTTAAAATGAATGGCCAGGAACTATGGGAGATGCTTCAGATTTATAGGGCAGATGCTGGTGGTGATTGACAGGTGTACCTGCCTTTTGGGAGACCACACACAAAACAAATGGGACATAATCAAGTAATCAAAAACTAGGAATAATGCACATAATAAAAAAAAGAAACATTAACATAAATAAATGGCACAAAAATGAAAAAAACAGACAAAAAATATAACTTTGAACCCCAACCAGGGGAGAATTGCTGACTGAAACGCAGCAGTAGGTGATTCCCCCAAGAAGTGGGGCCACCTGTCTATCACCACCTCCATCCCTATAAAGGCTGAGGAGACACACTGATAAAAATGCAGTTCATTGAATGCTCTTGGTGGTGTTGAGGGTGAGTTTTTTTTTTGTTTAAACTTTTATTGCTAAAATGAAAAATGAATACAGCAAAATAAAGTAAAAAATAATAACTGATTTTTAGGCTACATAGTAACAAAAACATCCCACCACCGTACCCTATCAGAAGCTATTTAACCAGAAACACAATAAGAGAAAAAAAAGAGTCGACAGATAAACTGGCACACATACCAGTGCAAAGTGAAGTAAGAAAAAAAAAGAAATAATGAGGAAAGGTGGACAGGAAAAATGCCCTTATGGAGCAATCAGCTCTTTACTAACTGAGCAGCATGAAGCCAGCTGTAGATAGTGGAGACAGAAGAGTTGTTGATCCAGGATACAGAAAGTTCAAGAAGGATAAGATTGTAAAATGAAGACTTTCAGATTGCAGGAGGGACAAGGGAAGGAGATTTCCAGTGAGAGGCTAAAAGCAATTTAGCTGCAATGGTTGCAGTCATTAAAAGCCTCCGCTGGGAGCGAGAAATGAAAAGTGAGGAAAGAGAAGAAAGGTCTAGGAGAAGCAGAACTTGAGGGGGCAAATGAATCGTAGAGAGGGATTCAGCCACACAGCAGAAGAGAGTTGGAGAGGGAAGGACATTCAAAGAACATGTGGAGAAAACTGCCAGGGACTTTAAGAGGACAAAGGTGACACAGGGAACTAATTCTAGTCCTATTAGATAACATCTCCGGATAGTAAGGTACAGTCTATAAACAAATTATGATTTTTAGACCAATTTTAATATTTAGAAGGATAATTTTCCAGCACAACACAGAGGCTGGGGAAAGGTCTGTTAGCTAATTACTGTAGACATTATTGATGCAGTTTGGAGGGAAGTTTTTCAGAGGACTGAAGAGAGACCAGATACTAGTTTGGACTTATGAGAAAAAGATGAAGCAAATGAGTGCAGGGGATGGATTGAAAGAGGGGAAGAGAGGGGAACTCCACATGTCCTGACTACAGACCTCAGGTGAAAATAGAAAAAGCAGGAATTGGAAGGGATAGGATGCCTAAATCGAAGACAAATGAGTGCTTCCAGCCCTGACTCGTCAATAATGTCTCTTAGCACAAATGTACCAGACTGACAGCAAGTGGTGGAGGATTGCCTCTGATATTTAGGGCAGAATTACAAAATGAGAGTATGGAGTTGCTATCTTGGCATAGGACCCATCCATTTTTTAACACTTCTCCACATCTGAAGAGAATAAGACACAATAGGGAGAACAATAGGAGAAAGGGACGCTATTGTATTAGAAATGAATGGAAATGAAGTTGAGCAATGGGGGAAAATATATTTTGTTTCTATTAGCAACTAGGATACTAGGGATGCAGAACCAGCTCCAGACTGGCCTTGGAGTAATGGAAAGGTTGTACAGCTTGAAATCAGGATAAGAAACGCCACCATCCAACCTTTCTTAGACCAACGTGGAATATTTAATAGATGGGCTCTTGTGATTCCTAAGGAATGAAGACACCAGAGACTTAACAGATTGCTACAATGTGGGGTGGGGAGAGAAAGGGGGCAAAGAGCTAACAAAGTTAGTTCCAGGGAACAAATTCATTTTAATAATTGCCAGTCTGGAATAGAATGAGGTGAGTTATCCTGTGATTATTGTTTATTATTAATTCCTTGGATGTTGTGACCATTTTGCTCTTTATTTTCAGCATTCTTTCTGGATTTGTGTTTTATGGGACTTTGTTTGCTTTGGGATTGCCTATTTCAGGCAACTCCTCCTGTGCCTTTTTGCACTTTTTGTGCTTTTATTAGGAAGAGCATTTTTGTGAAATAAATATTTTTATGAATAAACAATTCTCATCTTCCCTTTATGACCACAAGCAGAATTTTCACAGATCATTTCAACTGTGGGTACTTTATGATATTGTTTTTCAGGGCTTTATGCTAAGGTACTCCCAAACTCATAACAGGTGAAATCACAAAACTGTTCAGGAACTTTATCATACTTGGAAAAATAGATTGAAGTCAATGGGAAGAAGAAACTGAAATAGTTTTGAATGGATTATAATGGCGCAGTGGCCTTTTAAGTGTCCCTAATGGCAAAAGATGTGTCTAGCAGCTATACTGGACTGAATAATGTGACCAGAAATGGAATCTGAGCTGTGAGGCAGTAATGCTAAAGAATGCACCTCTATACCTCCCTGATGTAAAAATGTATGAAATTAAATATCAGAATACTTTAATTTCTTGTGGACAAGAAGAATAAATTCACTTAGGCATGCACCCATCAGATTTAACAGAAGGTATTCACTTCTCTAATAACAAAAGGCACAGTTTGCTTTTCTTCCTGATAATTTCACCCATTCACTGCCACTGCTACTAAATAAGAAAACACATTAATTCTTCACTCTTTGGTATAGTTCGGAATTGCGATCTATGAAAGCAGCTGGCGAACGCCTTGAGAGAATGTCATGGAAGTCTGGCCTCATCGTGCACATCCAGGCTTTCTCTGATCACCAAAGAGCTTACAGAGTAGCACTAACTGCTACCAAGAACACCCATTATGGCAGAATAATAGAAAGTGACCATGATACCCCAAGGGTTTTGTTCTCTGTAGTTAATAAACTACTCCAACCTGCATCTGGCCCAACTGCCTCTTCTTCTGAAGTCTGTGAGAAATTCATCCACTTTTTCCATAACAAAATTAAAGATCTAAATAATTCAACTAACATAAATACATCATCTGTTTATATCTTTCCATGCTTTCCCACTCCATCCAGCTCCCTCTCTAAGTTCTCACCAGTCACATCTGCTTTTGTTAGTGACCTACTTTGTAAGATGAGGCCGACTACTTCTGTACTGGACCCCATCCCCACCACACTACTTAAATCCTGCCTTCATGCTATAATCGCACTTTGTGCCGCTCACTTTTAAAATCGCTTCTGTAACCCCAATGTTAAAAAGTCTGGTCTTGATGCTGACAATCTTAACAATTTTCGGCCTATTTCCCACTAACCTTTTCTGTCAAAAGTTCTTGAGCATGTTGTAGCCTCCCAACTCACCAACTACTTAACCCATAATAATTTGATGGAACCCTTTCAGTCTGGTTTCAGGGCGTGGCACAGCTATGAAACTGCTCTGCTACGGGTAACCGATGATTTGTTTATGGCAGCAGACTCTGAACAAACCAGCATATTAATTCTGTTAGACCTCAGTGCAGCATTTGACACTGTCAGACATGACATTCTATTGTCCAGAATGGAGAACATGCTGGGTATCTCTGGTACTGCCCTCCAGTGGTTCAAGTCCTATCTGACTGAAAGACAAGAGTTTGTTAGTCTTGGCAACAGCAGATCCAGCACAGCGTCAGTCATACAAGGAGTTCCTCAAGGTTGTGTCCTCATGCTTTTCTGTATTTATATGCTTCCCATTGGCCATATTATTCGTAGCTATGGACTGGGTTATCATTTTTATGCAGACGATACTCAACTCTATTTCAGTATTAAAAGTGGAACTTCATTAGAGCTTTCTCAGCTGACAACCTGCCTCAATAAAATTAGTACCTGGATGGTGCAGAACTCTTTAAATTTAAATTGCAACAAAACTGAACTCCTGCAAATTGAGACTAAAGTGCAACTTAATAAAATGAGCTTCTTTCCAGTCCATCTTGGCAGTGATCTCCTCAGACCTGCCTCTACTGCAAAGAATCTTGGTATCATTTTTAATTCCTCCTTTTCTTATTCTACCCACATAAATCACATTAAGAAACTTTCTTACTTTCACCTCTGTAACATATTCCGTGTTCGCTCCTTCCTCGCCTTTTCTAACTCTGAGAAACTTGTCCATGCTTTTATCACATCCCGCATGATTATTGTCGTTCCCTACTGGCAGGTGCCCCTTGTAATCTTACATCATAGCTCCAGCTTATTCAAAACTTGGCTGCAAGAGTCCTTTCTTGAACTAGCAACAGCGAGCACATAATACCCATCCAGTTCCGCCGTCACTGGCTCCCTTTGTCTTACAGATTTGAATATAAAATTCTACTAATAACCTACAAAGCCTTCTCCAGCACCTTCTCCATCACTATGTGCCTGTCTGCCCACTAAGGTTCTCTAATTCTGGCAATCTTGTTGTGCTCCACACTAATCTACACTCCATGAGTGACAGGGTCTTCAGCTTTATAGCGCCCAGACTCTGGAATGACCTACCAAAATTAGATCAGGTGACTCCATGAATTCTTTTAAAAAACTCAAAACTCATCTGTTCGAGAAGGCGTTTAGCTCTACCTGACTTTATTACCCTTCTCTCAGTTTACCAACACATATCTAGTTTCCTTTAGCATGTGTGTTTTGTGCTTAAATGTATTTGTAAGTTTTCCACAAACTTTTAGCCTACTACTAGGATCAGTGTTATACACCTGAATGGCTGCCACATCCAACATTGGCTGCTATAGCTTTGTGATGTCACATTGGCCTCACTAAACATCAAGTGGCGCTAGGAAAAAAAAATTGTCCAATTTGGCCACACAGTGATTTTCCAGGGAATATTTAGTGAACAAGGTCACTGGCAAACACAGCATATTTTCTGTGAAAAACACTTTGGCAAAATTTGTCAATCAACACTAGCAATGACACATCTGTTGCAAGATTTTGCAGGAAAGACAGACAGAAGCTTCAAAGTATGATAGCTCCATTCACTAATCATGGCGCCAGAGACTGGCTTTAATTTGTTTATATTTTGTTTCTATTCTATCATTGTTTATTAGTTCTTTGGCTTTTTATTTTACTGAATTTGTTTTTATTTCCTTTTTGTATTGTAATTTCAATTTTTATTGTTTCTTAATAATTTTGCTTTGTTATATTATGCCAGTTGCATTTCATATTTTTTATTTACTTTGGCCAAGAGTCAGTTATCACATATTTGTTTATTCAATATGTTTGTTTACAATGTATCATATTACAAGAATAACAGCAATATCAGAATGCAATTGCATATGTTAGTAGACTACATTAATTGGCATGATTTTTTACAGCATTTTACAATGGAGTTAAAAATGTTGCTTAAATAACCTTGTGGTGGCTTCCATATACAGTACAGCAGATTCCAATTCAAGTGATTTGAAAATCATATTTCATGTGTGTTAGTGACTAATTGTTGTTCAATTTTCTTAAGCAAAACATTTTTGAAATTATACCCAATAGAGCAGTATCCAATAACTAACTAATGAAAAAAATATTTACGAAATGATCAATACTAGCATAAAATCACTGTCATTATTAAAAACTGTGTAAGTCTGAAAGACTTGATTAAGGTGGTTATCATTTACCGGTGCCACAGATAAAATATTCTCCAACTTGAAGTGCTTTCTACATTGGTTCCATATTCTGAGTGAATGAAGGACAATTGGGTTGTTAGTATATTGACGATACTTTGTATTTACTGGTATACAAATCAAGGAATATAAAGAAGTTCTGCGGGATTTAATTTCTATTGCAGACCAAGCTGGTATGTGTACATCTGTTTGTGTCAATATCCAGGTTTTTATAGCTTCTATATTTGTCACCCAGTAATAAAGTTGAAAATTAGGTAGAGCCATGCCACCTTCTAATTTAGTTAGTTGTAGGGTCACCCTTTGGATGCGTGGATATTTCAAATTCCAAATAAAGGAAGTTATGACTGAATCTAATTTCTTAAAAAATGATTTGTTAATGTATATGAGGATGTTTTGGAATAGAAATGGAAGCTTAGGGAGAATATCCATGTTAATAGTGTTAATTCTCCCTGCTAAAGTAAGATGGAAGGTAGACCATCTGTGCACTTCTTGTTTAAATTTTTCCATGCAGACAGCAAAATTTGGTTGAAAAAGAGCATTATATTTACTCGCGATATTTACCACTAGGCATTTAAACTGATCTGCAATGATAAAAGTGAAAGCTGTCCAATTTAATGTTGTTTTCTACAGAATTCAATGGAAAAAGCACACTTTTGTTCAAATTAATTTTGAGTCCAGATGTCTTTTGAAATTCTGCTAGTGCACTTAGGGCTGCAGGCACAGAACTGTATGGGTCTAATAAACACAGTAGCATATTATTGCCATATAGTTATATTTTAGTGATGTAAGTCTTTCTCTGTGTATATACCCTTTACCTCTGATGCATTTCGAAAGTGAACAGCCCAGTTTGAACTTGTCTGAAATAACGTTGTTAATACAAACTGAAGCTTCTGGACTGGTATACAGTAGTTTTATCCACGCACACCCAAATTTATGCAATGTGCTGAATAGGTAGTCCATTCAACCATATCAAATGTGTTTATTGCATTCAAAGATAATAAGATATCTGGAGTGTTATACTTTATCGGTGAATATAGTACATTAAACAGACATTGAATATTGGAAGCTAAGTGTCTACCCTTAATAAATCCAGGTTGGTCTTGTGATGTTACTGAAGGAAGTACTTTCTCATTCCTTTTAGCTAGAACTTTGGTGAGTTATTACAATGTGCATCATACAGACCAATCTCACTTCTGAATAATGATATTAAATAAGTCCTTATTTTACTTAGGAATAACGATAATTAATGCTTGGCGAAAAGTTTGAGGTAGAATTTTATTGTCTCTGGAATTTTATAAATGTTGGTAATAAAAGGGGAGCTAACTAAATTGAAATTTTTTTTATAAAACTCAGCAGGGTAGTCAGTGACTTGATAGCGTCTAATGATTCTGATAGTGTCAGAGGTTTATCCAATTCCTCTGCACTGTGAGTATCTAGCTGCAGTGTGCATAATGTATCAAAAAACCCATTAGACATTGTCTTGTATTCTTTAAATCTCTGAGGATGCATTTTTTTCTAAAAAATAATCAATTTGCTTGGATCTAAATTCTGTACAGTTCTCGTCAGCTAATAACAGGGGGTTTAAACTCCAGCTGCAAGATGAGTATGTGGAGCATAGTGATTTGAGCTCCATGATCAGAGGGGCATGGTCAGAGATAACATTAGTGTTGCACCTGCAAGATTTGATTGTGGGCAAGAAATTGTTATCCATAAGAGTAACAATGATGTACTGGTGAGAAGAAGGCATATGCTCTTAAGTATGAATTTAGAAATCTCCATGGGTCCAATAAGTTATGATCAATTAAAAACTGTGTGATTATTTATGCAGTGTTAGATGTTATCGGCCCTGTAGCTGAAGACCTATCCAGGTCTGGATTTAAAACATAATTAAAGTCTCTGGCCATTATAATTTTATAAATGTTCAAGTTAGGAATGGATGCAAATATGTTTTGGATGAAGTGCCTATTATCCACATTGGGTGCGTAGATATTTATCAAAATCATTTTACAATTAAATAAATTACCCATCACATATCACCCTTCAGAATCAGAAACTACATATGATACTACAAATGAAATTGTTGTATGAATTAAGATTCCCACACCTCTAATTTGCTTTGTATAGCTGGAGTAAAATATTTGGCCAGTCCAATTTCTTTGTAACTGAAACTGATCCTTGCTGATTAAGTGAGTCTCCTGTAAAAATAATAATATCTTGCCGTTTAGACCTGTTAGGTGAGAGAATAATTTCTTCCCCTTTAATTTGTGATTGAGATCTTTGACATTCCAGCTTACAAAGTTCACTGTTCGGTCATAGAGACATTGCTTCTGAACTTTTGTTGTAATTTTATAGTATTACATTAAGATAGTAACTTATTACATATGATAGATATAACCTTAATTTCCAATATTGTCAGGAGTTATGGCTATGAAGCCTATTGTTGTACTGGCACTTATAATTATGGGGATATAAAGGATAGATCAGAAATAGCTTGCTCTCTTTCTCTCTTCCCCCAAGACCCCCCACCATGTGAGGCTAGACCACACTTGACAAAGTTCTAGACCTCTAACATGCCTAGAGATAGAGCACAACCGGAACAAAAAAAGCCCCTAAGCAGTGGTGTAGAAGGAATAAAGTAGAGATATCTATAGGCAATACAGTCCAAATATTATAAACTTAGAATATAACCTTGAACAGGCCTGAAAGAATAAACCCAGGGTATAATGTTAAATAGTACCCATGGAGAAGCAGATAACGTATGATAGTACAATCCTAATACAATAAACCAAGGGTGTGATGTTAAACAGTCTCATTTGGAAAATATATATATATATACACAAAAACACGTAAATATATACATAGATGTAAGTTGCTGATATCCCAGTGTCTGATTTGAAGTACTTTCCAATAATTTTGAAAGTATAGTCCAGTGATGAATTTCACTGTGTTTGGGCTTTCATGGTTTTCAGGGAGACCTTCAATTCTTATATTATTTCTTCTATTTCCATCTTCCAGCACAGCTAGTCTGTCTCCAACCCCTTTGCATTTGGTTTTGTAGCCGTTGCTTTTTCGTCAGCTATGGAAGCTAATTGTTCAATAATTTTGTAATCTTATAGATATTAATTGAAGTCTGAAGATACACAGAAGTAAAAGCAGCTTTTCATGAATGGTTAAACCATAATGTGTGCTCTGTCTTTTGCATGTTATGCCACTAAGTAATCAGCACTGAGCAAACTGTAATCATGCTCTCTCCTTGCTAATTAGTGGCCAGCGTGGTCAGATTTTTTACCTGCATATCAATTGCAATTCCATTTCCAGGAGCATCGTTACAATTTTCAGGGCTCAGGGTATTGCTCCCTGTGTGATTGTCACATGGTGATACACATGGATAAAAATCCAAAGAGTAAAATCTGCCCCCGTTATTTTGTAAATGAAGATCAAGGGCTTGCCTCGATTATTTGTGTATATCCTTCCATTGCTAAACCCATGTTATGATTCTATTAGTTGGGGCAACTGCACCTACCTCGTTATTAATTAGTTGAAATGCATCAATTCAGTCTTATTTATGCTTATATATTGTTTTCCCCTTCCATTTCCAGCAAAGTGCTTATCTAGCTTAACTAAAGCATTAGGAGAAGCTGATGTTGTGTGAGCTGTGCGCAAATGTTATGCCCGGTCTTTGATTCACTTTTATAGGACATCTGAGCGGCTGTCAGACGAGTAAAAATATACAACAGACGAGGAAAATATACAAAACATATAAAAACAACCAATACTTTTCAATAGGATATTTTGAAATTTCAAAACTGTGCACAGCACAATCTGTTCAAGATATCGCAACGAAAGCTGAACTGTCCCAACAATTTTTTTTTACAGAATAAGTGTATCACATTTCACCAAAATTTATCCACAAGGATGCAAGATGGACTGAAGGAGTGACATGGCCCATTGCAATAGGTGCTTCATGCATTACAAGTAAATGCACCTAAAAATGGAATCTGAGGAGTTGTGCTCTGCATGAAGAGGAACAGTAAAATAAGAAAAGAAAGACAGGTGTTCAGCAGAAATTAATAGAATAAGTTCAGACATTTTCATTTTGACCTATAATTAAATTGAAACTAGGTACTTATCTGAGTATGGACGGTTAGTGAGCTTGTTTTTACTACATCTGCTCACATTTTTAATTAGAAAGGAAAAAAAATATTTAAATGAATTTGTCCTCACTGCTTAGTAACCAATAAGCTTATTAGCTTAACAGCCAAGTATGTGTATTTTGTGTGTAAACGTTTTAAGCATTTTAGCCTTGTATCTCCTTCATTTACATGAACATTTTACTAGAATTATGGATTGTAATTATAATAAAAAATTTGTTTTCTTTAATGGCAGGTGTTCTTTTAATTAATATTTTTGTATCTGTTTTATTAGTTTAAAAAGTATGTTTTAGGGAGATTTTATTTATTTTAGTATTTTTTATGGTCAATGAACAATAAGCACACAGAATTTCATTTTGTTAATAAAAATGAACATGTAACACCTGTTGTGTGCAGTTTAATTTTAAAGATACCTCTTTAATACAGAACATAAGGCTTCAACGTGGCTGGTCATACAGGAGCTTAGTGTAAAACAATTAAAATGATAAAGAAAATGAATCAAAATTGGAAAAATTATCTCAGCATATCTTGATACAGTTTCTGGTCTGTGATTGGTTAATGATGGCTTACAACAAGGTCAAAAGGGAGGTGATTGCAAGATCAAGGGATCCAGTGGAGATTGTGGTCTATGGATGGATTATGTGATCGCATTGGGAGGATAGGGAAAAGGTCATTGAAGGAGTTCACTGGACACTCAAGATAAGACTCTAAATTAAAAAAGGAAGGGAAAGTAAAGGTGATCAATAGAATAGAAGAAGAGGGTAATGTTATGTCTCTGCATGTTTGTATGATCCATACACTGCAAGAAATTAAATGTAAGCAAGTGGAAAAGTATTTATATCATGACATTAAATCTTGTTTTCCTTTTGGTAAGAATTATTGACTTATCAAAAAAATTGTATTTATGGTTATTTAGCTTACTTTTAGAAATCTTTTCAAGCAAATGTTGCTTACCCCATTGGCAGATATTTTGCTAAATAGCAGCAAAACAATTCCCATTTCAAGTTTTTTTGTCTAGTTTTTGCATATGCAATTTTTGCATTGTAGCGTTTAAATAGTTTGCCTTCTGCTACATATGTTTTCTCAACATCCCACCGATGTACTCGTTAGGTTGTAGGAGCTCTTCCTAAAAGGACTCCAGTAAACTGTGGGGTCATTTCATCACCTTAGTGCATTGGCCTGTTGTGTGGGGCCCTCTGTAAAGGAGCCTGATTTGGTGCTGAAGTTAAATGGATGTTGACTGTAGAGGAGAAGCTCTTTTGTTTCATGTGTGCATCAATGCTGCAGTATCATATTTTCTGTTCACCTTTTTGGATTGCAGTATCATCGCAATAAGGATTAAAGTTCTTTTCAGGATTTGTATTGTTTGTCTGAACACATGGACGATTTGTTTAGTTTGTCCCTTTGGAGTTTCTGCCACAAAGATCACACTTTTTCCATCACATATCTACATCTCCACACATATTTTATTCAAGCTATATGGTGTTACAAGGTTAACATTTTATGATGAAATGCATTAAAGTATGTATATTTCATGTTATAGATACTGTAAATTGTTAACTTCATTTAAATAACATATAATGTTAATAATTAAAAATGTATGGTCACAGTGGCACACCAGTAGCAATGAGCTGGCATCCATCCAGGGATTGTTCCTGCCTCACGCTCATTGCGAATGGCACGACCCTGGATGATGGAATAATTAAACATGTATGACAAAGATTTTTAAATGTTCCTTAAAGGTTTTGAAGAATCAGCATTCTAAGCTTACAGCTGGTTTTATATTTATTACAGACATTTATTGTGTGTTGATTGGTTACGTGGAGAAAGAAAACTAAATTACAGGAATTGGGGGTTGGTATGTTTGACAGAGACATTACTGCTGCTATAAATTATTCCCTTATTCCTAATCGCTACAGCTGTGCCACCATGCTCCCACATGTTTAATACATGCTTTAATGTGTTTTATCATGAAAATAATATCAAATATACATCTTAGTATGTTCGGAGAGCTTTAATATTATGAATGTAATGTATTTTGTATCGCAATCACTGCCTGCATGCTCCTGTCGGTATAAGAAGCATGGAGCGATTAACAACTGGGTCCAGGAACACATGAAATACAAAGCATTTATTGCTACTTTAGTTATGATGGGATTTGAGAAACTGTGGTAAATTAAACACTGATTTTAAGGTGAAGTTTATGATGTTCTACTTTAATGACAAAATAAACTGTGATATTAAACTGAAAATTCTAAGACTACTTTAATCTCGACATAGACTGTTCTTTTTCTTCATTGTGTCCCTTTTTTTTTTTACTTCTCTGAGGGCCAAAATGTGCTTCTGTGTAACACTCAGACATTTGCCTTTTCACATCGATTTTGACATTTGACCACTTATTTTTTATTTCGGTCACTGTGCGACTTTCTGAACTTGAACTTTTAAGTGCTACTCCATCAGTTTCATTTTGTTGTTCATATCATTGCCCAAGCCACCAAGTTGTGTGTTTTTTCTTGCCTCCACGTCTATGAGTAGGACTTTGACTTCGCATTTCGTGAAATTATTCTTTTACATGTGTTTTTACCTTTGTCTTTCAACAAAACACTGAACAGAAGGGACTATTTATATTGATTTACACATACACATATTGATTGGGGTTTATAAAGTGGAAGTGCGTGGAACTTTGCTTAATTTTTTGCATCTGATTTTTTTTGTGCGTATGCACGTTTCTCTTTTTGTCCATGCACTATGTTTTAATGTGAATTCTATGCATGGCGATATACATGAGGCCCCTTGCCACAAGATTTGGGAAGACTGTTAAGAAAAAAATCCTAATCCAGAGGGTCAAAATCAGGTGTAAGATCAAAGTAAACATCAGACCACCACTGCTGACCCTTTAATAGGAGGTTTCTTATATGCCTCACATTTAAATAAGAGGCTAATAGAGATATGATGGAGGCAATGGTATAGTACAAACTCTTGGAAAATTAGTATGATCAGAAGGCAAAGACTCAGAGTCTATGGTGAAGAAGTTGTCATCCATACCTTACTGAGAATAAATTTGAAAAAAAAAAAAAAACAAAGCAGAAAGTAATCCTTAAGCACAAAAATGTCACTTAAAACATTAAGACTGAAGTACTGTGAGACGTTTTGAAGCTACCTTTAAAAAGCACATCTCAAGATTCTACAATATACTGTGCCCTTTTAGCCTTGAATATACCAGACTGTTGACAATTATAATGTATGTTGAGCTCTCTACACTCAGCGCTCCCTAAGGATGTCCTTTTGAAATGAAAATTGGGATTTCCAGCCAGTATACAGTATTTATCTGTTTCAGCAGGAGACATTGCTTAGCATAACCTGGAAACCTATTCAGCATACCCCCAAAGCTTAGATTTCTCAAAGAAAATATTCTAGTGAAGCAAAAACATTTTTTCCAGCTTAATATTCACTGTAGGGCACTCATTCTTCCTCACTAAAAGCAGGGACTGGGGGATCAGGGACTTCTGAAAAGTTGTTGGTGATGCTGACAGGATTTGCTCTTTCAAGCTGTTGCTTTCCCTATTCATTCTGGACAGGGTCAGGTTGGGGATCAATCTGGCATCTTTACCTATTACTGGCCTAGGTTCAACTGAATCATTTTGCTGAATCCTAAAGATTTTTATCTGACATAACCCCTGCTTTCCAACATATGCTGTAGTGAATTACTAAAGGCTGCTGATTTAAAATTTTCCTTTGCAAAATGGAAAAGAAGGGGATAATATTCTATAAAGGAAAGCTCTTTCTTGTTTCTTGTACTAGTTACTTTTCTCCACACTTGCACACATCTCAGTGGACCAATTAAGAAAGGAGGTCAGCAATTGCCCACTAAAAAGCATTTTTATTTCCATGTCTGCTGAATTCCACAGATCGGGCAACACCAGAACAAATGGAAAAAAAAATGCAGCAAGAACAATGAGAATATACCGTACTTGTTTGCAGCAAATGATGGATGACCCTTGTCTAAATATTGAAATAATAGTGAAATGTATAACTTTGTTCTTATTTCTGCTGTTCAATATCAGACAACAGCATACATGTTTTTATACAAATGTCTGTTAGAATATAAATACAGATTAATTCAAAAAGAATAGAAAAACAATGTTTCCATGATATATAAGGATTTATGATAATATTTCACCTTCAACCTGAAAGGGGTATTCTCTGGAGCCGATTTTGTATATAGCCACGTAAATATGTGAATTCAAGTTTCTAGTATCTGTGGATTATAAAGTATGTTTCTTATTTAGAAACCAAGTCAACATGGATACTGAAAACTGCTAAATTAATTATTACTTCATAGTTGTATGTGTAACACTAGAGAAAAATTCGGCTTTGGAGATTTATTCACATATAATCAACATGTACAGTACCACTTGAAATACTACAGCCAGGAGATGATCTGCAGAATTCCAATATGGCTGACGTCTGATATTAGATAGATAGATAGATAGATACTTTATTAATCCCAAGGGGAAATTCACATACTCCAGCAGCTATACTGATACAAAAAACAATATTAAATTAAATAGTAATAAAAATGCATGTAAAAGCAGACAATAACTTTGAGTAATGTTAGCATTTACTCCCCCGGGTGGAATTGAAGAGTCATATAGTGAGGGAGGAACAATCTCCTCAGTCTGTCAGTGGAGCAAGAGAGTGACAAAAGTCTGTCACTGAAGCTACTCCTCTGGCTGGAAAAGACACTATTTATTGGATGCAGTGGATTCTTCATGATTGACAGGAGTTTGCTTAATGCCCGTCGCTCTACCACAGATGTTAAACTGTCCAACTTTACTCCTACAATAGAGCCTGCCTTCTTAACAAGTTTGTCCAGGCTTGAGGCGTCTTTCATCTTAATGCTGCCTCCCCAGCACATTACCGCGTAGAAGAGGGCACTCGCCACAACCGTCTGCTAGAACATCTGCAGCATCTTATTGCAGATGTTGAAGGACGCCAACCTTCTAAGAAAGTATACTGTAGTCGGCTCTGACCTTTCTTACACAGAGCATCAGTATTGGTAGTCCAGTCCAATTTGTCATCTAGCTGCACTCCCAGATATTTATAGGTCTGCACCCTCTGCACATAGTCACCTCTGATGATCACAGGGTCCATGAGGGGCCTGGGCCTCCTAAAATCCACCACCAGCTCCTTGGTCTTGCTGGTGTTAAGGTGTAAGTGGTTTGAGTCGCACCATTTAACAAAATCTTTGATTAGCTTCCTGTACTCCTCCTCCTGCCCACTCCTGATGCAGCCCACAATAGCAGTGTCATCAGCGAACTTTTGCACATGGCAGGACTCCGCGTCGTATTGGAAGTCTGTTGTATATAGGCTGAACAGGACCAGAGAAAGTACAGTACACTGCGGCGCCCCTGTATTGCTGAACACAATGTTAGACCTGCAGTTCCCAAGACGCACATATTGAGGTCTGTCTGTAAGATAGTCCACGATCCATGCCACCAGGTGTGAATCTACTCCTATCTCAGTCAGCTTGTCTCTAAGGAGCAGAGGTTGGATGGTGTTGAAGGCACTAGAGAAGTCCAAAAACATAATTCTTACAGCACCACTGCCTCTGTCCAAGTAGGAGAGGGATTGGTGTAGCATATAGATGATGGCATGCTCCGCTCCCACCTTCTCCTGGTATGCGAACTGCAGAGGGTCGAGGGCGTGGCGTACCTGTGGCCTCAGGTGGTGAAGCAGCAGCCGCTCCATGGTCTTCATCAGATGTGACATCAGAGCAACAGGCCGGAAGTCATTCAGCTCACTAGGACGTGATACCTTTGGGACTGGGGTGATACAAGATGTTTTCCAAAGCCTTGGGACTCTCCCCTGTTCCAGGCTCAGGTTGAAGATGCGCTGTAGAGGACTGCCCAGTTCCAACGCACAGGCCTTCAGCAGTCAATTTTTTGACAACAAAGAATATTTTGCCTCCATGGATCAAATTGTAATGACAAATTAAATAGTCAAAGTGTGTGAAACAGTAGACACTGTGGAGATTAGTTGTGTGTGAGGTAAATCAACACTTCCTAAACAATTATAAATGAGTATTATTTGAGTAGCCTCATTAGTGGCAAACAGTTACAGGCTGAATTATTTTATTTTGTGATCTCCAAATACACAATGCTGTGTGTTCTTTTTCTGTACATTTGTTGTAAATTGAAATTCCTGTTTGCTTTATTTGAATAACAATCACGCATTACACCCCCATCAAATTTATGACTGTGTGGTCAAATATAGTTATAAATCCATTCTTAAAACTGTTTGTGATACCCCCATTGTTTGCCTCCTCACCAACAATGATGAGATGGCTTATAGAGAAGAGTGCCTTTGGACATATTGGTGCCAGCACAACAATGTCTCCTTTAATGTCAGCAAACCAAGGATCTACTCAGGAAGAACAAGACACTGGAGAAAGTATCAGCAGTTTTAAACTTCTTGGAGTGACCATCACTGACTACCTGAAGTGACAATAACACATCTTGGTTATTGTTACGAAGGCTCACCAATGCCTTTACTTCCATAGATATTTGAATAAAGCCTGGGTATATTAATTTAAACTAATCTATCTATCTATCTATCTATCTATCTATCTATCTATCTATCTATCTATCTATCTATCTATCTATCTATCTATCTATCTATCATACATGGGCAACCAAAAGGCCTAAATAAGTGTGAAAAAACAAAAGGTGGAGGTTTGGAACAGAGTGCTAATGCCTTTCTCTTTTCTCAGCAGAAAAACAGAAGATTAATAAATGAATCTTACCTCAAACCCACACAACAGTACCACTTCGGGCTACCCCTGAAGGTTTCACTGCCGGTCGCAGTTTGATGCTTTCACTTCCGGCTCCAAATTAATGACATCACTTCCGGCTGTTGATGAAGATGTCATTTCTGTCCCTTACCAGAAACATCATTTCCTCCCCAACTCATATTATGGTTGTGGACTGAGGTTCCACTGTATTACTGTCAGAGAAAATTACAGGCTTTTTACAGAAATACAAACCAGTATTACTGACAGAAAATTAAAGGCACACAATACCCGCCCGTTATTGTAACGACTTAATGTCTAGTATATATATATATATATACTAATAAAAGGCAAAGCCCTCACTGACTGACTGATCACTAATTCTCCAACTTCCTGTGTAGGTACAAGGCTGAAATTTGGCAGGCTCATTCTTTACAGCTTACTTGCAAAAGTTGGGCAGGTTTCATTTTGAAGTTCTACGCGTAATGGACATAACTAGAACGTATTTTCGCCTATATACTGTAATAGACTGCAGCTCGATAGCCGTGGGAGGCAGGTTTTCGTATTAAAGCATTTAACCAATCACATTTCAGCCATCATTTGTTGCCAGGCAGAGAGGCTTTCACAATCCATTGTGCGGGCACTCTAACAAAGAATAAATGTCGATTAACCTGTTGCTTCAACCAATCAGATTTTGAGTTGGTATCAGTAGGGCCCTCTAGCAGGCGTATGGCAACGTCACCGTATTCAGACCCATTGATTGGATAGAGGCCGATATGAGGAACTCTACGAGGCCACTGAACGCACCGCAAACGCTCCGAGCGAAAGATCGACGCGCGCACTACGGCCAACTCCATGGCAGGATTCTGGACAATATTATTTGCCAGACACAGACCTGATTTCAAGACCATGAAAACCTGATGTTTGTCACGCTCCTCGAGCCCCAGAAGTTTCGGGAATACATGAAAAATTTCACTCATGCAGCCTTCTCCAGTTTAACACAAGAGCCACGGAGCACTTTTTGATCTGTCTCGGCTAAAAACAGAACTGACTCTAATGTATGCCATGGATGATTTTGTAGAAAAATCTCCCACTGATCTCCTTGACTTCCTTCATCAGAAAAATCTGAATGAGAGCATGGGGCAGCTGTTCACATTGGTATATTTGGCGGTGAGCATTCCCGTGTACACTGCTTCTGTTGAGCGGACATTTTCAGCCCTAAAGCGAATTCAAACTTATGCCAGAAATACCATAGGGCGGGTTTGCCTTTCAGCATTAGCTTCGAATGCGATAGAAAGGGATGTTTTGATGGAATTTAAGTGCACGGATAATCCGTACGACAGAGTAATTGAACTGTTTTTGAGGAAAGAGAGGAGGATGGATTTTGTTTACAAATAATCTGAATTTTTGGTGAGTAAAATGTTGCAATTTTCATAAATAATATTGAAAGTTTATGAGTTATTATTGATGTTTTTTATGTGTGTCGCGGCTGCGGCTGCAGTAGAAAGAAATTTGTTCACCCCAGTTTGTCTATTCAATAAAGGCATTTATTGTGGCTACAGGAGTTATCATATATATATTAATCTCCCGATCTACATACTGTCAAATAAACAAGCCACATGCCGTGGCGCAACACGAGAGGCTTTGCCTCTAGCGCTAATGTCCGAGGTTCGTTTCCCAAGAGGGGGTGCAGTGAGTGTGTACGCCTGATGAGTCCAGAATTAGTGCGAAACACGTGCCATGTACCGTTTGCATTATTTGACAGTAAAACTATTTCAATATAATCAATATATATATATCAGCGCTTCCCGATTCATTTTACCCTCGCACCCCCTTGGTTTGAGAAGAAGTATGAAAAAATATGAGGTTAACGCAGAAAAACAGATCACCAATTGAAGCTTTATGAATAATGGATACTTTATTCGCCATCAAAAATTGTTTTGGTAAAGCCTTACTCGGTGTAATCCTCCTTCCATTTTCTAATTTTTCGTGACTAGCCATGATTATATGAACGCTAAAAAAGTAAGACCTACCAAACATATTTCTGTCGACTAAATAAAAATTACTTATATTTAAAATTTAAATAGGACTTGAACAGATACAATTGTTCATAATACCCACGCAGCACTAAGTACACGTAAGAGCAGGAGTGATCCGTTTTAACAAGCAGTGTATTGCACTGATACGAAATAGCCTGCCCGTTTAATTATTTAGGAATGGATAGGTAAATTATGATTTTGTACAAATGTTTTTCATTTTTCTTCCTCAATGGATTCTGGAACCTCCAGCAACAGCTGCTCGCACCCCAAAGGATATATATATATATATATATATATATATATATATATATATATATATAATGTGTGTGTATGTATGTATATACAGTATATGTATATATAATATATGTAGATAATATATGTATATGTGTATATATGTAGATATGTGTATGTGTGTGTGTGTGTGTATATATATATATATATATATATGTTTTCTTTTATTTTTCATTACTTGTTTAACACACTACTTCTCCGCTGCGAAGTGCGGGTATTTTGCTAGTATATATATATAAATATATATCACTTTCTGATTCTAGGACTCAAGTAGGAAATACTAGAGGGCATGTTTCACAAGTCATGTTAGAAGATGTCATTGAAATGACTATTTATAAGCTGTCACAATGGGGATCACTTTGTCCAAGTTTGTGGACAAGCATTGACTACATTGTGCATCTTTTCTAAACCATTTTTAGCAAACAATCTCATATTCTGTTCTTTGGACTTACATTTTGGCTTGAGGAAGATCGTCTTTACTCTTTGTTTTACCCCTTGTTTGTTAGCAACTGCCTCAGTTGAACTCTTTCTGCTCACCTGCTTTGGTAGTCAGAAAGACAGTAAGGTACCTGCTCCTCTCAGAACTGCAAAGTACCACAGAGGTTAGCAGGGTGGGCACAGGAGATTACTTATCCACACCTACTTTCTGTTTAGAGCAAATATAACACAAACTGGTATAGAAAGCCTTCTACATGCATTTTCTTCCTCCATTATTTTAGCAAAATGTACATGTGTCATTAGCACTCTGATTCAGAATTTTTAATCCCAGGTCATAAGGTTAGTAAAATCATACTTACAACTGCAAGAACATTTCTTATTTATATAGTGGGTTTAAAAAGTACTTAAACACCTTCACTTTCTGCATACTTTATTGCATACTTTATTGATCTACAATCAATAACCGGAAAGGTTTGCAATAGTTATTAAAAATCAAAAACTTAAATTTCTCATTTTTCTGAAAGTGTTCAAGCCCTTTGCTAGGGCACACCAAGTTGTGGTCAGGAGCATCCTGTTTGCTTTAATTATCCTTGAGATATGTCTAGAACTTGATTGGAGTCCACCTGTGGAAAACTAAATTTATTGCACTTCCTTTAGAAAAGCACACAGGTGTGTATTTAAGGTCCCACAATTCACATTGCTTGTAAGAACAAAAACTAAGCCCTGAAGTCTAAGGAACTCTCTGTAGACCTCCACCATAAAATTGTGGTGAGGCATAGATCAGGTCTAGGGAAAAAAAAAACATTTTGAAAGCTTTGAGTCACAGGGCAAGAAGAGTCTTGGTCAGGGATGTCACTCTGACAGAGCTTTACAAATCCTCTGCAGAGTTGGGAGAAAATGTTGGAAGGACAACCAGCTCTGTGGCACTCCATCAATCAGTTATTTATGAGTTACTCTCATTTGGAGTTGTCAAACAATTTTTAAAGGACACATGAGGAAAAAAGTTTCTTTGGTTTGTTGAGGCAAAGGTTGAATTCTTTGGGCAGAACTCCAAGCACTATATCTGGTGAAGACTGGGGAGTAATTATTACCTGCCAAATACAATACCTACAGTTAAGCATGGTGGTGGAGACATCATGATATTTTTCTCAGGAGCAGGAGCATGGAGACTGGTCTGAATTGGGAGAAGCAAACATGGAAACAGGGCGGCACAATGGCACAGTGGTAGTGCTTGTGCCTTGCAGCAAGGAGACAAGGGTTTGGATCCTTCCTGCGTGGAGTTTGCATGTTCTCACTGCATCTATGTGGGTTTCCTCCCGCTGTTCAAAGATATGTAGGTTAGTGTGTCTTTGGTGTGTGGGTATGTGAGTTTGCCCTGCGATGGACTGGAACCCTGTCTGGGGTTTGTTCAAGCCTTGAGCCATGTGTGCTGCTGGGATAGGTTCCAGTACCACGCATGATTCCATTCTGGATTAAGTGGGCTTAACACTAGAATTACCAGAGCCTACGAAAAAACTCGTAGATCCGTCCCACCTTAAATCGCTTCTTAAAACCGTTCTCACCTCTCCGCCAGCGTCTTTTGTTAATCTAAATGTGCTGATAAAGAAAAGTTGCAAGTAGCCGGCTATTCCATCCCCCCACTGACTTAGAACGTGCACAAACTTCTCCCAGCTCATGCCTTGATTGATTATCTGGGAGTGAAGTGGAGTTTTAGAGTGGAAATAACAGATCATTATTTGGAATACACGCATTTCACGTGTGTTCCGTTTCAACAGTAATCCGTGTAAACACATTTTTAAAAAAGAAACGTTTTTCATATTGTAGTAGTAAATGACAAAATGTAGGCATAAACTATATAATGTATGAAGCCTGAAGTCCAAATATCAAAGAAACAGTTTCACAAAAGGTACAAATATAACAGAACAAGTATGCTTTTATTCAAAAATATAACTGCAGAAAAAAAGCCGCCTTAGCATGCCACATTGCTAAATACAAAAAGGACTGTTTGATTTATGTTAGGTAGATTGCCCAGAGGGGACTGGGCAATCTCGTGGTCTGGAACCCCTACAGATTTTATTTTTTTTCTCCAGCTTTTGGAGGTTTTTTTTTTGTTTTTTATAACTTATTCTATGTTAATTAATGTTGACTTATGTTTATTTTTTATTGTGTCTTCTATTTTTCTATTAATTTGGTAAAGCACTTTGAGCTACATTTTTTGTATGAATATGTGCTATATAAATAAATGTTGATTGATTGATTGATTGATTGACACATAGTTATTACAGCTGCCACCGTAGTGTAATGGTATCAGCTGCTGACTAGTAATCAAAACATCACGAGTTCGATCCTGCATGATTCAGTCTTGAGAAGTAAACTGCTCTTATTCTCACTATTTTAAAATAAAAACATACATTTGATTTCAGTGTTTAACAGCCAGTGTAATTTATGATACCTGTAAAGGTTACTTTTATTTTATTTTATTCACTTTTCATTCTCTCAGTCGTGTTCAAGATCCTTCCCTACCTCCCCCCCCTAATCTGACACTGCTGTTTTCACATAAAGATGCGCTGTAGCTCTGCAGCGTACTTGTGACTGCATTCTCGTACCAATGCTTGCGAACTGAAGTGCCTGCGTGCACTTTTCGTGGCATTGAAAATATGCGCCCGATCTGACGTTGTTCGTTTTCAAATAATATTGCATGTATTGAACTATTTTAGAATAAAAACATACATTTGATTTCAGTCAGTCTGTAAGAGCCAGTGTAAATGCATGGTAATTGTAAAGGTTAGCTTCTTTTTTTTAATTCAGTTCCATTCTCTCAGTCGCGTTCACGATCCCTCCCATCTGACACTGCTGTTTTCACATAAAGATGCGCTATAGCTCAAATGTGATTTATTTGGAGACGCGCTATAGCTCGAATGTTATTTATATAGGGAAGAAAGTACAATGTCAGGTGCTCATTCAGTGTAATAGGAACCATAGCACAGAGAGATGTGTACACTGCAACAAGTACACATGTCATGAATGTAGGAAGGGTGTGTGGGAATTGTTAATATTTAAATGTGATGATTTTATATAGCACGGATCGGAAATCAGCAGTTCTTAGCAAGCTGTCGTATCAACCGCCTACTGTAATTTGCTTTATTTTTTTTCACTTATAGTCTAGAATAAAAGTGCACTTGTTTTGTTATACTTATACACCAACTTATGTTCCTGTGGTTGAGCGACATGGGCATGCTCAAAAAATAGACGTGTAATGCCACGAAAAGTGCACGCAGGCACTGCAGTTTGCAAGCATTGGTACAAGAATGCAGTCACAAGTACGCTGCAGAGCTACAGCGCATCTTTATGTGAAAACAGCAGTGTCAGATTGGGGAGGTAGGGAAGGATCTTGAACACGACTGAGAGAATGAAAAGTGAATAAAAAAAAAAAAACTAACCTTTACAAGTATCATAAATCAAACTGGCTGTTACACACTGAAATCAAATGTATGTTTTATTTTAAAATAGTTAGAATAAGAGCAGTTTACTTCTCAAGACTGAATCGTGCGGGATCGAACTCATGATGTTTTGATTACTAGTCAGCAGCTGATACCATTACACTACCGTGGCAGTTGTAATAACTATGTGTCAATGTGGCATGCTAAGGCGGCTTTTTTTCTGCAGTTATATTTTTGAATAAAAGCATACTTGTTCTGTTATATTTGTACCTTTTGTGAAACTGTTTCTTTGATATTTGGACTTCAGGCTTCATATATTATATAGTTTATGCCTACATTTTGTCATTTACTACTACAATATTAAAAAATAATGTTTCTGTTTTAAAAATGTGTTTACACAGAATACTGTAGAAACGGAACGCACGTGAAATGCGTGTATTCCAAATAATGATCTGTTACTTCCACTCTAAAACTCCACTTCACTCCCAGATAATCAATCAAGGCATGAGCTGGGAGAAGTTTGTGCACGTTCTAAGTCGTTGGGGGATGGAATAGCCGGCTACTTGCAACTTTTCTTTATCAGCACATTTAGATTAACAAAAGACGCTGGGGAAGAGGTGGGACGGATTTATGAGTTTTTTCGTAGGCTCTGGTTATTCTAGTGTTAAAAATGACATAACATAAATCAAAACAAATACGCAGAGAACCTTGCAGAAAACCTGCTCCAGAGTGTACGTGACCTCAGACCAGTGTGACGGCTGTCCTTTCAGGATGACAATGACCTAAAGTGCATAGCCAAGACAACGCTAGAGTAGCTTTAGCACAAGTCTCTCTGACTGTCCTTGAGTGGCCCAGCAAAAGCCCAATCTTCAACCCCATAGAACATCTGTTGAGAGATCTGAAGTGGCAGTTTATAAATGCTTTCCATCCAAATGAACAAAGCTTGAGAGGATCTGCCAGGAAGAATGGGATAAACTGCCCATATCCAGATGTGAGAAGTCTTCTACTGAACAGGCTTCTGCAAAGTGCTGAATTAAATTGATTGAATTAATTATAAATAAAACTATATATTATATGAATTGAATATTTCAGTCTTTGATTTTTAATAAATTTTGAAATCTCCCAGAAAAATATTTTCATTTTGTCATTACGGGTAATTTGGCAAAATGGCAAATTTAACACAAAGTGTGCAGAAAGTAAAGGGGACATTATTAAAAAAACACGTTTCTGTATCTGGTACTGCAAGTTCTACAGTCCCTTTTAATGTGACAGGTAGGGTATGACCTTACTGTATTAATTCCTCCCTTCCCCTTGTTAATGTACAGTGTGAGACTAGCTGTACGATTCTTCATCATTTTTTTCAGTGCATGTGGACCACATTTTGCCATGATGTCCTAGTAGTCTTAGCCTGCTGTGCTAGTAGCTGAAATCGCCTCATTGGGTACATATATGCTTTTTAATTTTAAAATATGGATTTTCATTTACATTGTTGATATGGAATATCAGTTTTCTATCTCCCAATGGTTACTTTTATTTTATTCAGAACATGTCCACTTATTTTTATATTATTTTAAAAAGGTATGTAAAAATGTGCTGGCATAGGATAAATCATACTATATATATTCTATATGTAAACATATTAGTAACATAAATTATAAAGAATTAGAGAGATGCAAATTGTGGAAAAAAGAGTGGAAAACCACTCCAATTTAATGGCAATTTCTTAACAATACAACACAATGGGCGTCTAAAATTAGGGTGGTGTAGTATGAATGGTTGCAGAAGCAAGCCATTCTCCACAGATAATGCTTTTACCGCTTTTTATTTATTAATTTTGTTTGTTTCGAATGGCTTTGATTGGCCACTCATTTTTAAGGTTAAATATTTTATTAATTATTTTAGTTTTTCAAATGCCATTCAGGCTGGCACAATGTAGCAATGGTTTCTTGTGCTGATTCACATCTCTTGATTCCTTGATTCATATCCCAGGCTCACAAGCTGTCTCTATGGAGGAATTTGAATCTTTGCCCTATACACATGTGAGCTTTCTGTAAATGCTCCACTTTTCTCCCATATTATACAAAAATGTAGGTAACATTGATTGGTCAGTTGAAATGAGTGGCCCTAAAATGAAAAAGTATGTTTAGTAAAGGAATACATCATCATTTTCTCTTATTTAAAAAAAAAATATATGCCATTGGAGTACAGTTTTGGCTAGTCCCTATCTAAAATAAATTTAAAAATTCATTGACCCCTCAAGCATTTTTAGTAAATGCATTTGAAACATCCTAAATGTGTTCTCAAGAAACCTAAATAGTAAGTTTTTAGAGCTTAAGTTCTAATTTAAACGTAATTTTAAGTTCTGATTTGGATGGTACCTACAATAGCCACATATTAATTGGCTGATTTACTAAGAAACTAATGAAGCTAAAGTGTCAGAGCCCCTAATCCTGGACGGGCCACAAATGTGACTTTAGTTCACATTTCTTAAAAATTTGGGGTGTCTAGTATGCAAAAAAGACTTCTTAAAAAATAATACTACCAATAATACAGAGTAAGTCAATACTGGTGATCTGCCTTAGAACAACCCGATTGAAGAAGATAACAGTGGTCACTCAGACCTTGATGCTGGTTGCAAGGGGGCCCCAAAACATTACAAGCTTCAGAGCCCCAAAAATGTATATCTGCCACTGCACATACTGTACTCCTGCTGTTTTTGATGAAATTAAGAAAATAAAATACAGTAACACTTACATATACAACTGTCTTCCAATTCAAATACATACAGTACATAATGTTCAGATCACGGATTTGAATTGATTATGTCCAATACTATATTGAGTTTTCATAGCCTTATTAGGTCATATCAATGTTTGGCTACATGCATTAATAACATCAGACATAGTATTGACATAAAAGCCTCAAAAATAATTTGCTTAGACAAGCTCAACAAAATTGTTCAAACTCATTACTTGCATTAAAATATTTTTTGGTTAAATGAATGTTGTTTATCTATTTGGTAGACCAATTTAACCAAGGTAATGTACATACTAGCCAAACTACCTGACATTGCCTGGGTATATCTGTATAATGGGCTAAGGGAAGAAAGCAAACATTTATGTATTTTTAAATGTTGACTTTTATGTTATTTCTGGATAAAATGCAAGTGTCCCATCTGTCATCTACACTACCTCTCTGATAATTCTCATTTTCTCTGATCTTATGCAATAATTTTTGGAATTATTAGCATAGTCATCATCATCATTGTATTGTCAGTTTAAGATGTTTCTTTTTTCCTTTTCTTAAAAAAATAATTTTGTTCTTGTATAACAACTTCCCACTATCCTTATATGCTTGTACCATGCTTGATTATATCTACCAAATGGACTGAGAATGCCTTGGGATCCACAATTTGAGTTGGCAGGTATGGCTGGGGAAAGGGACGTGTGGGCCTCACTACTAAGACAGGTTTGGAAAATGAATGAATGAATCCCTGATTAATTGTCTCTTGGCTCTTTTAATATAGAGGGAGTTATTTAGTATGGACAATACTTTCCTTCTAATGTTGGAATATTTATAATCACATTATCACTTCCTTAAAGACAGTCTTTTTTATTTGGGTGCAGTGCACATATAAACAGATTGTTACTCCTGCTGACCCGAGAATGTCTCAAATACATTAGGTTATGTGAAAATGAGCAGAATGTCAAATCATGTATCAGCTGAATTTATTGGAATGATTACAATCCTTTGGTTTTGTTTCATGTATTCTTGATGGAACTTTTGAAAGCCTCAAAGTCTAGAGTTTAAGTTGTATCTATACTAATAAAAGGCAAAGCCCTCACTGACTGACTGACTCACTCACTCACTCATCACTAATTCTCCAACTTCCCGTGTAGGTGGAATTCCTTACAGCTTACTTACAAAAGTTAAGCAGGTTTCGTTTCGAAATTCTACTCGTAACGGTCATAACTGGAACCTACTTACGTACATATATACGGCCATAGCCTGCAGCTCGGTCGCTGTGAGAGGTGGAGTTGCGTCCCCCATCATCACGCCTCCCACATAATTGAGTGCCTGCCCATATAAGGCCGTCCGTCAGCAGCAATTCAATAGACACGCTGCCGCAAAATATTCGCTGGTGAAGACGAAGATGAGATGGTCAGGGATAGACTAGTGTTTGGCACAAACTCAGCGAAAGTGCGAGAGTAATTTTTAAGTGCCGGGTCTTAGCTAACATTAAATAAAGCCATGGACATTGCAAGATAGCACAAGCACAGCTGAGAACCTTCGATGCATGTATTCTGAGCAGCTTATGTGAACTGACTGTGAATGTAGTATGCAGAGAACAAGCAAGAGCTCCAAAGAGCGCTGTACAAAAAACGCATTACACAATTGAGAAGGCAGCAAAAGAATATGAAGCGAGTGACACATATAAGCATATTCATAAGTGCAGCTACTGCGGAAACAAAGCACACAGTGGAAAAAGTCAATGTCCAGCTAAAGGAAGACAGTGTAAAAAAATGTGGTAAATTGAACCAATTCGCTAGTTTGCAGGACTGGAAAAGGTAAACCTGTGCATGCAGTGTGTGATGTCTCAGGTAAAGAGGAAGACGAGCTGTTTATTGATGCAGTAAGAGAGGAACAATTCTCTGAAGCTGAACAAGCCTTTGAGGACATATCAATAGGAAAGCACGGTGTAAAGCTTAAGTTTAAATTAAGTTCATAGACACGCTGCTGCTGGCATTTGTCATGCATACGACGAATACGATATTCACGAAATACAAGTTTAATGAGAAGACGCAGGGTATAAACGAGACTTTTGATCACTTTGTAACAGAGTTAAAATTGCTGGTGAAGGACTGTGCTTATGCAAACGAATAGGAAAACAAGGTATAAAGCTTAACTTTAAATTAAGTTCATAGACACGCTGCCGCTGGCGTTTGTCGTGCCGAGAGACTGTGTTTGTGGAGGGATGAAGAGTTGAGGCGGGTGGGGGAGTCATATCATCATCTCCCCTCCCATTCACATGATTTCATTCACTTCATTTCGCTCCGAGCTGAGCTCCGCAGCTGACGCGGTCTTGCCGTTCTTTTTCCTTAGTGTTTAGTCCTCTCTCCTTTACTGATTTAAATAAAGGAGAGTTAAGATCCGAGAGACTGTGTTTGTGTGTTTGTGGAGGGACTGAGAGTTAAGGCGGGTGGGGGAGTCACGTCATCATCTTCCCTCCCATTTTCCTCATTTCATTCACTTCATTTCGCTCCGAGCTGATCTCCACAGCTAACGCGGTCTTGCGGAAACAACTTCGTGATGCTGCCACCAAATACTCACAGAAAAATCCACAAGTTAATAGACACACTGTCGCTAGAGTTTCTCCACACTCTGAATCCTCCAGCCACTCCTGAGCATAATCTAATTTTGAAGGTTGTGACACCAATAATGTTACTGAAAAACTTACAGCCACCAAAACTTTGTAACAGCATGAGACTTCAGGTCACGTGTCTGCAAAAGAACCTAATTGAGGCAACTATTTTTACTGGCAGTTGCTCAGAGGAGAGAGTTTTTATTCCTCGCATCCCCGTTATACCCTCTGATCTCCCATTTCAATTCAAATGCCTCCAATTTCCAGTAAGGCTCTGCTTCGTGATGAGAATTAATAAGTCTCAGGGACAGACCCTACAAAAGGTTGCCATTGATTTGAAACAGGATTACTGTTCACATGGCCAACTGTACGTCGCATGCTCAAGAGTAAGCTCGTACAGCTTGGTCATATTACAACTGGAGTGCCGAACTGACAACGTGGTATACAAAGAGATCCTTAACAAATAATTATTGGTATATTTTTCCTCAGTTTAAAAAGGTTTACTTTTCTTCTTAATAAAAATTTAAAAGCAGTACTTCGCCGCTGCGAAGCATGGGTATTTTGCTAGTAAACAATAAAATGAATGTAAAATTTCATAAACTTTGTCCATTTTTAAAGATGCTTTTTTTTGCTTCCATTACAACCACCATTTCTGATGAAAATTTAAAACAATATTTTGACGAAATTTTAAATTGGTTTAGCTTTATTAAACATGCACAATTTCATTAAGATTGCCACAGCCGTTTTGGAATTTTGCGCAGTTCCTGGATTGTCCCAGACAACAATACCAAAAGGGTACAATCCCCCTATATGATTACATTTTTGAAAGGCCATGTAGCCTATATTTTAAATTGGAAAAACAGCAACTTACTTACAAAATTTCATGAAAATCTGTTCTGGTACTTTTACATAATTGCCAAACAAACAAACAGACAAACAAGAAAAACATCAAATGAAGCTGAAAAATTAAAAAGTCAGACATTAAATGTTATGATTTAACTTATACAGAGTACTCTTGCTTTGTGTTTTTTAATAATAAACACACAAATCAAGAACTGAACTAGCAGTGCAGAGATCTAAAGTTCAATGCCTTAGCCACATAACCAAGCTCATTATTTTTTCCTTGGTTGGATGTAAAAATATATTTGCTGTAACCCACAAAAATCTGTTGAACATTTGATGCCAGAGACAGTCATTCCAAAACACAATTTTGACTAAACAATTGACAAACTTTCCACACCTTTCTTATCTGAAACAATTTCTGAACCTGAGATTCACCGTGTACTGTACATTGTATATCTGCACCTTCATTTCCTGCAAGAAAATGATAGATAGATAGATATATAGATAGATAGATAGATAGATAGATAGATAGATAGATAGATAGATAGATAGATACTTTATTAATCCCAAGGGGAAATTCACATAATCCAGCAGCAGTATACTGATACAAAGAAACAATATTAAATTAAATAGTAATAAAAATGAAAAAATTAAAATAAAATTAATGTTCGCATTTACTCCCCCGGGTGGAATTGAAGAGTCGCATAGTGTGGGGGAGGAACGATCTCCTCAGTCTGTCAGTGGAGCAGGACGGTGACAAAAGTCTGTCACTGAAGCTACTCCTCTGTCTGGAGATGACACTGTTCAGTGGATGCAGTGGATTCTTCATGATTGACAGGAGTTTGCTTAGTGCCCATCGCTCTGCCACAGATGTTAAACTCTCCAACTTTAATCCTACAATAGAGCCTGCCTTCTTAACAAGTTTGTCCAGGCGTGAGGCGTCTTTCATCTTTATGCTGCCACCCCAGCACACCACCGTGTAGAAGAGGGCACTCGCCACAACCATCTGGAAGAACATCTGCAGCATCTTACTGCAGATGTTGAAGGATGCCAACCTTCTCAGAAAGTATAGTCTGCTCTGACCTTTCTTACATAGAGCATCAGTATTGGCAGTCCAGTCCAATTTGTCATCCAGCTGCACTCCCAGGTATGTATAGGTCTGCACCCTCTGCACACAGTCACCTCTGATGATCACAGGGTCCATGAGGGGCCTAGGCCTCCTAAAATCCACCACCAGCTCCTTGGTCTTGCTGGTGTTAAGGTGTAAGTGGTTTGAGTCGCACCATTTAACAAAGTCTTTGATTAACTTTCTGTACTCCTCCTCCTGCCCACACCTGATGCAGCCCACAATAGCAGTGTCATCAGCGAACTTTTGCACGTGGCAGGACTCCGAGACATATTGGAAGTCTGATGTATATAGATTGAACAGGACTGGAGTACAGTCCCCTGCGGCGCCCCTGTATTGCTGAACACAATGTCAGACCTGCAGTTCCCAAGACGCACATACTGAGGTCTGTCTGTAAGATAATGTTGGGTAAGCTTCTAATTTCAAAACTAATTAAACTGTAATGTTATGGGCTATTGGCTTTCTTCAGTTATAAATAGCAGAGGAAATGATTGTTCCCTCTTTTTTTATATAATATATTATAATTTGTTACAATTTGCAGGGATAAATGTATTTTGTATATTTGATGCATATTGCTTTCTGATATACGTAGTTTAAAGGACTGAAAGTTTTGCCTGTCTATTGCAGTTATTTATTTTTGCCTTCATAGCTCATTAGAAAAAGGTTTGTGTTCCATTAGTATTCTAATTCATGTTAATGTTCATGGTTACGGTTATGCCCAGTGAATGCAGAATAGTAAAATGAGTTGTGACCTTCAGCTCATCATTATTTAAATTATAGGTCTTCAAGCACATCAGCACTAGCTGAATAGTTACAAAAGTAGATATCTACATTTAATATCAGGTTTTTGTGCCCAGTTACTTGCTAGATTTTTTGTATTGAACTGTAAATCCCTACACTTTTTGTTATGCAGTATGTCATGCAGAATAAGAATTTGTTTAACTTTAAAGGCACATGCTTTCCAAAATGTCAATAATGCTAGTAATATTTTTTTGCTTATTTTTAGTAGATGTTAGCTTGCAGCTGGAATTAATTACTTTTGGTCTTTGAGTTTTTAATAGTTTATATCATGGTCCAATTACATAAGATTTATTAAGAGGGAAACATAATTAAAATTTATGTTCTTTAATAGAGGAAAATAATTATTGTAGCCAGTATTCTCTAGCAACTCATAAATGCAGCTAATTAAAATGAAGCAAGTATTAATCATTATTTTGAAAATAGTACTTACATTTTAGAACAATACAATAGTGTGAAAAATTATGCTTACCTATAATTTGATATACTATTAGAATCTGTTTCCACTGGAATCTGAATTTGAAAATGTAAAATATTTATTATATTCAGTGCAGATGAGAGGGGTGTTAATGTTAATGACAGAATTATCTTAGTTTGCTTAGTTTTGAGATTGAATATAACATAGACAGCATTGGTAACATAACATAGACAATTGCAAATTCAGATTAACCCCCTATAAGTTAAAACTAGCGTTATGTTCGTAATGTTAGCTCTGTGACAGTAAAATACCCCTTAGATTGAAGTTAGACAGCTAGAAAGCTATGGAGTAATTTCACTTGTCTAACAATTAGAGCTGTACAAATTGAGATTGCACACAGCTTGGACATGCATTCTTGTATCAATAGCCATATGTCGATTCATTTGCAGAAGAGGGCAACTTAAAATCATGCGCTCAGATAATGGAACAAACTTTATTGGAGCTGAATGAGAGCTATTAGAAGTAGTAAAAAAATCCTGACAAAGAAAATATATGCAATGCCATGATAAAGAAAGAAATCAGTTGAATTTTCAACCCATTATTAGCCTTTCATCAAGCTGGTATATGGGAAAGACAAATCAGAAGCATAAGAAAGATTCTGAACTCAATACCTAAACAACAGATACTTGATGATGAAAGACTACAAACAGTGATGTGTCAGGTTTAATTAATCATCAACCACAGACACCTTACTAAGGCTTCAGTTGTCCCAAATTATTTAGAAGCATTGACACCCAATCGCTTGCTGCTGTCGAAGACACAACCTAGCATGCCACCTGGGCCCTTTTCTAAAATAGCCAGTACTGTATACAGCACTCGAAACAAGTTAAATGCTTAGCTGATCTGTTTTGAAAGAGGTGGTGTAAAGAGTATTTGTCAATACCACAAACACATTAAGAAAGCTTCCACCTTGAAGAAACTTTGAACCAGGAGACATTGTCTTGATAGTAGACGGTGCTGCACCTCGCAGTTCTTAGTTAATGGGTCGAATCATGAAGACAATTTCAGTCACCAAAGGTGCAGTCAAAAGAGATTGTGTGCAGATCAGAACCAGCACACTGGACAGACCCATGAATAAACTGTGTCTGCTACAAGAAACAGCAAATAATTAAAAGGATAAATATTTGCTTGAAATTTATGATTTAAGTATAATCTTAGGCTCTTAAATAAAATGTATTAATTGTTTCTGTTTCTTGCATAAAGATATAGGGGTCAGAACTGTAAGAGAACAAACACTTTTTAAAGCTACTTTTTCCATTACAAAGTTGAAGCTGTAAGACAGTAACAATATTGTTCATTACAACTAAGATTTTAGAATTCATACAAATAGATTTTGGAAGTGGAAGAAAATCAGTTTCACTGAGTAAGCCCAACAGAGTGTAATTGCAGCTTGCAGTACCTATGAGGTCAACTTCATTTAACACCCACAACATTAGTCATGAAATGCCCATCACATGCCCAGTTATAAAAGAAAATTGGAGATTAGGCTTCAACACAACAACATCAAAGAGTTGTGGAGGGCAATGAAGACCATTACTGTCTATAAAGAGAAGACAAGCCATGCAACAACAGGTGATGAGGACAAGGCCAATGAGTTTTAACCTGTTTTACAACAGGTTTGACATGGTGTCCAGCACCAGCTCGGTGTCACAGAGTGGGTCACCTGTTCCCTCTCCCACCAATGCAGAGGCAAATTTTGCTCCTCAATGTTGCTGCACCTCGACATAATTGCTGCAAAATCTGCTACACCAGGTCCCACTCCCCTGCTCTTCACAGTAGATGAGATGATGGTGCAGTTAAAGATGTTATGCCCTGGAAAGAAAGCTGGTCCAGATGGCGTGTGTCCCGGACTGCTTAATGAGTGTGCAGATAACTTGCTGAGCCACTACAGATATTGTACAGTCTGAGACTTCAAGGTAGGGGGGTCCCAGCATTGTGGAAAACATCATGTCTTGTACCGGTTCCCAAAGTTGGGTAACAGACTGAAATAAATAACTACAGACTGGTGGCCCTTGCATCAGACATCTTGAAAATGCTGGACTGGCTTCTTCTTTGTCACATACCAGGAGCACAATGGTGCTGAGGATGATATCCTCTACATGCTACTCCAGACTAATTCCTTTTTGGATGAACCGGGTGGTTATGTGAGGATTATGTTTTTTGATTTTTCAAGTGCATTTAACACCATCCAATCCTCTATTCTAAAAGATAAACTGGAGAAGACGGAGATAGATTCCATCTTCACCTACTGGATTCATAACTACATGACTGGACGAGTACAGTTTGTCAAACTAGGGAACTATGTCTCTGGGATGGTAGTGAGAAACGCTGCGGTTCCACAAGGGACTGTTCTGGCCCCATTCCTGTTCACATTATAGGCAGCTGACTTATAAGTCAGACGTTTGCCACAATCAGAAGTACTGTGATGATGAAGCTATTGTGGTGCGTATAAGGAATAGGCAGGAAGGGGAATATAGGGATCTGATTGGAGCTTTCAATGACTAGAGCAGTAAGAACTGCCTGGTTCTGAACACAAAGAAGATCAGGGAGATAATAGTAGGTTTCCACAGTTCTAAGCTCTGCCTTCAGTCTGTTAATATCCAAGGGTAGGACATTGAGGTGTTGCAGACTCATAAATATCTAGGTGTCCACCTTGATGACAGACTGGACCACTCTGAGAACATGGATGTATTCTACAGGAAGTTGCAGAGCAGGTTTTTTTTCCTCAGAAGACTCAGATCCTTCAAAATATAATAAAATGTTGTCTTTGTTTTATCAGACAGTTGTTGCCAGTGCCCTCGTTTTTGCTGTCATGTGTTGGGGAGGCAGTATGACAGATAAGAACATGAAGAGACTGGACAAGCTGGTGAAGATGGCTGGCTCTGTGCTTGGTAGGACTGGGGACACTGTAGCAATGGTGGTGGAAAGGTGTATGGGTAGGAAGGTACAGGTCATTCTTGAAAGCAGCAGTCACCCTCTCCACAACACTTTGGCAGATCAGAAAAGTAAACACATAAAGTCATCTTCTCTAACTGCGCTATAGAACAGAAAGCTTTAGAAGATCATTTGTTCCTACTTCTGTGAGATTTTATAATTCTGTTGTCAACACAAGTGATTCATGACCCTGTCACCACTCTACCTTCTGACACTGTAACAACTGTCCATTTGTACTTTTTACTATTTATTTAATTATGTTTTGTTCTCCTTGCTTTTTTAATAATTTGTAACAGTGTATACTGAGGAGATGAATAAACTATTTATCTATCTATTTATGGTTAACATTAGCGTTTTGGAAAGGTTATCTAACTTGAAGGTCATTTTGTGATTGACTTTGTGGACATTACATTATCAACATCATAGATATTGCAGGATGCAGTTAGACCCATCTCGACTAAGTGCTTTCTATTTGAAGGAGATTCAAATTCTACACATATAGTAGGGGCCCATTTATACTTCATGCTCAGAATGCGTATGTGCACGCGTCATGGCTGCCACACATTCCCAGTGTTCATTTGACTTGTCCTCTTAGCACCATCTCAGAAATTAATGTGTTGCGTGTATGAGTTGCAGTACCAGCAAAAAGTTGGGGGGGGATGGGTGGGGGGCGCAGTGTGATAACAGTTGGAATGTGACGTCAGAGTCTCTGGTTACTATCTGCATGTGTCAGAAAGACGCTTTGAAGATCCTCTGGGATTGATGAGGTGAAGCAAAATGCCCACATACAAATGCATTTGTGGTGCTTTTATATTCAAGCATCGCATATTCCTCAACATAATACATTATAAAAGTCTCACATACCATCTTCTGTGCCATCTTTTTTTTTTTTTTTGCACCTTTACAACAGCATCAGAATGTATGGCAGCGTATTTGAGCCACAGAGAAAAAAAGGACATGGTGAAAAGGTGTATTTTGTGATTAAAGTGGAAATTTCAGCTTTAATCTTGAAATGCCTACTTTAACCTCATAGTTTACTTTATTGTTAAAGTAGAACGTCGTAAACGTCATCTTAAAACTGACCCAGTTGTTAATCACTATGTGCTTCTGTGGCTTCCTCCTGCATTGACAGCAGCAACAAGCAGCAGTCGCCACACAGGACACATTACATTTATGATATTCCTTTCATGATGAAATGCATTAAGCTATGTATATTACATTTTACAGATAAATAGTTAACTTCATTTAAATAATGAATACTGTTAATAATTCCACACATCGGGGTGGCAGAACAATAGCACTGCTGCTTCGCAGGGTGTCACGTCGCTGGTGTTCCCTGCCTGGAGTTTACATGTTTTCCCGGTGGGTTTCTACAGTGTACTACAGTTTCCTTCCAAAGACATGAAGGTTTGGGGATTTGGTAACACTAAAGTGACGCTAGTGTATGTGTGTGCTTGTGTTCAGCTTGTGATGAGCTGATGCCCCGTCCAGGGATTGTTTCTGTCTTGCTTGCTGGAATGGATGTAATCATTAACAATCCTTTTCAGAGATATTGTGGCAAGGTGTCCTCTGAATTGTATGGATGTTTCAGACATTTCACAACACAGAGAAACTGAACTTTTTCTCACCGTGATGATATCTCACACTGCCACCTGGTGGAATCTTCATAGTATGACCACAAGTATAAACAGTACAATGCTTGCGTAGCAGTAGCGTCCACTGGAACACGCATCACATCACGTGAAGTATAAACCTGGCCAAAGAAGTCAGTACTTTCCACCATGCTGGGCATATATTGAATGAACTTTTATCAGTAATGGTGCTTTGCAGGAAGCAAATGTAATAATTTCTTGTAAGGGTAACATATTGCTACAAAAGGAACATAAAGAAGAGAAAATAATCATCTTTATTTTTTTCATTTTCACTTAAACAGTTGTACATTTACAATATGTTACATTTTACAACTCCGTCTCTTTCCTTGTCTTGTTTGGTTAGATTTAACACCAGATTCTGCATTATGTTTAACATACAGTATCAGCTATCAGGGGTTGACATGACCCTCAGAAGTAATTTAATTTAAGAGAAGTGAGTGATTAATTAATGGGTGTTAAGCATATCAATTCTGACATTGTGATCTAAAACAACAAAGGTGGGACATTTTGAAATACTCAGCATGGAAAATATTAATGAATAAATCTCAGTACAGAGATGTTTATAGAAGTCTAACACTTTCAGCACTTTTAAAGGAACTTTTACAGTACAAACAGAACATTTCAGTCATAAAACAGAGGTCTTTTTCAGCAATAAAAGTTGAAATATAAACTGTTCCAATTTATGTGAGAATTAATGAGAGCAAGTCTGATGAACTTTAAGCTGGGAAATGTGGCACCAGTCTTCTAAAGTGTTTCTGTGAATATAAATCTCACTGTCTTAGTAATAAAATCTTATAATAACATTTGGAACAGATCAGGAACAAGTGCACAATTTGTCTCCACAATGTACTAAAATTCTGTGCTGTTTCACTTGTATGTCTGTCTACTGTATTCAAGTAAAACAAGATAAATATTTCAATAGACATTTTCTAAAGCCTTGTTCTCTAATATATGTTTCTTTTTTCCACTTTTGTTTATTTAGCAATTGCATTTTTATTTTTAAAATTTTAAGATTTTGCTTTGTTACCTTTTTTTCTTATATAATACTTCCACTAACCTTAAACTATGTTTTTTGAAATACATTTTGTGTGATATTAGGCTTACAGCAAATTCAAAAATTTATAACCTGGTTATAAAAACAAAATCTTCAAGTCGTGAAAAGCAAATAGACATAGGCCTACAGACAGAGAGACATTGGATTTTATGTATTATATATTAGTAAACCTTAAAAATAATGTGCAGTTAAAGTCTCAACAGCATTCTCAGGATTTCTGGAGCTTAGTAGAGCCAGATAACTATAAGAATCTTCACCAAGCAGCTCTGAAAATGTCTGCTTTGTTTGGAGCTACATACCTCTGTGAGTTTGCCTTTTCTGACATGAATGTCATGAAATCAAAGGTCAGAACAAGACTGACAGACGAACATTTAAATGACTCCATAAGAGTGAACCTAAGTGGCTTCACTACACCATACACCTCAGTGCCAGTCATCTGACTAACTAAAAACACATCACACATGAAACTGGACACGTGAAAACTCTTGTGAAATGAAACAGTGACATGTAACAAAATGACAAATGAATTAGTAATATCTGTGTATTTGTAATTGCACTGTTTTGTTTTGACAGCATTCATGTTTTAATTCAATAGTGTGAGATACACTAGAAAATACAGACAGACATACAAAATGCACTTGCAGGTGAACTAAATATTTTTGTGATGTTTTAATGCAAAATGTGAGTTGTGGACACCAAGATTTTGGAAATGTTCAAGCAAATTAAGCTTATTCAGTTTGTTTGGGTTGAAATAAGCTATGAGAATAAACGTTAGAAAACATGAGCAGCTCTCAGCCATTTTCATTTTGTAAAAGTGGCTCTCAGGGAAAAAAAGGTTGGAGACCCCTGATCTAAAGCAATCAGGAGTTAGCTATAAATGTTGAAAAAGAGAAGAAGTTCACTCTCTGTTTGCACCTTAAAGAGCAGTGATCAGTGATCTGGTTTCTATGGGCTGAAGGTGTACCAGGAGACAAAATCCTTGTTGGTTTGTAAGAATCATGGTATGAGCTTGCTCAGTGTTGTCGTCATTAGTGGATGTGAACAGGCATCCAACTCTTTTTTCATGGTTAGCATTTGTCCAATCCATTTATAAACACTCCATTGTGGTAAAACACTGCCTCCATATTGTGCTGAAAGCCCATAAAAAGCAGATCACTCTTTGCTGCTCTTTATTGGTGCAAATGGAGAGAGAAGTGGCCATGTTTACTCCACAAAATAACAAAAGAAACTGGTCGAAACTTTATCACTGTTAATAGACACACACCGTCTTTCCAAATGCGCGGAGACATCTGTAGAGACAATCCAAAGAAAAGTATCACAAAAGTACAAATAATTATTGACTTACCGTTGTATTTGTTGTGTTGTTGTGAGACTTTTGTGGGGCTAGCTAAGCCAATTGCTTAAAACCATTTCAAATATGTGCAAGTTCAGTTATATGGCCATATAGATCTTACCCTGGCAATTTTCCACACAATATATTTTGTGTTTTAATAGGTCTGGAATTTCATTCATGTTTCATACTAACCTTGTGTGGAAAATTGCCCGGACATGATTTGCCCGGTTGTGGCCCCTCTGTATCCTTGTACGATTGTTGTCATTCTCCTTTGATCCCCTCCAAACTACATAATGTTTTGGTGCATAGAGTTGCCTAACACTGGTAGTTTTTTTTTGCTTTTTGCACCATTCTCAGTAAACCCTTTAAACAGTTGTGCAAGTAAAAGGCTGTGATAACAGCTTTTTAGAAGTTGCTAGAAGGATCACAACTAGTGCCAACCATCATGCCACATTCAAGGTCACTAAAGTCCCTCTTTTTTTGCCCATTCCAATGCTCAAATGAATACCAACTTATGCTAGAAATGCTAACCTCGATGATTTAAGCTACACACCATCTGATGTTTAACATATTGGAATGTAGAATTAGTGTGGTGGATCAGGTCTGAGTGTTTTAACAAAATAGTGCAACTCAGACCTTGTGAGCGTAGGTGTGCAGAAGGAAAGCCATGTAACTGTCTAGAACTTAACAGGGGGAACTGGCTAATGCTCGCTACATGCATAAGCACAGTTGGCATAATTATCCTTCATCAACACTCCACAGATTGTTTAGTGTACCTACACTCATAATGTATTGAAAGGTCTGAGTACGTCAAAAGAAGAGAAGAAGAAAAACAAGAAAGAGATACCAATGAAAAAGAGAATTCAGGATCGAACAGTCAAGTCAGTGCTGAGAATAGTGGAGGAAGCAAGGAGAGGCAATGAAGTTGGATTGCCCAGCAAAGGAGTGAGGGGAACAGTATGTTAGGGGTGGATTGCTCCTGCTGAGCCAAGAAGCAGAAGCAATTGTAGGCTTAAAGAGAAATTCAGACATCGAAAGAGGCACCAGAAAGTGGGAACCAGAAGGCTGACCAGGTCTGTCTGATCTGTGAGCAAAGTGAGATGACAGAGAGAGCAAGCACTGAGAGAAGAACAGGAAGAGACCATCCTATGCTTGTTTTTTTTAATTGGTTTGAATTATGGAAAGGATTTATTTATTTATTAGTTTTAACTTTCTGCACTATTTTATTAAACAAACCACACCTGCTCATACTTGCCACTGGACCTCGGACTTCACCACAGGGAATGTACCTAGACAAATCGTAACTCAGTATATAATTAAATGTTGGATATTTAATAAGCCTTTTGTAGCAAGGATTTGAGAAATTGTTGTTCCACCGGATAGAACTGAAGCAAAATTAACACAAAGTATGTCTGGCTTGTTACACCCCATTAACAATTTTCATTACAACTGTTTTCATAGATTGATTTCAGAGAAATCTGCCTGACCTCAGCAGTTACTAGTGGCCCTCGTTTTTTTCCTAATGATTTTCCTCTGGCAGACAGTAATATTCCCACAGCCCTAATAATACGGAATGCTAATATTGCCACCATTTAAAGAGGTATTTGTTCTTCTTTCTAAAAGATTTGTTTAGTATATTCTACCCTTGTAAACTATAGTCAGGCAATAAATATGGATACTTACTCTATACTTTAACATCACCAGTTACGGGAGATGATGTCTCCTTCTAAAATCAAGATTAGTCTCCATTACCCTTTATACAGTATATTCAGCATTAAATAAGAAAGATCTTGCAATGAAACTGATTCAGCAAAATGGTTTTATGCTCATCTTATATGATTCAACATTTGCTGGATGAGTGCAAGCAAGGGCTAGCAAATGAGACCAAATGGCAAGGTTACATTCTTCAACGTTTTATGCACTGTACATATTGGAAACACACTTGCAGATTAAATATCTTTTGTGTAGTAACATAATAGGCCAGTGACAGGAACTTGACTTGTAGCTTCATGGTTTTCAGTCAAATAATCATTAGGCCATACCAACTAACGACAGTATACTGGCTGCCTACAAATGATCTGTCTCAACAACTAAGACATTAATCATACAAAGTGCACCATTTCCTACTGTTAAACATATACACATGCCAATCACAGCATACTGCCATTATACAATAAAAACAAAAAACCCTAATTTATATGTATATAGACTAGTTGTCTCACGTGGCTCCACCTGCATATGAGTGAAACAGGACGAATTTTAAGAATCAATAAACAAACAGGTATCGCTAGCTAAGTGGAGGCAAATACGTTCCAAAACATGGCGACAGGCAGACTGACTTGAACAGAGGCTGGTGCGGGAGTGAGGAGGGACCTGCCTTGCTCCCTGCTCCTGACATTATGCTTCCCCCTACCCTCGGCCTACAGCCTCTGTCTCGGATTAGCTCAAATAAATCATTCCTGCAAATGAACTGTGATACTTAGCTTGATGAGAGAAGTCACAAAATCAACAGGAATGTTCAAGCAAATTATACAAAAAAAACCTAATCTAAATCCTTTTAGTAGTTCTCTTGTGAAAAGCAGACAAACGGACAGACAGACATTGGATTATATATACATAGAGATAATGAAAAGTTGACTGACTGACTGACTCATTCACTCATCAACAAAAACACTATTTCCTGTTTTAAAGTGGAAATTTTGGCAGGTCCTGGTCAGTAGGCTTCCATTTAGAAAGGACATTTCAATATATTGATATTTAGGGGTAACTCCCTATGTAATAGAAAAGATAAATACCCTAAAATGTCAAAAACCTTATAACTGATTTGATTGAAATTTGGTGATGTTATAGAATAAAGAAAATTAGCCAACACGTTTTGTTTTTTTTATTTCACTATATGTGTGGGTAACAAAACTGTAGCAAGTAGAGTATTCTTAAGCAGTGTGTCTTTTTTTTCTTCAGTGGTGTTTACGTGGAGAAATGAGGTGTGCTGTTCATACAGGTGACTTCTCCAGCCAGAACAGCGTGACTGTACAAACTGAAGCTCTAAGAGAGACAGAAAAATGGGGCTGCTGGTAATTTTAAAAGCTGCCCTGCCCAAAAAAAAACAATGAGGCGGTGAGCTGCATGGAAAATAACATGAATTGAAACAAGGAAACTAAGTTGAAACTTAAAAAAAGAAGTGTTGAAAGTGGCCACCTGTGGGTACATGCTGTACTCCCTATGCTGTAGGCTTCTTCTTACTCCTCACAATGTGGGATAAAATACATACAAATTCATGCCACATTATAATGTCCAGTGCTCTTATATATGTAAACTTCAAAGAATGGGAGTTGGGGGTGTGTCCTCTGAGGTCAGACCATCAGGCAAAAGCATGCCTTGGTAAGTTTAAATGCTTGCTCAGCTCAGCAAAGGAGTCCCCCGCAGACAGAACATGGAGGAGGTGGACACTGCAGTGCTTTATAGTAAGCAGCTATACTCCCTGCCTCGACCCTTCTATTGAATATTAGTGTAGCATAGCATTATGACCAACCTTTCGACTAATATGCTGTTGTGTAAAAGTAATAATGAAAGGCAAGAAAGGGCAAGGTGCAGACTAAACAGAGTACTGCCAGTAATTTGTCTCCACTTTAAGCACTATGACATTGTACATAGTTTTGTATATTATTGTTTCTTTCCACCTGTTTTTTTCTGTAAAATGCTTAAAATGTTCAAGTCTTTGTAAGTCCCACATAAATGTTCAGCCTGTAAAACTCAATGTAGCATGTAATAAGTTAAAGTAAATCATGATTTATTTTATATTACTTTTGATATAAACCGTTCAAAACCTTTGTGATGGTACAAGATTACACATCAAAGCATTACTTTCAATTCTGATTGAAGCTACATTTTATATAGGATGTGTGTAATTATACTCTAAATTCCCATTACTTATACTAATTACCCATTTGAATTTAAAAAAATGTTGGCTCACCTTATCTGTGGGCTTGTGAACTGCAGTTTTGACCAACTTTGATTTGAAAACATTACAAAAATCCAGAATATTCTTGAAAAAGAATGTTTACAATTCCCACATGCAGTGCTGCCTGCTAAATACTCACAAGAAACAACATTCACAAGGGGATGCTGCTGAGACACAGACAGCCCAGCCAAAACTCAGTCCTGCTGTATCAGCCCTTGTGTCCACTTTGTGTGTGCAATCATCTTTATGCTTTCTTATAAGTCCTGAGCATCTGTGGTTTTTGTACATACAAGTGGGTCCTGGAATCACATTCCCGTGGATAAGGTGAGACAGTCTGTCATACCGTTTTCTGTAAAGTTCTGTTTATTTAAAGACCACCAACAAAAGCCAAGGTCAGTAACTGGGAAAAGCAAGAATAGATCTACGGCACAAATGTTTTACTCCTTAGTAATTGTATGTAGCATGTTAAAGAGTAAGGATTTCCTTTGAACTAAAAACATCAACGCCTGGTAAAAATAACAAATATTGCATACAGAAATGTACTCAATTACATAGTACTTCTGATTCATCCATTTAACTGACAGCAGCATAATCAAGGCCCATTGTCTTAGGAACTTTTCTGTGTTAACATAGCTAGTCATTATATATAGCTTCCAGTCTGTATTGGTTATTATTTTCGGGCACATATTTTTTGCACATCAGTACATGAATATGTTTCTATGTGAATGGGCCCCCATATTTTAACTGTTTTGTTGAAAAATACCAATTGTGAATAAACAAGGACATAGTGTTAAAAGTGTTTGTGTCCCAGAGGTTGCCATGTTTACTTCAGTAATCCTAAAGTAGAAATAAATCACACAACCATGCGAAGCACAAAATCATTGTCTTAACGGTATCATAAACAAAAACAAAAAATTAGTATCAGAGGTGCAGAGCTCTGTGTTACTGTGAGGATGGCCTGGTAATGAACACCAACTTCTAGTGGCTATGTCAGTTAAATATCAGTGACACTGGAAGGGCGGTGTTTCAAGGCTCCTTGACAAGATCTCAGTAGTTCTCCTGCATTTCTTCTTCATCTGGTCTAGGGAAACAAAGAAAGAATGAAAGTTAGTGCCGGTCTCACACTCAAATTGTTCCCGGTAACAGCACAACATAAGCTCTTAAAGCGCTGAATACACTTGCATGTTTGATGCTGCCATCCACTTAACAAGCAAGAGCCAATTAGTTTTGAGAAAACATTCATATTTTATCTCATTCACTTATTTACAGACAAACATTTAATATCCCAATTAGAATTAATAGTACTGCAAATTTCAATTCAGGAAATGGTTATTTTCAAATGTTTACTGCCTGAATTATAATTTTTTTTTTTACATTTCTGTGATGGAACCCTCATAACTATGTCTCATTTAGCAGGGACATAAAACAGTGAGAGTAAGAGATGAGCTTGTAAATGTCAGCAGATGACAAAGCTATGCTGATAGATAAATGAAATAAGCACTGATATAAGGCATGGGATATGAAGTTGTAACGGCCGACCCCTTTCCCAGCCGGCAGCTACACCTCCAAGACCTGTGGCCTGGATAATTTACTGAGGTTGAATCTAAATATCAAGCCGTACCTCTAACAAATGAAACTTTTCCCCACAATCAACGGTGTAAATATAAGCACAACAGAAAAGCAGATATGTAAAATTAAGCTGATTAATTATATTTAAATGAAGCAACAACAAGAAATATGCTAAATAAATAAATAGAAAAAATATATATATAAATATATATATATATGTAACCCTCCACCACAGCAACAACGTGACACCACCATATATAAATACAACAAAACCTCCCTTGCCCCTGTAGCATATAACAAACAACGAATAACAACAATGAATGATAAACGGAATGAATGATTGTGAATTATAATCCAGTTATAAAAACTGTCCTGCAGACGGATGACTGTACGAGAGATAAGTGAGTTGTTTGAATTTCCCGGCACATGAAGCAACCTCACCATGATTCCTCAGCGCATGGTGGATGATGATCCGACCCTGGGGTCTCTGGAGATGAGGGATTGAAGACAGTCCGGCAGAATGAAAAACAAACTAGGGTAAAAACGAGATGTGAAAAAACAGTAGGTAAGTTGCTTCGTGGTTCTGAAAAAATGGTCTCTTTCTTTCTCCTCTCCTCGCTCCTCTTTGTTTCCTCCTGATTGCTTAAATAGTCCTGTGCTGGATGTAATTGACTGATAGTTAACAGGTGTTTTCCAGGTTTGGGGCTGTGGTTTCCTTACATCATCCGTCCCCCTTTGTATTTACGGGGACGACATTTACTGACGCATACAAACAGCAAACGGGACGATGGAAACAAGACACACTCAGTACTAACATTTGACACTATTACTATGTAGCCCCGCTACAAAGTGAAGATTATTGTAACGCAGGAGAAAAGTTATAAGTTTGTACAGAGTGCAGTAACATAGGACTCAATGTACATAATGACCCACCAAGTGAAGCATCATTAACGAGCTTGTGACTGAAATTACAAATGGACAAAACTACATATTGTTTGAACAAAAAGATCTAGAAAAAGATCATTTAAGAGAGTACTATTCAATGTAATATTATGCAATGTCGACATGGAGGTAAACAAGAAATGACACCAAAGGGTAAATGAATAAATTTACTGTACAACGCCTATAAAAAGTATTCACCCACTCAGTTGTTTGCACATTTTATTATTATACAACATTAAATCAAAGTGGATTTAATTTGGCTTTATGACATTGACCATCAGAATATGGAAGAAGATGATCCGCTGTGGCAACCCCTAACGGGAAGAAGCCGAAAGAAGAAGACATTGACCATCAGAAAAAGACTCTTTAATGTCAAAGTGAAAAGAGATCTCTGAAAAGCAGTCCAAATTAATTAAAAATATAAAACAAATTAATTCAAGTCTAGCCTCAAATTCTCAATTGGACTGAGATCTGGACTTTAACTCAGCCATTCCAGGACAATAACAATATTGTTTCGAAACCATACCTGTGTAGGTTTGGACTTTGGGTCTTTGTCTTTCTGAAAAATATATCTTCTCCCAAGGTGAAGGCTTCTTGCAGACCACATCAGGTTATTCCTGGTAATTTTCTTGTAGTGAGAAGTCAAAAAAATGACACCTTTTATTGGCTAACTAAAAGATTACAATACGCAAGCTTTTGAGGCAACTCAGGCCCCTTCTTCAGGCAAGATGTCATGTAGTAACAGTGTTCTGTATGTCTGTTGTACTAGGGTGTTGTACCGTGTTACCACAAGCCTTCCAGGAATTGCTGCACTTAAGTATCCTCACAGCATGAGGCTGCCACCTCCATGTTTCACAGTAGAGATAGTGTTCTGATGGCCAATAGGCTCAATTGTAGTCCCATCAGATCATAGAAACTTCTTCTAGTTGACATTAGAGTCTTCCATGTGCCTTCTGGCAAATTCTAGTCTATCTTCTGGACTCCAAAGTATATTCAGTGACTTGAATATTTTCTTGTCTCCATCCCGGATTTAGCTTTTCAATCATCTTTTCATGGATTTGCTTGAAATGTTCTTTTATCTTCATTGTATAGGTTAGCCCACCACAATTGGACCTTCAAGATAAGGTGCATTTACTATATACTACAGTCAATTGAAATTCCTTGACTATAGATAGGTGACCTCCACTTTACTGATTATTTACTTACTTACAATATGTTCTCCCATTATACCTTTGGTGTTGGGGTCTTAAGCGATTGATTGTATTTTTCCCATTTTTTGCCAGGAACTTCACTTGTTTCATTGTCATCTCTCTCTTTCTAGATCATACCCTCTGTTTTTTTTCTTCACCCTTCATTTCAAACACTTTTTTTGAGACACTTTGTTTCACTCACCCTTATTTCTACGGTTTCCACGAGTGGTTTCATTTCCAGTTCTTCATGGATTCCTTTATTTCTTATCCTGTCTCTTTTTATTTTACCTATCACTTGTCTTAAATACATCATTTCAGATCTTTGTTTATCCAGTATTGGCCAAGATTCTTCATTGTATAATATTATTGGTACAAATGCAGTTTTATATAGATGCAGCTTAGCTTTTATAATTATTCTTTCTTTCCTGTTAATACACTTTAAATTTGACAGTATGCTATATTTGCCTTTATTTATTCTGTTTCTGATCTCTTCATCTATCTTTCCATCTTTACTTATAATAACCTTTAGCTGCTCATTCACTGACACATTTTTTAGCAGGTTTCCATCTATCTGTACTCACACTTCCCGTTTTTCTTCCTGTACTTTCCTTGTTATTTTCGTTACCTTTCTATGTATTTATTATCATACAGGACATTTCTCTTCTAGTTTGGTCTTCTATGTTATTAATTTCCTGTGTAACTGTTGCTCACTTACTGCAATCAGTGTTATAACTAATTCTGGGACTTCGAAGGCCAATTGGCTGTACCAGTGATGATTTAGGTGTGTCATTTTAAAGGGGATGAATACTTTTGTAATCATCAATAACAACATTTATTTATATAGCACATTTTCATACAACAATGGAACTCAAAGTGCTTTACAAGATGGCACAGAAAAAGTTACAAGAAAAGAAAAAGAATTCTGATTATTATTATTATTATCAGTTATTTTGCGTTTTATATTTGTATTTAATTTAGACCACTTTGGTAAGATCTGTTTTCACTTTGACACTGATGAGTCTTCTTCTGTTGATTATTATAATTTAAAAGTCATAATTTGTGCATACAGTATTCTAAGAGTAGGTAATCATGGGCAGAAAGTCCTTAGTAGTTTATAAGAGACAAAGTAAGGAAGGTGAAACAGTGTTGTGGAGACCCATATGATGAATGGAGAGAGTTAGAGAAAATGTAATGTTCTGTACCTGGTTTTGGGCAGAATCTCCATTATGATGATATATGATTTAGATAACCCTTTTACTCATTATGTATTGGAGGGATGCAACCATTTATTAAAAGAATAGTTTTTGTCCCCCTTTAAAAATAACTGAACATGCATAGCTATTGTAAAAGTATTTCTCTAGTTTCTGCCTTGCCTCCTAGGCAGACCACCTTTCAAGGACATTGTAACTATTTCAGAATTGATGCCAGAGCTTATATAAAGTACCGCTTTATTATATGAATAATCAAGTATTGATATTTTTCATTGTATCTCAGTATTACAGGGAAAATGTATAAGATGTTTCTTTAGCTAAATGTAACATTACCATTATGTGAATGACATATAATTCAGGAATAAGCCTTTCATTGAAGACAACTGATGTACATATTTTAGTCCTTAATTATTATAGGAAATTCTATCATACCGCCTGAGATAAATGTAAATTAAATTATCAACATCAAATGTCTGAAAATGTAATGGGACTAAAATTTTGAACAATTAAGACTAACTCTAAAGCATTAAACAATTCAATCACTGAGAAACTGGATTGCCTCCTACAGTACAGCAAAAAGACAGTGAACCATTGCATTACCTCCTCAATATGCATAAATATATTTAAATTCACATCACATGGATGATTAAGATGAATAATCCCTTGAAGGTGGTGGAAATATTCAAAAGAAGAATATGGAATATCTTTTTTTAATTGCCTTCATGTAACTTGCAAATGTTAGACTCAAGAATAGGCCTAATGAATAGCAAAATGGCAAAGTTAAGATTTAAAGCATGATCTTACTAGCTTTTCAATCATTTTATTAAAATATTTTTTTCTTTGCACTTCCACAGGATCAACGAAGAAATGGCAGCATTCAAATTAAAACTTGATATCATTCTCTGACAACTTTCTTTTCCAAAAGGACATTGCGTTAATTCATTGATATATAATTCATCAAACAGTACAGCACAGGTAAGTACAATATTAATTATCTCTTTGTTCCACAGACCCGTGTCCTTTAACAATACCTTTATTCTGCACTAATTAAATATTTTGATTTGAAAATGTTCACCACTGAGTGACCTTGGTGTCACATTTTTTTTTGGAAAATAATATTCCTCCAAACCTTGTTTATTAAGTTTACAGTCTGAGTGGCATTTGTCTTTTAACATGAACAAGAAAATATAATTTGGTTTTATAAAACCTGCAATATAGTCCTTAGTGTAATCTGAAACTTTGCACTACTACCTCTAGTAGTTTTGTTTTTCATTAAATTACAGGAAGCGGGCGGCTTGGAGTTTAGCCCGGTTATCTCACATCTTTAGTGTTGAGAGACAGATATATGACTCAGTCTCCTTCTGTGAGAAGTTTACACATTCTCACCGTATGTTTGTCAGTCTTTCTTTGGATTCCGGCTTGCCGAATGTTAAACTGAGTGGCAGCTCTATAGGTAGGTAGTTGTGTGTGAGTGTAACCTGCAATTTATTGATGTCTCATCCGTGTTTCACCTGACAGATTCCACCCAATCCTGCAATTAAGTAAAACATTTAAAAATAAATGAATAGATGAATAAAGTGTACAAACAGCCTTTCTATTGTACGTTAGAAATACAAAGAAAAAGAATACCTCAATCAAAGAGTACTGTATTTCATTGAAAGTCAAATACCATATGTATGAATATACTAAAAGAGAATGTGAACAAAGTGAATGCCCTAAACCAATTTTTAAAAAGATTTTCCCTACTTCTAACCTCACCACCTTCTACCATCAAGAATTCCTACAACCTAACCGGACCATAAGTATAGGCTAACCAATTAACGAGACAACTGAGGAGGCTACACAAAGAAAAGGCCAGCTCGAGTCAGTCCTCAAGTTCTTAAAGGCCTGTGCTGACCAACCTGTTTAGTCTATCACTAAGGCGGCAAAGGTTGTTGTTGCTGTGGAAGACATCCAGTATGTCTGCAGTTCCAGCAAGGGTAGATGCCTCATCACCTAATGACTACAGACCAGTGGCACTTATATCCCACATCATGATGACCTTTTAGTGGGTGGTCTTGGACTATATGAGTCCTCTTGTGAAAGACCACTTGGACCCACTGCAGTTTGACTATTGGACAAAGATTGGAGTGGAAAATGCAATAATCTGTCTGCTCTACACGGCTTATTCCCACCTGGACAAAGCTGACAGTACTTAGAAGATTACTTTTTTTATTTCTCCAGTGCCTTCAGTGCCATCCAGATATCACAGATATCACTATTAAGGGGTACGCTCAGAGATATACAAGAGGATGAGGCTGTGATGTACTGGATAATGGACCATCTGTCTGACAGACTGCAGTTTGTAAAGCTAGAGGACTGTGTCTCTAATATAGAGGTGAGCAATACTGGCTCACAACAAGGAACAGTCCTGTCCTGTCACTTCACCTTGTACACCTCAGACTATAAGTATAACAGCATATCATGTCACTTGCAGAAATTCTCAAATGATTCTGCACTAATGTGGTGTAATGATTAGGAGGATGAGACAGAGTATAGGAGTCAGGTGGAGAACTTTGTCTCTAGTTGCAGAAAGAACTGCCTGCAACATAACATCAGCAAAACCAAAGAATTGGCTATTGAATTTCACCACAGCAAAGAGCCTCTATACCTGGTGACAAATTCAGAGAGTGGATGTCAAGGTGATGCACTACTACAAGAACTTGGGGGTCCACATCAATGGCAGACTGGACTGGTCTCGCAACACAGATAGATAATGGCTTTGTGGACTTGTTTTTCTTAGGAGTCTGTGCTCCTTTAATGTCAGTTGTAGCATCCTTTACATGTTCTATAATTGTGCAATGGCAGATGATTTTCTACACTGTGCTGGGCCAGAAAAATCAATGAATTTACAGGCTAATTAAGAAGTTAGGCTGAGCTATGGAATCTCTCTCTGAAGGTAGTAGAGGAAGAGGAAATGAAGACAAAACGTATGGCCATGATGAACAATAATGCACATCTCCTCTCTGACACACTAACATTACAGTAAGAACTTTAAACTGACAAATTAATTAGCAGAAGAGTGAAAAAATAATGCTACTGGGACTCTATTATACCAATGGGCTCATTGTATCTGTCTGTCACTGTGACTGCTCTTTTTATCTTTAGCCAAGCCAGACATTTTCTTTCTATTTACTTTTCTTTCTTTTAGTCATTCTAGTGTACAACCCCAAATCAGAAAAGGTTGGGACAGTGTGGAAAATGTGAATAAAAAAATAAAGCAGTAATTTACAAATTTCCCTTAACTTTTATTTCATTGCAGACAGTATGAACACAAGATAATTCATGTTTTTTTTGGTCAACATCATTTGATTTGTAAATAAACATCCATTCTTGCCATTCAGGCTTGCATTCCAAAAAAAGTTAGGATGGGGGCAATTCAGGGGTAGTAATGAGGTATAATAACTAAATAATGATGTGATTTGAAACTGATGATGTTAACAGATGATTGCAATCTTGATTTGGTACAAAAGCAGCATCGAGGAAAGGCCTACTCCTTTAGGAGCAAAGATGGTCAGAAGATCGCCAGTTTGCCACCAAGTGCGGGCAAAAATCTTTGAAATGATGAAGAAAAACGTTTCTCAAAGACAGATAGGAAGAGATTTGGGCATTTCTCCCTCTACAGTGCATAACATAGTGAAAAGAATCAGGGAATCTGGAGAAAATACCGTGCGCAAAGGCCAAGGGCGCAAGCCTAAACTGAATGGCCGTAATCTCCGAGCCCTCAGACGGCACTGCATTAAAAACCGTCATTCATCAATAAATGATATAACTGCGTGGGCTCAGGACTACTTCAGGAAGTCACTCTCAAGCACTACAGTATGTAGTTACATTAGGAAATTCCAGCTAAAACTGTACTGTGCCAAAAGGAAGCCCTACATAAATAGTGTCCAGAAGCACTGTCGACTTCTCTGGGCTCGGAGGCATCTGGGATGGTCCACTGTGAAGTGGAAACGTGTATTGTGGTCAGACAAATCGTTTGTTCACATCTTTTTTGGAAGAAATGGACGCTGTGTGCTGCGGACCAAAGAAGAAAAGGACCATCCAGACTGTTACCAGATACAAGTCCAAAAGCCAGGGTCTGTCATGGTATGGGGTTGTGTCAGTGCCTTCGGCAAAGGTAACTTGCACTTTTGCGATGGCACCATCAATGCTGAGAAGTATATCTCAGTTTTGGAGGAACAAATGCTGCCTTCAAGACGACGTCTTTTCCAGGGACGCCCATGCTTATTTCAGCAAGACATTGCCAAACCACATACTGCGCGCATAACAAAGGCATGGCTGCGTAAGAAGAGGGTGCGGATGCTTGACTGGCTTGCCTGCAGCCCTGATTTGTCTCCCATAGAGAATGTTTGGCGCATTTTGAAACGAAAAATGCGTCAATGAAGACCCCGTACTGTTGTGCACCTAAAACGTTGTTTGAAGGAAGAATGGGACAAACTAACACCTGCAACACTTAGTCACTTGATTTCTTCAATGCCTAAACGTCTTTTAAGTGTTGTTAAAAGACAGGGGAACTGTAGAAAGTGGTAAATGCTGTACTGTCCCAACTTTTTTTTAAATGTGTTGCAAGCCTGAATGGCAAGAATGGATATTTATTTACAAATCAAATGATGTTGACAATAAAAACATGAATTATTTTGTGTTCATACTGTCTGCAATGAAATAAAATTTAAGGAGAATTTATAACTTGCTTTTTTCTTTTTTTATTCACATTTTCCACACTGTCCCAACTTTTTCTGATTTGGGGTTGTATATTTGAGATGAGGTATGCTTTTTGTCGTAATATAATTTGTAATATTATTTCTTTATTGAGCTGTAAATAGCCAACTTTCCTTCTGGGGGCAAATAAAGTACTATCTATCTATCTATCTATCTATCTATCTATCTATCTATCTATCTATCTATCTATCTATCTATCTATCTATCTATCTATCTATCTATCTATCTATCTATCTATCTATCTATCTATCTATCTAGTGTGAAAGAAACAGCCAGACACACAATGCAGGTTTGGGACAGCCACCTGTATTGTTTCCCTGGCTGCAAAAGGTTTTAAAGTAGCGTACAATATGTACAGGTTAGAGTCCAAAACAGAACTGTTTAAATATGGAGGATGAGAGGTTTTATAGGTGGTACACAGGAAGTGATGTCCTCGGGGCCGGGACAGGAAGGATTTCTCATGTTTGGTCTGTGGAGTGAAAAGAGAGAGGTTTAGTGCACACCACCACCCCCTGACCTGGCATGGAATTGGCATTTCCTAGCCCCTTTGGTTCAATCCCAAGCGCATGTGTGTGACATTGTCTTATCTATCTATCTATCTATCTATCTATCTATCTATCTATCTATCTATCTATCTATCTATCTATCTATCTATCTATCTATCTATCTATCTAAGCAGAATACATAACATAATTGTAAAATACTGTATGCTTTGATATATCATTTGTGAAGTAACCTGAGGTATTATGAAAGTACAAAAATTTGAAAGTCTCATAAAACTGATAATAAAGATCGCATTAGCGCTAACAAATGGAAATCTGGAAAAGCTATCGAATATATGGACATATGCGATATGACAGAATTATATAGATATTGTTTGGCTTTAAACTTTAAGTCAGATACTTGTAGATTGTTCAATTTGTGTTGCCATCAGTGAAAAGTAGTGTTTCTTCTCAATGAAGAGTCGTATCTTTAAAATTTAAAAGATTTGTTGTATGGTGAAAGTGAAATCCACATACGCGAGCGGCAGAGTGGCTAGCACATAGCGCCTGTCCGGGGGTTGGTGAGTGAAGCGAGCAGGGGGCAGAGCTGCCTAATGCTTTACAATTTACTTTTCAGACCAAGTCAATGTGCTAGTGATTCATCCTTGTCCCAAGAAAAGATTGGATGGGATTAGTAGAACATCATGTCTTTAACACGATGGGCATATGCCTGCCAGAGAGGAAACTGTTAGATCTTTCAGCATATAGTCTGCACTTATTTTAGCAATGCTCCTTGCACAAAGACTGAAATTCCTATACAACTAACCTGAACACTTCCTTCCTTTGGAAAGTATTACAGTACTTTAAGAATTTGTAGTAAGAAACTGCACAAGCCTGCCTTCCTTAATGCCATCAATAAGCATCAGCTACCTTGGATCTAGGCTGCTCCAGTGTAACTTGAGTCCTGCCTTTTTGCCTTCTCAGAACTTTTTCACTGTGTGAGGTGCCTAAGGGTTGCTTAACTCCCTGAAATGCAACACTGGTAAGCACAGAATCTTTTTTCAGACTGTTGTTTGTTTGTCTATTTAGATGAATGTTCAAAAGTTTGTAGAGTGGTGCTAACCACCGCTGAAGGTAATGGTTGATCTTCCTAACGTATGGTCTAAATCAGGGGTGCCCAATACTTCGATCGCGATCAACCGGTAGATTGGAAAGGTAGTGCAGGTAGATCGTGTTGCATTCAAAAAAAACATTTTTTCCTATGGCATTTGCCACTTGATTGACATACAGGGTGGCCAGTCTGAGATCTCTTTTCTTCTAACACACTGGTCATCCCGCACGCACAATCAAACACGTAAGCTACTGCAAAACTCCGGCTATCTAAGTGATCTAGTTAGCCTTCTAATTTATATCGACTAAAGAAGGGATTTCAAAAAATAATTGTTGGGTTGGGGGGAGGGTATGGGCTGGATGTGGAATTGGAGGAGGATTTTTTTTTTCTCAGAATGTCACGATCGAAGTGTGTTTGTCTGATCTGTCGATCTATCATTGCTATTCCAAAGAAGGAAAATGTGAAAAGGCACTTTCGAACTGTTCATAAAAACTCAATCATTAAGCGTAAGAAGTCCTTCCAAGAGGAGAAATTCCCGCTGAGATTTCGAGACCCCTAGCCGGAGAAAAAGGAGTTTCTCCTTGTCATAAAACATGCAAAGTACAAGCAACTTGATAACGATCAATTGACTGAAATAACCACTCGTTACAACCGAGGTATGCAGCAAAGCATTTGTGAAGCCACAACACGCACAACCTTGAGGCGGATGGGCTACAACAGCAGAAGACCCCACCGGGTACCACTCATCTCCACTACAAATTGGAAAAAGAGGCTACAATTTGCATGAGCTCACCAAAATTGGACAGTTGAAGAGTGGAAAAATGTTGCCTGGTCTGATGAGTCTCGATTTCTGTTGAGACATTCAAATGGTAGAGTCAGAACTTGCCCTGGATGTGCATCCCACAAATCTCCATCAACTGTAAGATGCTATCCTATCAATATGGGCCAACATTTCTAAAGAATGCTTTCAGCACCTTGTTGAATCAATGCCACGTAGAATTAAGGCAGTTCTGAAAGCGAAAGGGGGTCAAACACCGTATTAGTATGGTGTTCCTAATAATCCTTTAGGTTAGTGTATATATATATCTATACTAATAAAAGGCAAAGCCCTCACTCACTCACTCACTCACTCACTGACTCACTGACTCACTCACTGACTCATCACTAATTCTCCAACTTCCCGTGTGGGTGGAAGGCTGAAATTTGGCAGGTTCATTCCTTACAGCTTCCTTACAAAAGTTGGGCAGGTTTTATATCGAAATTCTACGCGTAATGGTCATAACTGGAAGCAGTTTTTCTCCATTTACTGTAATGGAGATGAGCTTCAACGCCGTGGGGGCGGAGTTTCATGTGACATCATCACGCCTCCCACGTAATCACGCAGTACATAGAAAACCAGGAAGACCTCAAAAAGCGCTGAAGAAAACATGCATTATATAATTGAGAAGGCAGCTAAACAATAAGAAGCGAAGCGAAAGTGACATATACAACCATATTCATGAGTTCTGCTACTTGAAACAAAGCACGATGTAAACCTACACTTTAAAATAAGTTCATAGACAGGCTGCCGCTGGCGCTTGTAATTTAGTGCCTGCCCATATAAGGCCGTCCGTCAGCGGCAATCCAATAGCAAACTGCCACGGGTAAATATTCACGGTGAAGGACTGTGCTTATGGAGAGGAAGATGAGATGGTCAGGGTGGTGTTTGACACAAACTCAGCTTAAACTGCGAGAGAAAGTTTTAAGTGCCAGGACTAAGGTAACATTAAATACAGCCATGGACATAGCACGAGATGGCACCAGCACAGCTGGGAACCTTCGATGCATGTACACCGAAGCGGCTCACGGAACTGACGCAGTGCACAGATAAAAGCAACAGTTCCAAAGAGCGCTGAACAAAAACCAAATTACACAATTGAAAAGGCAGCAAAAAATACATACATACAAGCATATTCATAAATCCAACTACTGCGGAAACAAAGCACACGTTGGAAAAGTCAATGTCCGCTAAAGGAAGACAGTGTAAAAACCCGTGCATGCAGTGTGTCAGGTCTCAGATAAAGAAGAAGACGAGCTGTTTATTGATGCAGTAAAAACGAATCGATGAATGAAACCTGTCATCTTTACAACGATTGACAAACACGGAATGTAACTTGAACACAACACATCCTACAAATACGAACCTGATTGAAAGAAATAATGATAATCAAATCCTTGATGACAGCAACACTCAGTAACACTCACAAAACAAATACTGTATATTGACAGTCATGTTACGTTATTTTTAAATGTTCCC